>NW_017731486.1:2397730-2405506 GCF_001890085.2 Hipposideros armiger | reverse complement strand
AAAAAAAAAAGAAAACAACAAGTGTTAACAAGGATGTAATTGGAACCCTTATGCACTATTGGTAGGAATACAAAATGGTGCAGCCACTCTGGAAAACAGTATGGAAGTTCCTCAACAATTAAAAATAGTATTATAATATGACCCAGCAAATCTACTTCTGGATACCCAAAAGAATTAAAAGCAGTGTTCTGGAGAGATATTTCTGCACCCATGTTCACAGCAGCATTATTTACAGTAGCTAAAATGTTGAAGCAATCCACATGTCCTTTAATGGATGAATGGCTATGCAAAATGTGGTATTTACATACAGTGGAATATTATTCAGCCTTAAAAAGGAAGCAAATTCTGCAATATGTTACAACATTGGTAAACCTTGAGGACATTATGCTGAGTGAAATAAGCTAGTCACAAAAAGACAAAACCATCTGATTCCACTTATATGAGATAAATAGAGTAGTCAAAGTCATAGAGACAAAAAGCAAAATGTGGTTGCCAAATGGCTGATGCAAGAGGAGAAAGGATGCAATTGTTTAATGGGTATATCACTTAAAAATAATTAAGATGGTAAACTTATGTTTGTGTATTTTACCTCAATAAAAAAAAAGGAAAAGAAGAACAAGATGGATCTATATGTGGCAATATAGAAAAATCTCTAAGATATATTTTAAAAATTTTTGTTATAGAAAAGTATCATATTCTATCATTTGGTAGAAATAGAAAAAAATAAATAGATTATGCTTGGATATGTATAGCAAATTACTGGAAGGACACATAAGAAATTTTAAATAAAATTAAAAAGAGGTAAGAAAATGATGATAGATAAGTTTTGGTTTAAGAAAGCCTTTTGGATTATGAAAAGATTTTCTTGAAAGATGTGGTAGGCAAAATAATAGTTCCCCCAAGATATTTATGTCCTAATTCCTGGACCTGTGAAAATGTTACTTTATATGGAAGAAGGGACTTTGCAGATGAAGTATTTATGAGTAGGGAGATTGTGGGTTATCCAGGTGGGCCCAATGTAATCATAGAATCTTTATATGAGGAAGGCAGGAGAGTCAGTGTGAGAAGAGATGTGACAAGGAAAGCAGAGATCAGAGTCAGAGAGAAATTGGAGAAGCTGCACTTCTGGCTTTGAAGATGGAGGAAGGAGTGGTGCACAAGCCAAAATGCAGGTGGCTTCCAGAAGCTGGAAAAGACAAGAATGTGGACATTCCCCTAAAGCCTCCAGAAGAAACACAGCCCTGCGAGCACCTTGATTTTAGCCCAGTTAGACCCCATTTTGACTCCTGACATCAAAACTATAAAATAAATTTGCTGTTTTAAACCTCGAAGTTTGTGAAAATTTCTTGCAGTAGGAATAGGAAACTGACACAGAAAGGAAATTTTCACTCATACTTGGCTGGATTAATTTAAAGGAAAAATGCAATATAGTTTTCCAAAGGGGCTTGAGAAAATGTATTGCTTACCTCTGAATTCCTACTATCAAATACACATAAAATACTTTTAATAGTCACATAGAGAAAATTATTTAAGATAGCTTTGTCCTATGCGTGAGATCTGACAGTTAAGTTCTAGAACTTGTTGCAACGATATAGCTAAACATTTTTTATATCAGAGGGATTATTCATTATGAATTTGTACCAACTGGACAAATAATTAACCAAGTTTACTATTTGGAAGTGCTGAAAAAGCTGCATAAAAAAGCTAGACGAAAACTACCTGAACTTTTCACC
This sequence comes from Hipposideros armiger, assembly GCF_001890085.2. Taxonomy (NCBI): domain Eukaryota; kingdom Metazoa; phylum Chordata; class Mammalia; order Chiroptera; family Hipposideridae; genus Hipposideros; species Hipposideros armiger. The sequence continues at coordinate 2,403,773 of NW_017731486.1, read as the reverse complement.
AACAATTCATGGCTCGTGTCACAATGCACCAGCTCACACGCACTGTCTGTGAGGGCGCTTTTAGCCAGTAAACAAATAACTGTATTGGAACACCCTCCCTACTCACCTGATCTGGCCCCCAATGACTTCTTTCTTTACCCAAAGATGAAGGAAATATTGAAAGGAAGACATTTAGATGACATTCAGGAAGATATCAAGGGTAATATGAAAACAGCTTTGATGGCCGTTCCAGAAAAAGAGTTCCAAAATTGCTTTGAAGGGTGGACTAGGAGCTGGCATTGGTGCATAGCTTCCCAATGGGAGTACTTCGAATGTGATGTGACTGTAGTGATATTCAGCAATAAGGTATGTAGCACTTTTTCTAGGACGAGTTCATGAACTTAATTGTCCAATCTCATATGTACAATAATGTACAATAATGGTTGCTGTAAATATGGGCTTTGGAGTTAGACAGACTTGGCTTCTCATTCTGCCTTCAGCATACAGTCTCTCTGTGACAACCTTGGGTGGGTTACCTGTCTTCTTATTTATTAAGATGGTGTAACCCTTCTGCTACAAGATCAGTGAGTTAATGTGTGAGAGTGTGCCTGGTACATTGTTGCCAAGGAGTTGATGTCATTTTCTTGCCCCTTCTTCTTGTCAAACAACTACTTTTTTGGCACATATAAAATAATATTTATATTTCATCTGTAAAATTTGGGTTACATGATGTGAATATTTAATGTATAATAATAGAGCCTATTTATTGAGTGAATGCTGTTTGTATTAAGTAGTGAAGGGAATACTAAGATGTAAAGAAGACTAAAACCACACCTGCCCTTAAGAAAACAGAAATGTACTAGGAATATAAGAGTTATACCCTAAAATAGCAGCAGTTGAAGTTAAAATGTGATAAGTGGCACTAAATATAACAGGAGAAAAGAGATGAGAGGGAGAAGGCAGCCTGACTTTAAGGGTCGGTCATAAATACCCATTTCTTTATGTTATATTCCTTCTCCTCCCAGCTTTTTCTATCTTGGTAAATTACTCATACATCTCCACCCACAGGGTTGCTTTAAATCTAAACTCAAGCTATATACTTTGATGCCTCTCCCCTACCCCACCATCACCAATCACATCTCTGATTATTAGCAAGCTTGATCCTCTGAGGCCCACTGAGCCCATCTGCATCCTCACCTGGCCCATCACATCAGCCCCCTGAACCACTTCCCTGACTGGCTCCCCCAATTACCCTCTTGCTTTATCTGCTCCTGCCAAAGCCTCCACAGAGCATCCAGAATGATCTCTTAAAAGAGGTTCTCACATCATGCCATATTCCTCCTCAAATCCCTCCCATGATTTCCCACTCTCTGTGGGATGACACACAGACTCTTATCCCTAGTTTACAAAGCCCTCCATGCCCCCTGGATCAACCTCCCTCTTATCCTCCCTTCTCACCGCTCTCTTTATGGGAGCCTCCTTTTGGTACTTCAAATGTTGCCAGCTTACATGCCTTGGCCTCTATCCTAGCTGTCCCTCTGCCTAGGATGGCCTCACTCNACATAGATCAATGGAACAGAATAGAGAGCCCAGAAATAAACCCATCCATATATGGTCATTTAATCTATGACAATGGAAGCAAGAATTTACATTGGAGTAAAGATAGTCTATTTAATAAATGATGCTGGGAAAATTGGACTGACACATGCAAAAAATGAAACTGGACCACCTCCTTATGCCATATACGAGAACAAATTTGAAATGGATTAAAGACTTAAATATAAGACCTGTGACCATAAAGCTCCTAGAAGAAAACATATGGAGTAAATTTACAGACTTTACCCTCAGTAATGTTTTTACTGATATATCACCTCAGGCAAGGGAAATAAAAGAAAAAATAAACATATGGGATTACATCAAACTTAAAAGGTTTTTCACCACAAAGGAAATCATCAATAAAACAAAAATTCAACCTACTAAATAGGAGAAGATATTTGCCAATGATATATCTGATAAGGGATTAATATCCAAAATTTATAAAACACTCATTCAACTCAACACCAAAAAAAAAAAAAACCCAAACAACCCAATTTAAAAATGGGCAGAGGATATGAAGATACCTTTCTCTAAAGAGGACATACAGATGGCCAACAGGCATATGAAAAAATGTTCAACCTCACTAATCATTAGAAAAATGCACATAAAAACCACAAAGAAAGGGCCGGCCGAGTGACTCAGTTGGTTAAGAGCTCGCTCAAGAGTGTGAGCTCTGAGCAACAGGGTTGCCCGTTCAATTCCCCCATGGGCCTGAGCTGAGCTGCCAACAGGTGGCAGGTTGGCTCAACTAATAAATAAATAAATAAATAAATAAATAATAAACAAACTACAGTGAGATACCACTTCACTCCAGTCAGAATGGCTATCATCAATAAATCAACAAACAACAAGTGCTAGTCAGGTTGAGGAGAAAAGGGAACCCTGGTGCACTCAGTGGGACTGCAGATTGGTGCAGCCATTATGGAAATCAGTATGGAAGTATCTCAAAAAACTGGAAATGGAACTACCTATGACCCAGCAATTCCACTCTTGGTTATCTATCCAGAGAAATCCAAGACACTAATTTGAAAAATATATGCACCCTTATGCTCATTGCAGTGCTATTTACAACAGCCGAGACTTGGAAACAACCAAAATGTCCATCGGTAGATGACTGGATTAAGAAGCTGTGGTACATTTACACAATGGAGTATTACTCAGCTATAAAGAAGAATGAAATCTTACCATTTGCAACAATATGGATGGACCTATAGGACATTATGTTAAGTGAAATAAGTCAGTCGAAGAAAGACACATACCATATGATCTCACTTATATGTGGGATCTAAAGAACTGAATAAATGAGCAAAGAAAACAGAAGTAGTCTCAGAGACACAGAGGAAAAACTGATGGTTGCTAGATGGGAGGGGAGTGGGAATGAAGGATTAGGAGATGGGATAAGACAGTATAAATTGATAACTGCAATATTGCCACAGGGATATAAAAGACAGTTTGGGGAATATAATCAATAATGTTGTAAATATTTTTTAGGGGATCAGGTGGACTCATGTCTTGTAGGGTGACCACTTCATGGACGGTGTAGATGCTTGACCACTGCACTATACATCTGAAGCTGCCATTGAATAATATTGTGTGTGAACTAGGATTTGATATGTATGTGGTCACAGGATGTGGAGCACAGTGCGGGAAGTGGGGTTTGATGGAATTGTGATAGATATGTATGATATCGGGGGAGTGGGTGCTTGATTGGGGAAGGGGGGTGGTCACTTTGTGAGGGGTGAAAAGCTTAACTATTGCATTGCTTTTTACACCTAAAACTAATTTAAAAATCAATCAATGTAATACACCATATTAACAGAATGAAGGTAAAGAACCACATAGTCATCTCAATTTGTGCAGAAAAATCACTAGACAAAATTTAACACCTATTCATGATAAAAACACTCAAAAGATTATGATTAGAAGGAATGTATCTCAACATAATAAAAGCCATCTATGAAAAACCCATAGCTAACATCAGATCAGGAACAAGGCAAGGATGTCTACTTTTACCACTTCTATTCAATATAGTACTGGACATCTAGTAAGAGCAATTAGGCAAGAAAAATAAATAAAATGAATCTAATTTGGGAAGGAGAAAGTAAAATTATCCTGTTCACAGATGATATGATCTTACATGTAGAAAACTGTAAAGATTACATAAATTATTAGAACTAATAAATGACTTTAGCAAAAGGATACAAAGCCAACATACAAAAATCAGCTGCATATCTATACACTAATTGAACAGTCTGAAAATGTAATTGCAAAAACAATTCCATTTAGAATAGCATCAGAAAGAATAAAAAGCTTAGGTATTAACCAAGACAGACTTGTACATTGAAAACTACAAAACATTGCTGAAGGAAATTAAAGACATAAGTAAGTGGTAATATATTCGATGTTCATGAATTAGAAGACTTATTGTTAAAATATCAATACTACCAAAAGTGATTTACAAATTCAATACAATACCTATCAAAATCCCAATGATGTTTTTACAGAAATAGGGAAACCTATTCTATAATTTATATGGAATCTCAAGGGACCATGAAGAGTCAAAACAATCTTGAAAATGAACAAAACTGGAAAACTCACACTTTCTGATTTCAAAACTTACTAAAATCTACAGCAATGAAAACAGTATGTTACTGGCATAAAGACAGACATATAGATTAATGAAATAGAATGGATAGCCAAAAGTAAACCTTCACATATATGGTCAAATGATTTTTATAAGGGTGCCTAATCCATTCAATGGGGAAAGGAAAGTCTTTTCAACAAAAGGTGCTGGGAAAACTGCATATGCACAAGCAAAATAATAAATTTGGACACTTACCTTACACGGTATACAAAAATTAACACAAAGTGGATCAAATACCTAAACATAAGACCTAAAACTATAAAACACTTAGATGAAACATAGGAGAAAATCCTCACAACATTGGAAGTGGCAATGGATATGACACCAAGTGCACAAGTAACAAAATAAAAAATAGACAAATTGAACTTGGTGCAAATTTAAATTTTTGTGCATCAGAGACACTATCAACAAAGTAAAAAATCAATATACATAATGGAAGAAAATATTTGCGAGTCATATATCTGGTGAGGTATTAATATACACAATATACAGAGAACTTCTAACACTCAACAACAAAAAAACAAGCAACCCAATTAAAAAATGGGCAAATGGGGCCAGCCGAGTGGCGCGATGGTTAAGAACTCGCTTGGAATGCCAGAGGGCCCCGGTTCGGATCCCACATATGAGGGCCAGTGACACTGCCCTCCACAGCTAAGATGCTGAAAAACAGCTCAACCTGGAGCTGGGCTGCCATGAGTCGCNACAGAAGGAGGGAAGGCTCCCAAGCACATTTTATGAGGCCACTATTACTCTGTTCACAAAAGCAGACAAAGATATTACAAAAAAAGAAAACTACAGGCCGATATCCCTAATGAACATAGATGCAAAAAATCCTCAACAAAATACTAGCAAAACAAATTCAGTGTCATATTAAAAAGATCATACACCATGATCAAGTGAATACATCCTTGGTATGCAAGACTGGTTCAGTATCCGCAAATCAATTAACATAATACATCACATTAACAAAATGAAAAATAAAAATCATATGACCATATCAATAAATGCAGAAAAAGCATTTGACAAAATGTAGCAGCCATTTATGATAAAAACTCTTAGCAAAGTGGGAATAGTGGGATCATATCTCAATGTAATAAAGACCATATATGATAAGCCCACAGCAAACATTGTACTCAATGGGGAAAGACTAAAAGCTTTCCCCTTAAGATCAGGAACAAGACAAAGCTGCCCACTTTCACCACTTCTATTCAACATAGTTCTGAAAGTTCTAACCACAGCAATCAGACAAGGAAAAAAAATAAAACGCATCCAAATTGGAAAGGAGGAGGTCAAATTGTCATTACATGCAGATGACATGATACTATATAGAGAGAATCCCAAACTACCAAAAAATTGTTAGAACTCATAAATCAATTTAGAAAAGTAGCAGGATATAAAATTAATATTCAGAAATCAGTTGCATTTGTATACACCAATAATAAACTATCAGAGGAAGAAATCAAGAAATCAATCCCATTTTCAATTGCTTCAGAAACAATAATATCTAGCAATAAATTTAACCAAAAAAGTAAAAGACCTGTACTCAGAAAAGTATAAAAAACTGAAGAGAGAAATCAAAGAAGATACAAATAAATGGAAATACATACCATATTCATGGATAGGAAGAATTAATATAGTAAGAATGTCAATACTACCTAAGGCAATATATAGATTCAATGCAATTCCTATCGAACTACCAAAGACATTTTTTTTCTGAAATACAACACATAATCCTAAAATTCATATGGAAGCACAAAAGACCCCAAATAGCCACGGCAATCTTGAGAAATGAGAGCAAAGTAGGAGGTATCACGCTACTGACAT
>NW_017731486.1:2378134-2388802 GCF_001890085.2 Hipposideros armiger | reverse complement strand
GAAGATATCTTTTTCATGCACTCTGTCTTCCCTAGTGGTTGATAAACAGTGAAAAAAGAAAGGGAGCTTGTCTATCTTATTCATCACTGAATTTCCAACCCCTACCTAGGATATATTTTTTGAATAAATATTTCCCTCCAATATTCTTAGGATTCCGGCCTGCTCAGTCCCTTCAGGCCCAGAAGTTTTACAGCCGCCATACCGTCCTTGGAGCTCAGGAACCCTTGGGTGTCTGGGAGGCACCCTGTCAGCTTCCAGTCTCCTGAAGTGCCCTGGGCCTGCAATTCCTGGAGACACCATCATTCCCCAAGCAGCTTCCTCTGAGCAGGCTGCCCCCCGCTCCAACCAATCCTGACCCCTTCAGACTGGGCAGGCTCCAGATCTCCCACCAATGTCCAGGGCTCAGCCTCTTCCTTAGTATATGAAGACCTACTCAGTCAGAATCTCCCCAAACAGTCCAGGAGGCTGTTTGTTTATTCTAAACATTCATAGCATTTAAGCAGCTTTTCATTTTTCCCCTGGGAAAATCCTTGAAATAGACACAGAATGGGGAAAGTTTTGAACAAACATAAAACTACTGAATGTAAAATTGTGTAAAGTAATTGATTATAACACTTTTGTAATATATAGAAAACTCTGAAAGAACGTAAAATAAAATATTATCAGTGATTGTTTTGGTGGGGAAACAGTTACTGTGGATAATATTGACTCTTTTCCATTTTTGAAGATGGAGGAATAGGTGAACACTGTGCTTGCCTCTTCCCATGACCACATTAAAATTGCAACTCAATTTTAGAAAAATCAACCTGGAGAACCATCCAAAGACTAGCTAAACAGAAGTCCTATAACTAAGGAAATAAAGAAGAAGCCACCTTGAGACTCGTAGGAGGGGCAGAGACATGAAATGGGCTGGCCCCACATACACATGTGGCAGTTGAGAATTGAGAGGGATATCTTCTTGGCTGCAGAAAATTCCAAAAAAAAGAGAGAGAACAAAATGAAATGGAGGCAAGCATCCTACTAGATATAGACATCATAACAATGGTTATAAGGAACTCAGTGAGAACTTCAGCGAAGAGATAGTAAGCATAGAAAAAGGCATAGAAACTAAAAAGGAACCAGTCAGAAATGAAGAATACAATAACTTAAATGAAGAATATTCTGAAAGGAATCAACAGCAAATAAGATGAAGTAAAGGACTGGACTGAATCAGCACGTTAGAAGACAAGGTAGCAGAAAACACCCAATCAGAACAGAAAACAAACAAACAAAACAAAACGAGGACAGTATAAGGGACCTCTGGGACAACATCAAGTGTCACAACATTTGCAACATAGTGATGCCAGAAGTAGAAGAGAGAGAACAAGGGATTGAGAGCCTATTTGAAGATAATAATGACTGAAAAGTATCCTACTAGGTGAAGGAAACACACATACAAGTCCAGGAAGTGCAGAGTCTCAAACAAGATAAACCCAAAGAGGCCCACACCAATACACATCATAATTAAAATGCCAAAGGTTAAAGACAAAGAGAGAATCTTAAAAACAGCAAAAGAAAGGCAGTTACATATAAGAGAGCTCCCACAAGACTGTCAGCTGATTTCTCAGCAGAAACATTGCAAGCCAGGAGGGATTGGTAGGAAATATTCAAAATGATGAAAAACTGAGAGCTACAACCAAGAGTACTCTACCCAGCAAGGCTATCATTTAAAATTGAAGGGAGAGATAAAAACCTTCCCAGACAAGAAAAAGCTAAAGGAATTCATCCCCACCAATCCAGCATTACAAATGTTAAAGGGACTTCTTTAAGAAGAAGAAGGGGGGGGGGAACATAAATATAAATAATAAAATGGCAATAACTATGTACCTATCAATAATCACTTTAAATGTAAATGGATTAAATGTTCCAATCAAAAGACATAGGGTAGCTGAATGGATAAGAAAACAAGACCTATACTTACACTCTCTACAAGAGATCCACTTCAGATAAAAAGACACACATAAACTGAAAGTAAAGGGATGGAAAAAGATATTTCATGCAAATGGAAACAAAACAAAACAAAAAAATCTGGGATAGCAATACTTATATTGGAAAAAATAGACTTTAAAACAGAGGCTGTAATATGAGGGGAAAAAAGGCATTTCCTAATGATAAAGGTATCAATCCAGCAAGAAGATAAAACCCTTGTAAAATTTTATGCACCCAACATAGGAGCACCTAAATACATAAAGCAAATAGTAACCAACATAAAGGGAGATATCAACATTAATACAGTAATAGTAGGGGATTTTAATGCCCCATTGACATCAAGGGATAGATCTTCCAGACAGAAATTCAACACGGAAACAGCAGCCTTAAATAACACATTAGATCAAATGGGTTTAATTGGTATTTTTAGAGCATTTCAACCCAAAGCAGCAGAATATACATTCTTTTCAAGAGCACATGGAACATTTTCCAAGGTAAACCACGTGTTAGGCCACAAAACAAGTCTCAATAAATTTAAGAAGATTGAAATCATACCAATCATCTTCTCTGACTACAATGATATGAAAGTAGAAATCAATTGAAGAAAAAAACTGAAAAATAACATCTACTAAATAATGAATGAGTTAACAATGAAATCAAGTAAGATACCTTGAGACTAATGAAAATGAAAACACAACAAGCCAAAATCTATGGGACTCAGCAAAAGCAACCTAAGAGAGAAATTTATAGCAATACAGGCCTACTTCAAGAAACAAGTAAAATCTCACTTTTTACTTGTTTGTATTTACTTGTTTGATATGTAAGGTAAACAATTTAACCTTACAAATAAAAGAACTAGAAAAAGAACAGCAAACAAAGCCCAAAGTGAATAGAAGGAAGGAAATAATAAAGATCAGAATAGAAACAAATGAAATAGAGTTGAAAAGAACAATACAAAAGATCAATGAAACCAAGAGCTGGTTCTTTGAAAAGATAAACAAAATTGATAAACATTTAACCAGACTCATCAAGAATAAAAGACAGAGAACCCAAATAAATAAAATCACAAATGAAATGGAAAAGTGACAACAGCAGACACCACAGAAATACAAAAGATTACAAGAAAATACTATGAACAATTATATGCCAACAAATTCAATAATCTGCAAGACATCGATAAATTCCTAGAAACATTCAATCTTCCAATAATGAATAAAAAAGAAACAGAAAGTTTGAACAGACATATTACTACTAACAAAATTGAATCTGTAATCCAAAAAATTCCCCACAAACAAAAATCCTGGACTGGATGGCTTCACAAGTGAATTTTACCAAACATTCAAAAAAGAATTAACACCTTTCATTCTCAAGTTATTCCAAAAAAATTCAAGAGTAGGGAAGGCTCCCAATCTCATTTTATGAGGCCACCATTACCCTTATTTCAAAGCCAGACAAAGACATTACAAAATGTAAATTATAGGCCTATATCCCTGATGAACATAGATGCAAATCCTCAACAAAACATTAGCAAACCGAATTCAGCAATACATTAAAAAGATCCTACACTGTGATCAAGTGGGATTTATTCCTGCGATGCAAGGTTGGTTCAATATTGGCAAATTAATTATCGTGATACAACACATAAATAAAATAAAAATCATATAATCATATCAATAGATGCAGGAAAAGCATTTGACAAAATCCAGCATCCATTTATGATAAAAACTCTCAGCAATGTGGGAATAAAGTAAGATACCTCAACATAATAAAGGCCAGATATGACAAAACCACAGCCAACATCGTACTTAACTGGGAAAAGCTAAACACATTTTCCAAAGATTAGGCACAAGGCAAGGATATCCACTTTCACTACTTTTATTCAACATAGTATTGGAAGTCTTAGCCACAGCAATCAGATTTTAAAAAAAAGAAATAAAAGGCATCCAAATTGGGAAGAAAGAAGTAAAACTGTCATTATTTGAAGATAACATGATACCATATATAGGGAACCCCAAATATTCCACCAAAAACTATTAGAACTAATAAGTGGATTTAGTAAAGTAGCAGGATACAAAATTAATATTCATAAATCAGTTGCATTTTTGTACACCGATCACAAGTTATCAGAAAAAGAAATTAAGAAAAAAATCCTATTAACAACTGCAATAAATAAATAAATAAAATACTTAGAAATAAATTTACCCAAAGAGGTAAAAGACTTGTACTTAGAAAATTATAAGACATTGAAGGAAGAATTTGAAGACAATACAAATAAATGGAAGCATATACTGTGCTCGTGGATAGGAAGAATTAACATCTTTAAAATGTCCATACTACCCAAAACAATCTATAGATTCAATGCAATCTCTATCAAATTTTTCACAGAACTAGAACAAATAATCCTAAAATTTATATGGAACCACAAAGGACCACAAATAGCCACAGCAACCTTGAGAAAAAAACACAAACTTGGAGGTATCACAATACCTGATGTCAAACTATACTAGTAATCAAAACACCATGGTACTGGCATAAAAACGGACACAAAGATCAAGGGAACAGAATAGAAAGCCAAAAATAAATCCACACCTATATGGTCAATTAATCTATGATAAAGGAGACTAAAATATACTATAGGCTAAAGAAAACCTCTTCAATAAAAGGTGTTGGGAAAATTGGACTGACACACGCAAACCAAATGAAACTGGACCACCTTCTTATGCCATATGCAAGAATAAACTCAAAATGAATTAATGACTTAAATATAAGACCCAAAACCATAAAACTCCTAGAAAAAAAGATGGACAGTAAACTCTCTGATATTGTTGAAAGAAGTATTTTTTCTGATATGTCACCTTAGGCAAGGGAAACAAAAGAAAAAATAAACAAATGAAACTAAAAAGTTTTTGCACTGTCAACAAAATGGAAAGACAATCTATGGAATAGGAGAAGATATTTGCCAATGATACATCTAACAAGGGGTTAATAGCCAAAATTTATAAAGAACCCATACACCTTAACACCAAAGACACTAACAATCCAATTAAAAAATGGACAGACAACCTGAATAGACATTTCTCCAAATGGACATACAGATGACCAACATGATGAAAAGATGCTCAATGTCACTAATCATCATAGAAATGCAAATTAAAACCACAACCAGATAACACCTCACACTTATCAGAATGGCTATCATCAATAAATCAAAAAACAAGTGTTGGTGAGGACGCGGAGGAAAGGAAATCCTCATGCACTGTTGGTGGGATTGCAAATTGGTGCAGCCACTGTGGAAAACAGTGGAGGTTGGTTCCTCAAAAAATTAAAATTGGAACTACCTTATGACCCAGCAATTCCTCTTCTGGGTATTTATCCCAAGAAATTCAAAACACTAATTCGAAAAGATATATGCACCCCCATGTTCACTGCAGCCCTATTTACAATAGCCAAGATAGGGAAGTAAACTACGTGCCAATAGATGATTGGATAAAGAAGAGATGATATATATATATATATATAATGGAATATTACTCAGCTGTAAAAAAGAATGAAATTTTACCATATGCAACAACATGGATGGACTTGGAAGGTATTCTGGTAAGTGAAATAAGTCAGACAAAGACAAATATCATATGATCTCACTTACATGTGGAATCTAACAGATAAAAGAAACAAAACAAACAAAACAGAAACAGACTCATAGAATCAGGGAACAAGCGAGGTTGAGGGTTGGGGTGAAAAAGGTGAAGGATTTAAAAACTACACATTGGTAGTTACAAAATAGTCATGGGGATATAAAATAAATCATAAGGAATATAGTCAATAATATGGCAATAACTATGTGTAGTGTCAGGTGGGTACTAGACTTATTGGGGTGACACTTCATAAGTTATATAAATGCTGTACACCTGAAACTAATACAAAATAATATTGAATGTCAACTGTAATTGAAAAATTTAAAAGGAGGGGGGAAGGTAAAGGGGAATAAGAGATTCAAATTTCCAAGTATAAAACAAATAAGTCATGGGGATGTAATGTACAGCATAAGAAATATAGTCAATAATATTGTGATAGCATGATATGGCATCAGATGGTTGCTGAACTTATGGTGATCACTTCTTTAGGTATACAAATGTTGAATAATTACGGTGTACACCTGAAACTGATATAATATTGTATGTTAGCTATATTTTAATAAAAATATTTTTAAAACACATTTTTAAAGAGATATATTGTGAAAAACATAGAAAATTTTCTTTAAAATAATTTAGCAAAGAAAAAAGTATAAAATGGCATGATTAAGCAAATCTGGCAAAATCTTGAAAATTGTTACACTGAGGTTATGGAGATTCATTGTACTAACTTCTCTACTTTAAATATATTCGAAATTTTTCCTAAATAAAAAAGTATGCTTTTTGAGAGGGAAAACTAAAAAAAATAAAATAAAATAAATTTGGAATCAATCTCAGAATGAGACACCATAATTATTAGATATGTTTTGGTTGTTCAGCATCCCACAAATGTTTGTTTTTTTTTAATTTTATTTCAGGCTTATAAGAATGTGGCATTTTTAGAAATTATTTTAACATGAACAATTATTTTATTTTAGGGAAATATGGGCAGCAGACTATTTTCTTTTGCTCCAAGTTTTAGTAATATTCCTGTGTTTCAGGAACAGCCAACTTTTTCCTCTTACTGCCGTCCTCACACTTCCTAGCCAGGCTCCCAACACAAGTTGTACAAGACAGTGAAAATAGGTTGTTACTATATAATATATTGAGAGTTTCTACTTTTTGTTTTTTATTGTGCTTCTAATTTTACTTTTCTTGCCAAACAAGAAAAATAACTTGATGTTGACTATATGTTACTTGATATTATAAAAGAGCAATTATGGGCTTTTTCTTAGGTCATTTAATGCCTCATATGTTAATAGCAAGCATGTCATATCATTTTTTTTAAAGATTTTTATTGGGGAATTGGGGGGATGGGAACAGCGCTGGGGAATTGGGGGAAGGGGAACAGACAAGTTGCTGTCCTTTTGTTCTTCAGTCTAGTTGTGGAGGACATTGCTTCACTGGCCCAAGTTGGCGCCATCATTGTGCTCTTCCCAGGTGAGGCAGATCAGTCGCCGGGTTCTGGATGGCCGCTCACTGCGGCTGCTGGCCGCTCACGCTGGCTGCTGGCTACATACGGTAGCCCATGGCAACCCACTGCCACAGGGCTGCAGCCTACGCCATCGCCGGCGACTCACAGAAGCCCAGCTCCAGGTTGAGCTGTTGTTCAGCATCTTAGCTGTAGAGGGCAGTGTCACTGGCCCTCATATGTGGGATCCGAACCGGGGCCCTCTGGCATCCCAAGCCAGTTCTTAACCATCGCGCCACACGGCCGGCCCTGTCATATCATTTTAAAATAAAACTATTTATTAAGAAAAAAATGCTGACTCTTCTTGGTCTTCAACTTTTGTGTATTTTCTACATTACATGTAATGAGAGCATGTTGCTTTATAATTATTTTAAAATTTTTCTTAAACTCTTTTTTAAAAATATTTTTAATTACATTTATTGGGGGACAAAATTACATAGGGTTCAAGTGTACAGTTCTGTAATACATCATCTATATATCGCATTGTGTGCTCACAACCCAGAGTCAGTTCTCCTTCCATCATCATATATTTGACCCCCTTTACCCTCTTCTACCATCCCCTCCCCGCTTACCCTATGATAACCACTAAACTGTTGTCTGTGTCTTTGAGTTTTTGTTTCTTTTTTTTTGCTTGTCTTGTTCCTTTGTTGCTTTCAGTTTTATATCCCACATATGAGTGAAGTCATGTGGTTCTTCACTTTTTCTGTCTGACTTATTTCACTTAGCATAATAATCTCAAGATCCATCCATGTTGCTGCAAATGGCAGTATTTCATCTTTTCCTATGGAAGAATAATATTCCATTGTATATATATACCACATCTTCTTTTTTTCAGCTGAGCCATTCTGTCACCTGTTGGCAGCTCAGCGGCAGCTCAGCTCAGGCTGGTAATCAAACCAGCGACCCTATTGCTCAGAGCTCACACTCTTGAGCGAGCTCTTAACTGAGCCACTCGGCCAGCCCTACCAAATCTTCTTTATCCAATCATCTCTCGAAGGACACTTTGATCATTTTCTTGTCTTGGCCACCGTAAACAATGATGCAATGAACATCAGAGTATATATGTATATCTTTACGGATGTTTTCATATTATTTGAGCAGATACCCAGAAGAGGGATTGCTGGGTCATATGGTAATTCTACTGTTAATTTTTGGAAGAACCTCCATACTGTTTTCCATAGTGGCTGTCCCAATCTATAGTCCCACTAACAGTGTATGAGGGTTCCTTTTTCTCCACAGCTTCTCCAACACTTATTGTCTTGTTGATGATAACCACTCTAACAGTGATACCCAGGATTCCACATCTGATCATTTATCTTTTGAAAATATTCATGAATGTGCATGTAGGTCTTGTGACAGAATTCTTATTAAATAATTTTTAATAATAGTGAAAAAACTTACAAACATTCAAAAATAGAGATTACTTATAGTTGTGAAATATAAGCAGACCTCAAAAATTATGTTGTAGAACAATTCCTCACGTTATAGAAAAATGTTCACTATGTAGATAGGTTTAAAAAACATTACAAAATATAATGTAAGCCTATTTCTGTAAACATGTATACATACTTAGGAAAAAATACGCTTTAGAATGTAAAGTTAAATGTTAGCCTTAATTATTGCTCAGCCGTGTTATTGAAGGTGACATTAATTTTTGTATTTGTGCTTTCAGTTTTTTCTTTATTAAAAAAACAATGAAATTATATATACTTTTCTAGTAAGGAAAATGGTAACAATAGAAGATATATATTTATGTATACCGGAGGTGCCAAAAAAAGTACACATTTTAAGAGATGTTATCTATGTATTACTTTTCAAAATTGAATCGAATTACAATAACAATGTGTAGTATGACGTTCACTCAAAAGATGGTATTAATCAAATGAATGTATTGTATTGCAATTTTAATACAGTTTATTATTAAATGTATACAGATTTTAAGAAAGGAAAAAATTGTAATACTCAATATATACTGATAACAAAAGATGAATACTAGTCATGTTTGACTTCTGTAATTACAAAAGGCGCTCAAAGTGGTTATCATCAGCGTCCAGACACTTCTAATTGCGGCAAACTACTGCTTGAGCAACGTTGACCAAAGTGTCCACATTTATACATTTTTTGCACCCCCGCTGTGTGTGTGTGTGTGTGTGTGTGTGTGTGTGTGCATGCGCGTGTATGTATATGCATATACATTTTATTTTAAGACCTTCAAAATTATCTGTGGATGTGTAGAACAACCAGTGACCTGAGCAGGGTCTTCCAGGAGCCATTGCTGGAGACAGGAACAAGGGACAGGCCCAGCCCAGACTAGGTAGACCTATGGCTTCCTGGTACCTAGTTATAACAATTATTAGAACGTCTTAGTTAGAACTTCTTCCAGTCCATTTGTTTGGACGCTTTGGGGGAGCACATTAGATTTAACAAGTATTTATTAAGCAATTACTAGATACTGAGCATGACCTCTGGGCTTTGGGCAGGTAAGATGTGGTCCCAGCTACAGAATTAGACAAGCCAGCAAGGGTTGACTGGATCCATGCAAGGCAAGCAACAGAGATCCCACAATGATAAAAGACTAGTGCAGAAGCAGAAAGCCAGATGGCAGTGCTCAAGATAGGGACAAGGATTGATTTAGGATCTCAGTACTTCAGTCTTGTGTCAACACCGTGATGAAATAAAGCACATGGCTTTATTTGGCCCTGTCTATAAGTGGTGGTGAACATGGGTTGTGCACCTAGGTCCCTGGGTTCACTAGTGCACTTATTAGCTCTGAGATTCAAACACATTGCCTTACCTCTGCATGTTCTCAGTTTCTGCTTCCATAAAATGGAGCAATGACACCTACTTCAGAGATGGTTGATGCTTACATTAAATGAGGTAGCCCACGTGACTTTATTATTCACAGAGCATTACAAGACAGTGATGACAATAGTCTGACCATCTGGGAAGATTAGCAGAGACCCAGCTCTAGCTACAGGTCAATGCTTATGCAGGAGCCACCCAGCACAGTTGCGGCTCCGAGCCCAGTAACCTCAGCCAGGAGCCAGTGAGGCCCATTCAGCCTCAGTCTCGGAGATCACCTTGTACACAGTCTTCTGAAGGGAGGGTAGGCAGTGACTGACCTCTTGCCTCAACAGGGCATCAGGGCTGCTGGACTGGCCTGGGGTACAGAGGAGGAAACCCCACCCTTCCCCTGCCTTGGCTGAAGGGACTGCTGGCCTGTTTACACACTGACGTTAGTCTGAGCTGCTTTCTGTTCCGGGCGTTCTCATTTCTCCTGGGAATTGCAGCCATATGAGTTCCTGCACCCAGGAGAAAAGGGACCATGGTTTTCTCAACAGCTCTTCCTGTCTGTGTCCAGACTTACTTGGATTTGTGCAGACTCAGATGCACTCCTGGAGCCCCTCCCCAAAATGGCCTCCCGAAGACACAGGCTGCAGGCTTGCATTCTGATGCTCTTCTGTTTCGTGTCCTACGCTATTTCCTGGGTCACAACCTCAATTGTGTAACAGTGTGTGTGTGTGTGTGTGTGTGTGTGTGTGTGTGTGTGTGTGTGTG
>NW_017731486.1:2374591-2378119 GCF_001890085.2 Hipposideros armiger | reverse complement strand
AGAGAGAGAGAGAGAGAGAGAGAGAGAGAGAGAGCATTACCTGGGATCATCTGCCAAATTATTCCCTGTCAATACAACCTTTTTTTAAAGTTGTTTTTCATTATCCGTAACTTTCATTTGGCCAGAGTTTCAATGTGTGGTGTCATGAGAACACAAGCTGAATTTGAACCCTGGTCTGGCTGTGTGATCCAAGATGACAAGCACATCCCTTATTCTCTGCACTTCAAGTCCCCACCTGCAAAGTAGTGGAATAGTGCCTGACATAGAGGTCACAGAGAGGATTAAATAAGACAGAGACACTCTTAGCATTGTGCCTGGCTTGCATAGGTGCTTAATAAATGCTCTTTACTTCCTTGTTAGCTTTATAAGCCCCTTTAGAAGTTTCTATGCGGGATTTTACCTTAGGCTGTCATCAATGAGCCTATCAAGGAAATAATGTATTTTTCTGTTAAGAGCTACAGAAATGAGTGCACTGTTCCTGGGCGAAGCCCAGGGCTACATTAGTGCCTTCACCTCTTCCTCTCTTCACCCTGTGGAGGGGTTGGGAGTGACTCACAGATGTCCAAGAACTGATGGCTTTGGCAGAGCAAACAGACACAATCTGGTGAAGCATTCAGCAATCTTTGTACTTCACACTTGCTGAGCTGAAAAATTCCCTCTGGTTTCATGGCAATGCCAAGAAACAACTTCATGGACCCAGACAAAACAATTACAATGATCTTAAGCAGACTCCTGCCAATTGAATGATTTCTACTAAACTTTTGATTAGCATTTGCTAAAGTGAGTTCCACAGAACAATAGCTGGAGGGGTGTAAATCAGAGCACTGCGAAGCGGGTGCATGTGAAATGCATTTACAACATTGGGGGATGGGGGTAGGCTAAGCTGGTTTCTTTACTGAATGCCTTCTCAGAACTCTATGTTCTCAGGTGCCTTATAAACCTCTCAACAGGAAATACCTACAGTGCTTCCCAACACAGTTGACCATAGAACTCCTTGTTTGAAGAGCATCTATTAACACTTAACAGAATTAGGATTCTTCTGAGAAATATTTCTAGAAACATTGCTGGTTATTTACAACCTTATTAAAGCATATATTATCATGTAATTCACCTACTTCAAGTGCACAGTTCAATGATTTTTAGAAAATTTGCCAAGTTATATAATCATCACTATAAATCAATTTAGAGCATTTTCATCAGCCAACAAAATCCTCCTGCACATTGATTGTTAATCTCGTTCCCACCACCTACCCCAGCAATCACTATTCTACTGTCTTTATAGATTTGCCTTGAGATTCATTGCTTTTTTTGTTGTGGTGGTGGTGGTAAAATTTACAAAACAAAATTTACCATTTTAAAGTGACGCTTTGGTGGCATTAAGCACATTCACAGTGTTGTGCAACCATCATTACCATTCATCTCTAGAACTTTTCATCATCCCAAGCTGAAACTTTGTACCCACCAAACAATAATTCCCCATTTTCCCCTCCCCCCAGCCCCTGGCAACCACCATTGTACTTTGTCTCCATGAATTTGACTACTCTAGATACTTCATATAAGTGAATCACAAAATATTTGTTGTTTTGTATCTTGCTTATTCCCTTAGCATAATGTCTTTAAGGTTCATTCATCCATGTGTGCGTGTCAAAATTTCCTTCTGTTTTAAAACTGAATAATAGTCCACATATATGCCACATTTTGTTTATCCATTCATGTATTGATGGACTCTTGGATTGCTTTCACCTCTCAACTATTGTGAATAATGCTGATATGCACGTTGGTGTTCAGATAGCTGTTCAAGTCCCTGCTTTCAATTCTTTTGAGTATATACCTAGAAGTAGAATTGTTGTTGGAGAGTAGGCCCTTCTCGGCGCGGTTCCCAGGTTCTTGGCGTCTCGAGCAAAGAATTGAAAGAGATACCAAGGCAAAGTAGTGAAAAAGCAGTTTATTAGAAGAGATAGTACACTTCAAAGAAGTAGAAGCAGACCCAAGCAGTAGAGAAGGGCTCAAGGGCCCATTATTAAAAGAGAAATTACACTCCAAAAAGTATGGAGCGGGCCATGCACAAAGGCGAGGCTAAAAAGGCTCATAAAGGGTGATAGGGACTGAAAAACAAAGGGCCTGACTGTCCTGGACTTGGAGTTTTCCTCTCTTTTTCTCTAGAATGGGCTGTTCCCCTCTGGGCATGGGACCACTTGATTGGCACCTGTGATTAACAAGAAGTACTGCGCAGGTGTGAGTGACTGGTCTGATTTAGTTGGGTATTTTGTGCCTGTTTGTTTTCCCACAGGGGTAGATAATTTCAATACAAAGGGGGAGTTTTGGGTGGAGAGGGGAGGTCTCCTGGATGATTGCATTCTGTGGGACATACAGGACTGCAGAGACCCAATGCCTGTCTCTAACTGCCTGCCTTGTTTTGTCTTTGAGAGACGTGATCCCCGTAAAATCTCTATGGGAAATTGAGGGATGGGAGATCTCTTCTTCTGTATCTGCTTCTTGCTGGGCATGGGCTTAGAACTGTCCCTGCCTACTCCGGGATTCACCGAACTCTCACCCTATCTGATCTCAGATGAGAGGAAGGGGTCTTGAGATCTGCCTGGAAGACCGTGTTGGCTTCTTTGGTTATGACTGGCAATCTTGCTGGGGTATCCATCTGTATCCCCAAGGCCCCTGAATGAGGAAAAATAGATTTTAATTAATAAATCTTGGGCCGGCCAAGTGGCTCAGTTGGTTAAGAGCTTGCTCAAGTTTGAGCTCTGAGCAACAGCAGGTCGAGTCCCGGCCGGAGCTGAGCAGCCGCTGAGCTGCCAACAGGTGGCAGGATGGCTCAGCTAAAAAATAAAAATAAAATAAAAAAATAAAAAATAAATCTGTTAGCTCGCATGAAGATTGTGACCATTCAGGTGCAACAGGTCACTCAGGTGGCGTCAATTGTCTGGTCCCAGGATGGTTTTGGAAAGAATCATTAGGCTAACTGGCCTGGGGAAATGTTAAAACCTATTTAGTCTCTGGGATGGTTTGGGGGATATTGGGAAGTCACAGGCTTTTAAGTATTTATCTGAAGCAAGGGTAGGAGATTTCTATGAACAACCTATTGTTTAGGATTTAGAAACTGATTTACAAAGCAATCAAGAAGCAAGGGGATAGGAGACATATGATTCAGGCTAGGAGCAGTCCTTAGTCTAGGATTCACATACTGATTAGAAGAGTAATCAAAGCCAGGAGCTAAGGAACTAAAAAAGTAGGGAGACTTAACATTTCTATACTTAACATTTCTATAGGAAAGAAAACTTAAAAGTTTTTCAGTGGGGAGTTGGGGGGGGGAGAGGGGGTTGCTGCTTACCTGGCCGGTAACAGAATTGCTGGGTCATATGGAAATTCCATTTTTAACTTTTTGAGGAACCTCCATACTATTTGCCAGAGCAGCTGAATCATTTACATTCCTACCAATAATGCACAAAGATTCCAAATTCTCCACACCTTCGCCAACAACCAATACTTGGTTTGTTTGTTTTTTTGAGGGGGGGG
>NW_017731486.1:2371048-2371915 GCF_001890085.2 Hipposideros armiger | reverse complement strand
GCTTAGGAGGCTTTATACCCATCTCCTCATAATATTCAGGATGAGTGAGAGGCAGCTCCACAGATTCCTTAATTTCCTGGATTTGGTTGTCCATCCCCCCAATGTCAGCACAGGTCTCCTGTGGGGCCTTTTCCACCTTCATCACTGTGACCAAGGGGTCCGTGTCATCCATCAGCACCCCTATCACAGCTTGCACTTTGTGGTTGAGGAGGACCAAGCAGCCTGGCTCCAGCAGATCCTTGTCTACAAATGAGAGAATGCTGACATAATGTTCTGAGCCCACAGACGTAGACACAATGGCGTGATTGTCATCAATGATCTCTTCCAAGGTTCCCACCGACATTGGGGTCCCCCTAAGGTCATCTACTTTTGATCTTTCCTCCTCTTAGTTTTCTTCTAAAGGATTCATTTGTTCCTGATTTCTAATGAATTCTTCCTCCATAAGAAGATAGTCTTTAATTCTCTCTAATATCAATCATTTTAACCGCACTGAGTGTGAGGTGTCACCAGTGGCAGTTTGCTGGCAGCATCTGGTCCCTTTGTTTTCTTCTTCTTTTTCCCCACTCTAGTTGGTACGGGAGGTTCATACTTCTTTTTCTTGTCCTTGTCATCCTTTTTGCCACCTCCAGGACCATGACCACCACTCTGACTTTGACCCAATCTTGATTCTGCTGCGGGAGCTGCCACTGTCGGAACTGCCTTTTTTAATCTTTTAATTATTTTTTATTATGAAATACACATTTTTTAGAATTAGTTTCAGCTGTACAACACAGTACAATGTTACACTTTTTACCCCTCAAAGTGACAACCCCCTCCCCCAATATCATACACATCTATTACAATTCCCTTGACTCCACTCCCACACTA
>NW_017731486.1:2363355-2366853 GCF_001890085.2 Hipposideros armiger | reverse complement strand
TTTCTGGATTTCTTCTTATAATTGATTTCTAGTTTCATAGCATTGTGGTCAGAGAAGACGCTTGATACGTTTTCAATCTTCTTAAATTTATTGAGACTTGTTTTGTAGCTTAACATGTGGTCTATCTTGGAAAATGTTCCATGTGCACTTGAGAAAAATGTATATTCTGTTGCTTTGGGGTAAAATGCTCTAAAAATATAGATTAAATCCAACGGTCTAAAGTGTCATTAGAGGCCACTGCTTCTGTGTTGATTTTCTGTCAGGAGGATCTGTCCATTGGTGACAACGGGGTGTTGAAGTCCCTACTACGATAGTGGTACTGTTGATCTCTGACTTTATGGACATTTTTCTTTGTTTCTTCATTCTGGCTGTCGCTCTGTGATTGCTTCCATGTATTAGATAGATCACCTATGCCTTTTAGTTGTTGCTGGCTGCTCTTATAGTATATGTCCTTTATATTCGGATTGCACAGTCTCTGTATTCTCCCGTCCCATGTGTTCCAGAGGTGTGCTGTTGAAGTTGCTCTTTAATTGCTTTTGGCTTGTCAGAGGGTGGGATTGACCCTCAGACTAATTAATTGGGAGAATTAGCTCTATTCACAGTTTATGAGATGTTGTGTTGAGGTTGATTCCCTCAGAGGAGGCTTGGCCACTGTGTGTTCTTGTGCCTGTGGAAAATTTCCTTTGAGAATGCCACTTGTAGGTTCAACCAGGTAGTACTCTAGTTTTGTCTAGCACTGGATTCTGGGTGTATTGGTTCTGGTGTCTCTTGGGCAGGGCTCCCACTCAGAGCCACTTCAGACCTGCCTGTTCCCGGTCCGTAGCTACCTGGTAGGTGCCTCAGGGCTGTATGCAATTGGCTGCTGCCCGTGCTGAACCTGGGGTCATGTGGTGATTGTGTCTGTGTGAACTGAAGCTGGCTGCCCCCTATATTGGTCATGAGGCAGTTTAGGAGAAGGCTCGTGGCTGCCTATGCCTGTTGCCACCTGTCAGATGCCAGTAAGGCCCACTTATTGAAGAGGCTCTTTAGGGGCATGTGTCTGTCTATTTGACTTGGTGTTGAGGGTGCCTCTGCGATTTGGCACTAGGTTGGCAGGATGAAGTTTGAATGAGTTTGCGATGTGATTGGTAGTTTTTAAGACTTTAATGCAGATTTAGGTCTTACACCAATACCTGGCATGTGACCCCCTTGTATAATGTCCCAAGGACACTACAGCCAGCCTCCACCTCACACTCACAGATTCACGAAAGCTGCTTCCGAGTGGCTGTGGTGCAGGTTTGTGGTCACTGAACACCACAGAGATGACCCCAGTGCTCTGCAAACCACCTTCTGTTGTAAAAAACCTTTTCCACAGTTTGTGGGGGTAGGGTCAGTCACCTCAGCACCCCAATTTCCCCTAGCAATGCAGCTGTAGGTGGGCAAGGTGGTGTTACAGGTGCATAAAGGCTGTGGTCAGTAGTTTCTAAAAATTCAGTGTAGCCTCAGGTCCTGGACCAGTGCTAGGTCCACGTCCACTTCATAAATCAAAAACAGAGCAAGGCAACCCAACAACACCAAAAAAAATATATACTCCCACATGCAATGATCAGACAGGAGAAACAAAAGTATATAAAAGAGACACAAACACAAACACAAAAACAAGAGAACAAGGCAGAAAAACAGTGACCAAAGAAATATCCAGTTAAACAAATCTGAGAAACAATGACAAAAACAAAACAGATGAAAAAAAAGAAGGAAAAAAAACCAAAAAGATGAAAGAGAAAGAAAAGAAAAATAATAATAATAAAGAAAAGAAAGGGGAAGAAAAAAAAGAAATTAAAACAAAAAAAGGCTCTCTGCCCACTTAAATCTGCAAACCACTTGCTCAACAATAGAGAGTCTCTGGGTGACTCAGTACCAGCTATGTTGGGGGGAAGGACTCAACGCATTATGCGCCAGTCGCCCTCTCATGCTTGCAGTGAGCTCCCCGCAATTAGCTTCTGTGTGCTCTGGAACCATGCTCACCACCAAAAATCCTCACAGGTTGTTGCTGGCTGTCTGCTGCTGAAAAAAAATCCTCTGTGACATGCAGAGGTACGGGCCAGGCACCAGGGGCTCGGAATGCCCCTGGCACAGCTCTAGGTGGGCAGGTCAGGCCCCCAAGGCACCACAGGGTGTGGTCAGTGGCCCCCAACAAATCAGAGCAGCATGCATTCCTGCGCCGGCAACCAGCCTGCACAAACGCACCAGGAATGCCCCGGCCGGGTCACAAAGACGCACAGCTCCCAGCCCAACACTCCCAGTGAAACTGTCAGTCTCAGCCCCAATCAGCCACTCTCAGATCAGACGAAGCAGCCCAACAGCCAATCGCCAGCCTGGAAACTGCAGGCGCAGTGCGGAGAGTAGGGACCCAAGGCGGCTCACACACTCCCATGTCTCAGTGAGCAGCCTGTTGGAGCTGGAGCGCATTTCCCTGGCTACGCAGCACAAGCAGTGCAGGGGGGGGGGGATCCAAGGCCGCATGTGCGCATGCACACGCGCACTCCTGTACCAATTCCAGCAGACCAATGCGGTCCCAGGCCTGACCCTCTGTGGGAGGGCCCAGCCCTGAAAAACTGGTGCCCTCCTGTACACTACCCGTGTGCAATGTCCACGCCAGGGAAACAATGGTCCCAAAACCTCCAACTCCCGCGCCAAAGGCGTTCAGTTCAGTCCTTCTCCACAGGCTCCTGGGGCCTGCTCACACAGCTACTCCCTCCACCAGGAACCGGGTGAGTGCTCACCAGTGAGTGAGTCCGTGTGCCAGCTCCACTGGTTCTCTAGCCACCCTCAGCCTCACCAAGTTGAACAAAGAGAGTCCTCACTACTTTTCTACTGCCAGCTATCGTAGAACTCCTCTTCCCGGCAAAGTAACTCTGAGCTGGTGGGCTCGGTGTGGGACCAGAGCATCTCTCCCCCAATCGGAGAAGCCTCTCTGCTGCTGAAGTGTCCCTCACGGGGTTCACCCTCTCTCGTCTCCACCCCTCCTACTCTACTCGATGTGGCCTCCTTTTTAAGTCCTTCATTTAAAGTGTTCAGGGGTATATCTGATAAGGGATTAATATCCCAAATATATAAAATGCTCATGCAACTCAACACCAAAAAAACAAACAACCCAATTAAAAAGTGAGCAGAGGATATGAAGAGATATTTCTCCAAAGAGGACATACAGATGGCCAACAGCCATAGGAAAAAATGTTCAACCTCACTTAGCATTAGGGAAATGCAAATAAAACCCACAATGAGATAGCACCTCACCCCGGTCAGAATGGCTTTCATCAATAAATCAACAAACAACAAATGCTGGCGAGGCTGTGGGGAAAAGGGAACCCTGGTGCACTGCTGGTGGGACTGCAGACTGGTGCAGCCATTATGGAAATCAGTATGGAGGTACCTCAAAAATCTGAAAATGTAACTACCTTATGACCCAGCAATCCCACTCTTAGGTATTTATCCAAAAAAATCCCAAGATATTAATCC
>NW_017731486.1:2348103-2362620 GCF_001890085.2 Hipposideros armiger | reverse complement strand
TTGTTCTGTACACCTGAAACTAACAATAAAAACAACAACAACATTGAAATAGAAATTGCTATGAGTGAAATGGAAATTAAGGATGTACTCTCATTTAAGAAGATGACAATTTTTAACTTAAAAACAGAAATTAATGTTTTTTGTTACAAGTTTGCCAAATTCATAAAAAGGATTTATCTCAGTTTCATTGAAATAATAAACATCTATATGTCGTGAAATAAATAAATAAATAAATAAAGTGTTCAGGGGACTTCGAGGTTGAATGTTGTATAAATTATTTGTAAATTTGGTGTGACCCTGGGAGTCAGTTGGCACAGAATCTGTCTTCTGCCATCTATTCAAGTTCTTTGTATCAGCAATATTTGTTTTTTTTAAATTGGGTTTTTTTGGGTTTTGTTGTTGAGTTGTAAGAGTTCTTTATATATTCTGGATATTAATCCCTTGTCAGAACTATGATTTGCAAATATTTTCTCTCCTGTGGTTTGTCTTTTAATTTTCTTGATAGTATCCATCTGCTGTGGGCCAACTTAGTAGCCGGCCCCCCACACTGAAAAACTTTAAAGTCTTCCTTCCTATAGAAATGTTAAGTATAGAAATGTTAAGTCTTCTCCTTAGTTTCTTAGTTTATTAGCTCCTGGCTTTGATTACTCTTATAATCAGTTTGTGAATCCTAGACTAAAGATTACTCCTAGCCTGAATTATAGAATTCTCCTATCTCCCTGCTTCTTGATTGTCTGTAAATCAGTTTCTGAATCCTAAACAGTAGAAGTCTCCTACCCCTGCTTCAGGTAACTACTTGAAAGCCTGTGACTTTCCAATATCCCCCAGACCAGTATGCCTAATGATTCTTTCCAAACCCATTCTGGGCCCAGACAACTGACGCTTCCTGAGTGACCAGTTGCTCCTGAATGACCGCAGATTTCATAAGAGCTAACAGATTTATTAATTAAAATGTATTTTTCCTCATTAATGGGTCTTGGGGATACAGATGGCACCCCAACAATATTGCCAGTCACAAACAAAGAAACCATCATGGTCTTCCAGGCGGATCTTGAGACCCCTTCCTCTCATCTGAGTTCAGATAGGTTGAGAGTTCCGTGAATCCCCCAATAGGCAGGGACACCTTTACACCCCTGCCCAGCAAGAAGCAGATACAGAAGAAGAGACCTCCTGTCCCTCAGCTTCCCATAGAGATTTTATGGGGATCACGTCTCTCAAGGGGAAAACAAGGCAGGCAGTTTGAAACAGGCATTCCTACACATCCCACCCAGGAGACCTCCCCTCTCCACCCTAAACTCCCCCTTTGTATTATAATTATTTGCCCCTGCAGGAAAACAAATGGGCACAAAATATCCATCTAGATCAGACCAGTCACTCGCACCTGCGCAGCATCTCTTGTCAATCACAGGTGCCAATCAAGTGGTCCCATGCCCAAAGGGGAACAGCCCATTCTAGAGAAAAACTCCAAGTTCTTGGAAGTCTGCCTTTTAGACCACTTCCCTTTTTTTTTTTTTTGGACCGCTTTCCTCCCTTTTTGAGCCTTTTGAGCCTCACCTTTGCGCGTGGCCTGCTCCAAACTCTTTGGAATATAATTTCTCTTCTAATGATGGACCCTTGAGCCATCATCTACTGCTCAGGCCCACTTCTATTTGTTTTAAAGTGTACTATCTCTTCTAATGAACTGCTTTTTCACTACTTTGCCTCGGTACCTCGTTCAATTTTTTGCTCGAGTTGCCAAGGACTTGGACTTCGCGCAGAGAAGAGCCCACTCTCCAACAACACTTCGTTTTTTGTTTGCTTGTTTGTTTGTTTGTTTGTTTGTTTGTTTAGCTAAGCCATCCTGCTACCTGTTGGCAGCTCAGCGGCAGCTCAGCTTGGGCCAGGACTCAAACCACTGTTGCTCAGAGCTCGCACTCTTGAGCGAGCTCTTAACTAACTGAGCCACTCGGCCAGCCCTTCCAACACTTCGATGCACAAAATTTTAAATTTTGATTAACTCCAATTTATCTTTTTTTTTTTTTTGCTGCATGTGCTTTTGGTGGGAGAAACACTGCTTTAAAAAAAAGATTTTATTGGGAAATAGGAGAAGGGAACAGTGTTGAGGAATTGGGGGAAGGGAACATTGTGTTTTTCCAGGGCCCATCAGCTCCAAGTCAAGTTGTCCTTAAATCTTAGTTGTGGAGGGCGCAAGCTCAGCTCCAAGTCCAGTCACCACTTTCAATTGGTGGTGGTTGGGGGAGAGGTGCAGCCCACCATCCCATGCAGGAGTCAAACCAGCAACCTTGTTGTTAAGAGCACGTGTTCTAACCAACTGAGCCATCCAGCCACCCATTGGCAGCTCAGCTCATGTGCAGCTCACTAGCCCATGTGGGAATCGAACCGGCAGCCCTGCTGCTCAGAGTTCCCACTCTAACCAACTGAGCCACCCTGCCAACCCTGCTTTTTGTTTTTTTAAATTCAAAGAGAAAAAAAGCCTACCTATGAAAATCAAAGAAACAAACAAACAAATCTCCTGCTATCATAAAAGACACTCTTATCTTTCCTCTAGAAATAGCTGGTTGGTGTTTTTTATATAGTAAGAGCTCCCAAATATTTAGTTGTTTTGACCATGTGACTTGGTATATGGTGAAACGACATTCCTGTTACCAAATATTCATCATGCACCAACAACTTGTCAGACACAACCAGATAAGGAGATACAAGCAGTTGTCAGCTCTGGAGCTATGTGTTCTAAGCAGAATAAGAGGTATATGTATTAGCAAAAACTCATTCAGCTGCAAGTGACAGGAAACCAATTTAAAATAGTTTAGATAGAAAGGGAATTCACTGGAAGAAACTTCTTCTGGGGAAGGAGGGGAATATACTTAGTTATAATGTTTCATGTCTTAAAAAATAATAATCTGAAGTGAATATGACAAGAGTGTTAACACATGTGTTAACCTGAGGAGTGAGTAAATGGATGTCTTTTTTTTTAAGTATTTATACATTTAAATGAATTTCCCGCTTTACTGGGAGGACTACCTGATGAGTATCTGTTTGATTTCCTTAATACTCTAATGACATGATGTACCACCATTACAGAAAATTAAAATATTAGAGAAAAGGTTTCATGAACCACTTTTCCTTTCTGGGCAAATGAACAGAACTAGCAAAAAGAAAAAAAGGTGGCAGAGGTGGGGGGGGGGAATTACTGACTCATGTAACTAAAATGTTGACAAGAATAATGGTTATAGCTAGATCCAGAGGCAGCTATATATCAATATTCTCTCTCTCTCTCTCTCTCTCTCTCTCTCTCTCTCTCTCTCTCTCTCTCTCTCTCTCTCCATTGAAGGAAGGAGAGGAATATACTTACCAATAATGTTTCATGTTTAAAAATCAGCCCTTTGAGCCTGGTTTACCAACTTCTCATTAGCAGCTACTTTGTGATCAGTATGTGGCCAGGTACTGTCATCCTGCCCTCCGGAGCTCCCTGATGAACCCTACATGCAGCCATATTCATGGGTGATAACATCCCTCAGAATATCCACAGCAGCAGCCTCAACACTTTACTCTTAAGACCATAGGTTTGGGTTCAGGAATTGTAATTCTTAGAAACTCTAAAGGTTTCAATGACAAGCTAAACAGAAGAAGAAATGAATGTACAAGCACAGAGAAATGTGACTGCTGGGTCAAAGCCCTCCTGGAGGGGACAGGATTTCATCAGGCCTCCGAGACTTCTGACAGTCTGAGGAAGGGGCAAGGCATGTTCTAGGCAGGGAGGGAGGTGGGCAGTGAGGAAGGGAGGCATGTTTAAGTGGTAACTGCTGAGTGTGCATCCGGGTGGGACCTGGTGATGCAAGAGGTATGGGAGCCAAAGCCAAAGAGGGAAATGAGGCCAGGTGACCAGAGATTCAAAAGCCTGATTCTACTGGGTGACAAGAAACTACTGGAAGTTTTGAACATAAGAATGACATGCAATTTGTGGCAGTTTAGGGGAAGGGGATAAGACTGAAGGCATGGACACCATCTCATGGCAGGAGGAGAGAGGCTAAGGCCTGAATTAGGGTGGGAGGCAGGTTACGGAGAAGGGATGGTTATGAGGGAAAACCAGTGAGCACTAGTGAATGCATGGAATTCAGCAGGTGAGGGAGAGAGCTGTATTAAAAGAAAAAATTACCTACACATACTCATAAGTGTCTCTCATTGAACATTTTTTTTTCTGCTAGTTTTCTGCAGGGAAGTTCCAGCTGATTGTAGATCCTGTTCTATTTGAAACCATGGCTGATTTGGTCCACTCCATCCCAGTTGCACAGGAGCACATAACCCACAAAAGCCCTTTCTGCTTCCAGAATATGGTCCTCATCTCCACAGCAGAGTTATCCATTGTGCTCAGGAAAAGACAAAAAATTGTCCTTAATTAGCTTTGAAGTGAGTCAAAGGAAGAGACTAAGATGCCAAGATGTGAAGTTCTAAGGAAGAGGCCCGTGCTGAGTGTCCAGTTCCGGGAATGCCAGGAAGACCAGTCATGTTCCATCCACACCATCAGGAGGAAGAAGCTGCTTCCAAGAAGGAAGCACAAGATCAGGTTGGCAGCAAGGCATTGCCTAAGGAGTCTTGCTTAGTTCCCTTGCTCCAGAACACTTCAGTGGTCATCTAGTTTTGCATCTCTGTTTCTTGGTGATGACACTTATGCAAGGTGAATAAGGTGAGAGGCTTGGAGCAGTGCCATGTGCATGGTGATTGAGGACATCGCCCTGTAGAAAACATGCAGAGGCATCTGCATCGAGCACTTACAACACATCATCTAGCTGATGTGCCAACTTGGGCATCTGGATAATTGACAGATTGAGGTTCTTCAGAAGTAGCCATGGAGCTCGAATTTCCAAAAAAAATGGTCACCTCTTCACTGACTTCACATCTTGATTGTAGAGCATTGTGCATTAGATGCCAAACACATATTCTTAACATAGTCTTCCTAAAGAATGTGATTTATTCTAGTATTTTAAAAATCCAGTCCATCTCATCCTCTATTATTATATTTTTGTCATCATATATATTTAAATGCACCCTTTTAGTGGATTTAAAATGTTTTTATTTTATTCCCTTAATAAATATTCATTTCAAGGTGACAGCCATATGGGCTTTAGGCACAAAAATATAGTTTATCCTTTGAGCAAATTTATTATTGGTGCGTTTTCATACATGTTGCAATAAAAGACAGTCTCTCACCACACTTTAATTTTATGATTTTATTTGTACTTCATGTAAACATACAACTCCAATTCATTTTTCTATCTATTCATTGACTGAATGCTTTTATTGTCCTTTTCAGAACAGAAATGTTATATTATATTAGGCATGAATTTATAGCAGGCTTAAAATTTAGCTGACTGGAAGATCTCTTCCAGGAAGCAATGTTGGTAAAAAATGAATTCAGCTTCATGGCAGGACAAGGCTATTAGTATTTTCAATTGTGAAGTTTCCAGTGAAAGCCTTGAATAAATTTGTTATGTCTGTGTTTATTAGCTGTATTCAAACTAACTATGATACAAAATACTTCCTAATCCTCACTCCACCAAGTCTCAATATCTCATGTCCATTTGCCATCCTCATTCTGCTCTATCTTTTGGGTAATGATGCCAGCAGCAATGAATGGAGTAGAAGTTACTCATCAATGGCACCACAGTTCCAAGGAGACCTCAGGATAAGGGCTGTACACCCGCCTGTGTTCAGTTGCTATAATATGAGGTTGGACAATTAAGTTCGTGAACTCATCCTAGAAAAAGTACTACTTAACCTTGTTGTTGAATATCACTGTGATCAACTTCCAAGTACTCCCCTTGGGAAGCTATGTACCAATGCCAGCACCTTCAAAGCAATGCCAGTCCACCCTTCAAAGCAATTTTGGAACTCTTTTTTTGGAATGGCCATCAGAGCTGTCGTCATATTACCCTTGATGTCCTGAATGTCATCCAAATGTTTCCCTTTCAATATTTCCTTTATCTTCAGGTAAAGAAAGAAGTCACTGGGGGCCAGATCAGGTGAGCAGGGAGGGTATTCCAATACAGTTAGTTGTTTGCTGGCTAAAAACTCTCTCACAGACAGTGCTGTGTGAGCTGGTGCATTGTTGTGATGCAAGAGCCATGAATTGTTGGCAAAAAGTTCAGGTCATTTTCGTCTAACTTTTTCATGCAGCCTTTTCAGCACTTCCAAATAGTAAACTTGATTAACTGTTTGTCCAATTGGTACAAATTCATACTGAATAATCTCTATAATATCAAAAAAAGTTAGCAACATTGTTGCAACAAGTTCTTGAATTTAATTGTCCAACCTCGTATGATCACAGAAAGTGTTTTATTTGAGGGCACCACTGGAACTGCACCAATAATAAACACTGGGTATTCAGGGATTTCAGATTTGCAGTGTGTATTTCCATACATTCTGGGGAAAAATGTTTTGGGTTAATCAAAAATAATACCTTATTTTTTAAGCTTAAAACAATATGCTTAGCACTCATATCCCTGGTCTCATTTGATCTTCACAACTACTAGTGAGATAAGCCAAAAACTATTTTTCTCATTTTACAGATAAGAATAAAGGCTTGATTAATCAAATGACTTGCCTGAGGTGTCACACCTAGGAAGTGGCAGATCTGATCATCAGGCCTCAATTTCCCATCGTGGAGATTTAGGTCTCCTCAAACTGTTTTTCATTTCCCACTGCATCCCTTCTACCTGGCGTTTGATGTTTGTTTTTCCAGGGGCTCAACCATCTCCCCCAAATCATGGATCCAGTCTGCAGTAGCCCATACTTGTTTCCATTTCCCATATTTTTCTCAAGTGAATTTTATGTCTAAATTGATACTGTTTGAGTTTTATTAAGAAAATTCTCACTTCTCAACATCTTTCCTTCTCTATGAGTTTAAATGACCATGTCAAGATACTCCTAAAAATCACTGGCAGTGAATATGCTTGATTTGGGTATAACAGTTGCACCAAAAGTAATTTGTAGTACATGAACACATATAGGAGTCTCTCTGAAAAGAATGGTCCTCAACTTCAGTTTTCTGGAATGAATCAAATTTAGTCAGATTCCCAACATTTCACTTTAGAGTAAGTTCTCCTCCCCAGTTACACTGAGGTAGGAATTGCAGCAGCTGACCTTGATCTCATTAAGTCCTTATATGCTCAGGAAGACTTAAGGATCTGGCTCAGTCTGTATTCTTCAGATGCAAGCCAGCTAAGAATTATTGCCTCTGTTGCCATAACATAGAGTTAAAGTCTCTTCTAATAATTCTGGCATTTTAATTTTTTAATGGAAGCCTAAAAAAGAAAGAGTGAGAGATGATGGGCCAGATGCTTATTGTACTATGTATGTTCATTCTTTTTATCACTTGCTTAAAGCCATTTTCCATTTAGAATTCCTGAGGCTTAAATGACTATGTCAATATACTCTTAAAATCATAATCTTAGCAATACATCATAATTTTCATCTTCACAGAGAATTTAGCAAAAGAAATATCTGCTGCCACATTCACACTCTGATTAACTCTTATTTACTCCTCCAGAAGGTACAGTAGAAAGACATTTAACTAAATGTTAAGACCTGAGTGTTTATCTTGTGTCTGTTCCTTCCTATGTAGGAAACAAATCACTTAACCATCTCTGCAGAATGTCTTCCATTCCAGCCCCACTGGCACTTTCTCTGCCTTATTCTGTGCCCCAGGGGCTGACCTTGGAGGGCAGTATCAACCAGCCTTTCTTGTCTGACTTCTGATTAGTTTCAGCCAATAAAGGGAGGCCACCATACGGAAGAGGGCTAAGGAGAGAGAAGCTGGGGAATGCATTCCTGAACAAATTGCTGTGGTTGGCTGAGTCCTTCTACTCAAAGCGCCTATCAGGCAACCCTTACCCAAAGCTACCTGCTTTGGGATCTGCTAACTGCCTCCTTTTGCATCTTCAGATTTAAGGAGGGTAGCAGCTCCCAGGTGTTGCTTTCCCCCTACCCTGCCCATGCATTTAAAAATAATCCCTTTAAGGCCGGCCGAGTTGCGCGTTGGTTAAGAGCTGGCTTGGGACTGCAGAGGGCCCCGGTTCAGATCCCACATATGCGGACCAGTGACACTGCCCTCCACAGCTATGATGCTGAACAACAGCTCAACCTGGAGCTGGGCTGCAGTGAGTGGCCGGCGACGGCGTAGGCTGCAGCCTCTGCTGCAGTGGGTTGCCATGGGCTACTGTGTGGGGCCAGCAGCCAGCATGAGCGGCCAGCAGCCGCTGTGAGCGGCCATCCAGAGGCCGGCAACTGATCTACCTCGCCCGGGAAGAGCGCAATGATGGTGCCAACTTGCACCAATGAAGCAACGTCCTCCACAACTAGACTGAAGAACAAAAGGATAGCAACTTGTCTGTTCCCCTTCCCCCAATTCCCCAGTGCTGTTCCCATCCCTCAGTTCCCCAATAAAAATCTTTAAAAAAAAATAGTCCCTTTATTAAACTCTCCTCAAATTACCCATTTTGAATATGCCATTTGATTCCTCCAGGAGTCATCTGATCCTTGATTTTCCTGTCTATATAACGGAGATGGTAATAGCTCCCCTGACAGCCTCAAGAGGTAATGGAAGATCAATGAAGATCGTGAATGTGAGAGGTAATAGCTCCCCTGACAGCCTCAAGAGGTAATAGAGAATCAATGAAGATCGTGAATGTGAGACCAGTACACCTGTAAAAGCTTTAGCTTTTCAATGTAAGGCATTATTATTGTTCAACTAAGAACACTTGTTCTTTCTAGAATGTGTACTCTGGAACCCTTATGTCCTTTATAAAGACTACTATTTCTAATACTTACCTTTTAGTACTCACTAAAAAAATACAGCAGAGGAGGGCTTGAATAATCCCATTACTACGAGGTCTGACAATTACATTCGTGAACTTGCCACGGTGTGCTTACTTTGGCAGCACTGTACAAACAGCTTGGTAAGGTTTAATAACCTGATATATCAGTGTCTCACAGCTGTATTCATGTCGACGTGTGGCAGTATCTTGCTGAGTGGCATTCATTACTGTTGCGTGTTTTTGTGTACCGTCGCGAGAATGTCTGAGCTTAAATTAGAGCAATGAAGAGACATTAAAATTCTTGTTAAACTTAGCAAGAGTGGACATGAAATGAGGGACATGTTAGTCCAAGTTTATGGGGGTAATGCCATGAATAAAACAGCAGTGTACAAATGTATTAAACGTTTTTCTGAGGGGAGAGAACGTGTCTCTGATGAGAGGTCAGGGCAGCCAGTAACAAGCAGAACTGATAAAAAAAACCATTGCAAAAATGCATCAAATTGTGCATCAAAATCATCAGCTGATTGTGAAAAGCATAGCACACCAAGTAAACATCAATAGAGAAACAGTTAGGAAAATCTTAACCGAAAATATTGGCCTGAGAAAGGTATGTGGTCCCCAAGGAGCTCGCTGATGAACAAAAGCAAAGGAGAGTCAAAGTTTGCCAGGACCTTTTGGAGAGGCAAGATGATGTTTTGGGTTGTTTTATCACTGGTGAAGAAACATGAGTGTACCAATATGACTTTGAAACAAAGCATCAAAGTGCACAATGGAAGTCAGTCAATTCTCCACGACCAAAAAAGTTCTGTCAGTCCAAATCAAGAGTTGAAATGATGCTGCTAACCTTTTTTGATATTAGAGAGATTATTCAGTATGAACTTGTACCAACTGGACAGCTAACAAAGTTTACTATCTGGAAGTGCTGAAAAGGCTGCATGAAAAAGTTAGACGAAAATGACCTGAACTTTTTGCCAACAATTCATGGCTCTTGCATCACAACAATGCACCAGCTCACACAGCACTGTCTGTGAGAGAGTTTTTAGCCAGCAAACAACTAACTGTATTGGAATACCCTCCCTGCTCACCTGATCTGGCCCCCAGTGACTTCTTTCTTTACCTGAAGATAAAGGAAATATTGAAAGGGAAACATTTGGATGACATTCAGGACATCAAGGGTAATATGACGACAGCTCTGATGGCCATTCCAAAAAAAGAGTTCCAAAATTGCTTTGAAGGGTGGACTGGCATTGCTTTGAAGGTGCTGGCATTGGTACATAGCTTCCCAAGGGGAGTACTTGGAAGTTGGCCAACAACGAGGTAAGTAGTACTTTTTCTAGGATGAGTTCACGAACTTAATTGTCAGACCTCGTACATTATTTAATTTTGGCATCCCATGAAATTTTCCAACAGTTTGCATTTTGTGATTATCTTCTACTTGCTGTAACATGCAAATTAAATATTAATTTATTTATCAGTGCTTCTTTTTAAGATTAACTCCATTCTTGAATATCTCATACTAATTGTTCCCAGTCTTGCTTGCCCAGGTAATATCCAAATTGTCATCCCCTCTGATTTGGACATACATGTCACTGATGTTACAATCTTGGGAAATGGGCCCATTAAAACCATGACAATGAGACAAATATACAGAAAGGAAAAAAGCAAATCCCCACTGAGAATTAAAGTGTATGTGGTCTTTGCAGAGAAAAGAACAGGCACAAGCAAGCCCCTTCTGTTGAAGTTTGGGCAGCTTGTAACCATCCTTGGAATTGAGGAGGTAAAAAGTTCATTACCACAGAGATTTCCTGAGGAAAGAAAAGGAAGCGTTTTATTAACCCGAGTCTACATTGGGGCAGGTCCTTAGGCAAGGCTGGTACTTTAACTATGCTTCTAACAAAGCTGTGGCTATGCACAGTGCACATATCTATTTCCTGTTCTCCTGGACCATACCGTCCCGCAGCCATTTACATTCATAGCCAAGGAACGGGTCCTTGCTCTGAAGAATAATGTGGTTTCTGCTGAAACTCAAAGTGAGATGCATAAAGTGGAAGTCCTAAAGTACCAGAATGTTGCCTCCAAAGCTAACGTCAAACCTCCCTGTTTTGTAGAAGCAGACTTCTTTGAACTGTTTGATGACCCAGGACCAGGGAAACTGCAGGATCTGTGTGAAATGTGCACATTCCCAGGCCCATATCAGAGTAATGAACCCAGATCTTTCCATGGCCAGAGACCCTCTTTATGGAACTGAGGATCTGAGAGTTGAAAATGTCATCACTGAGCATTGCCTCAAAGCCAAAGACACAACTTTCTGAGAAGATGCATTTGAAATCCCCATTGGGAAGATAAGCACAGTTGTTAGTTGAAGAGCTCTCGTGAGCGAGAGATGTCAGGAAGGAACCCATTTAGCTCTCTACAGCATGGGAGGGATAACTGAGCTGAATCCCTGACTTTTAGTAATAACAATTTTCCTCCCCTCCACAGCCATGCCCTCCAAAGCCCATAAGTTTGTCTTAAAGCAAAGAGTGTGACCCTTCACCAGGCCTCCTCTCTGAGAACCAGGAATCCATTTGGAACATGTGTACCTTGGGTTGCTTGTGAATGGAAGCAGCCTGTAGTTATAGAGCCAGGCCTTTGACACACACACCTAGTGAACGGGAGTTCTTGCTGGCCTATGGTGGGTTCTTTGCCTGTATTGCCAGATTTACCAGGACTGCTGAACACTTTGGTTGAAATCAGAGTGTCTAAAATCACTTATCTTGAAGTATTTGATAGAGGTTTATTAATTTTGTTTATCCAAACCATTAATTTTATTTGTTTTTATTTCTCTCTATGTAATCAAATAAAATTTGAGTAACAAAAAAAAGTCACTTATCTTTTTCCTTCACTTTCTACATTTGCCAAAGGCTGTTATGATGTGATAGACTTTTGTTTTTTCCTCGATATGCTTGTTAAGCAGTGCTGTAATAATGGATTTTTAAAAAGATTTTATTGGGGAATTGGGGGAGGGGAACAGCATCAGGGAAGGGGAACAGACAAGTTGCTGTCCTTTTGTTCTTCAGTTTAATTGTGGAGGATGTCGCTTCACTGGCCCATGTTGGTGTTATCATTGCGTTCTTCCCGGGTGAGGCAGTCGCTTGCCAGCCATTGGACGGTTGCTCACAGTGGTTCACGGCAGCCCACTGCAGCAGGGGCTGCAGCCTACGCCATTGCTGGTGACTCACGGCAGCCCAGCTCCAGGTCAAGCTTTTGTTCACCATCTTAGCTGTAGAGGGCACAGCATCACTGGCCCTCATGTGGGATCCGAACCGGGGCCCTGCTGGTCAGAGCTGGCATCCCAAGCCAACTCTTAACCAACGCACCACTTGGCTGGCCCATAATAATGTTTTTGACATGGCCATAATACTCTTCTTTCAATTAAAGCTAAATTGTATTTATTAAGCAGAAGACTTTGTTTGTTCTAGACTCCTGGGTCACCAGACACAATTCTTCCTCCCATATTTCTCCAAACTTGGAATCACACTTCTCCAGCTGCCCTCACTCTAAACAGTGCCTGGAGTGTAATAACCACTCATAAATATTTGTTAAATGAATGGAGAAATGCACCATTTGGTTTGCTAGCACCTACCTTAGAAATTTCTTGTCTTCCTTCTTGCTCCTGACTCCTCCAGGGAGAAAGTCACCATCATCCACCAAGCTACTCAGAGAAGAAACCCAGGCATCAGCCTTGACTGTATTTCCCTCCCCACATCTGATCAATCACCATGTCCTACTCATTCCACCTCTTACATGTCTCACACACCTTTCTCTTTTTCTCAGTCTCCACTGTCATTCCCTTTGTTCAGACTACCATCTTTCCTGTCCTGGAAAGCTGCAACAACCTTCTAATTGGTATCCCTACTTTCAGTCCTGCCCCTTTCCAATTTTTTCTCCATGCCCCAGTTGTCTGTTCTTGGAGGCCACTATCTATAACAATAACCTGCCCTGGGGGGACAATATACAAAAGATTTCTGTGGTCTTTCTCTGAGTGAAGGTAACTAAAATATTATGTTTAGAAGATTCCAAAAGTGGGCTGAAATTCCAAAAAATCTGGAACAGTTGCCTGTTATAGCCTGGAGCAAACCAGACAGAAATTAGCTTTGTTGAATAACATTGTGGCAGATTGCCTATTGTGTTCACTCTGGACACCAGAATTCTGACTCTAATGTTCAAGTAAGATCTAAGTATTCCAAGTACTTTATACCTAACAATATCTGAATGGGTTCTTTAACTCCATTTTCAGGGAACACTGTTGGTAAGCACCCCCACTCACTCGAATAATCCACCTGACCAACAGAAGTGCTAGCACAGAGGATATTATTTATACCCTCATGACCACTGCAGCAGCAGGATGTATAGCTCTCCACTTGTAAACTTTTACCAGGAAACTGTAATCAAGCAACAGACTGAAGAAACTGGGAGAGTACAACAGAGAGAATTTAATGTGAGGTTAGAATAGATCTTCGCAGCTCAAGGGGTGGGCTATGGCATACATTGTCCTCAGGACATCTCCTCAGACTCCACTTCACTGGCTTCAGGATGCCCAGACCTACAATTCTTCCTCAGAAGACTGCCCCTGGCTACTCAAGCTGCAAGTGCCTGAGGCTTTACATCCTGCTGGGCAACTTTTGGCTAATGACAGAAGGTTATGGGCATATAAAGCCCAGATTCCTTGCCCTGCAAATGGAGCTAAAGCTGCCCTCCATGAGACTTGCAGCAATCACACCCATACACAGCTTTTGCTCTTTTCCTGCCTGCTCTCCCCACTCTCTTACCAGTGTCGTCTCATAGCACATTCCTGATAAATCGCTTGCACAGATATTCTCATCTCTGCAACTGCTTCTGGGAATCCCAACCTAAAACACCATGTAGTTTAAAATATTTTTTTAATTATTGGGCACTTGTAACCCTCCCAATCCTCCTTCTCTGCCTCACTTTCCCCTTAGCATTTCTCACCATATAAATTATTTTCTTTATTCCCCACACCTAGCCCCCCCCCGAAGAATAACAGATCCAATAGAACAAGGACTTTTATCTGTTTTGTTCACTGCTGATTCCCCAGCACGTAGAACAGTGCCTGTCACATAGTAGGCACATTAAATGTTTGTTGAATGAATAAATGTGCCAAGGATTGGACTACACACCAGAAATGAAACAATGAGCAGGAGAGACATGTCCACAAGCCTCAGAAAGCTTATAGGCCAAGGGGAAAATGCATCATTAAACAAAGTGGATAATCCTGTTTCTTCTAATCTCCTTCAGAAGTTTTCAGTTGCCCTGTTTTATATTATTCTACCTTGGGGTATCCCTTCATCATTATAATTTTGGGTGTTTGCATTCTTAAGTGATTAATTTCAATATGTTTTGCCTGTGGCATCTGTTTGCATCAAGAATGGATAGTCTTAGCCCTGCAGCTCTCTCTAAACATCAACATCTTCTCCAGCCCATGTTTTCTCCCACATTTTAGGTCGTTTCTTCAGAAATTAGACTTCTATTCTTTTTCTACTGGAATTGTTGAGGAGCAGGTCGTTAACAAGAACTGAGACAAAGAGTTTTCATTCCAAAGGCTTTATTTACCAAGCTTGGTGTCCGTCTCATTAAAAAAGAGAGAGAGACGGCCACAAGTCCTGGCGGGTGGGGAATTTATAGCTGAAGCTGGATACAGAAG
>NW_017731486.1:2337701-2344858 GCF_001890085.2 Hipposideros armiger | reverse complement strand
CCCTCCCCCCATCTATTGCCCTCCCACCCCTGATATCATGCTTATCTATTACAATTCCATTGAATCCGTTCCCGCTCTCTACTCCATGCCCCGAGACTATATGTATATATAATTATAGTTGACATACAATATTATTCAAAATGTTTTTTATTCAGCCACAATTTAAGGGTAGCTGATCCAAGAGACCACAGGTTTTTGTTTGCTCATTTGTTTGTTTTAAGCAAGAACTTTAAGCACATGAAAAGCTTTCAAATAAGAAGGTTAGGAAGGGTTCACGTGCAAGTTACCATAAAATATAAATTAATTCTATATGGATTTTGTATCTTGTCATCATAAGGTTGAGTTTTTATTTGTTTACTTTAAGGAGTAAAGAGAAAACTCAACTACAAAACAGCCATCATTGAGAATCGCCTAAAATCTTGCTGAACCAAAGCCCTACAACTAAGGACAATAGAAGAAGCCAACTTGAGACTGGCAGGAGGGGAACAGACACAGAACAGACTGGTCCCACACCCACATGTGACCATTAAAAACCAGGAAGGATATCTCAGCTGCAGAGGGCTTCCCCGGCAAAGGAGCAAGGGGTCCCAGTTCCTCCTCAGCCCAGGGTTCCAGTGCCAGGGAGAGAAGTCGCCATAATTCTGGTTGTGAAAACCAGCCAAGATTGTGACTGAGTGAGATGGAGGGTGGCAGGAGCCCCAGGTGCTCCTCTTAAAGGGCCCACACACAGACGTATTCACCTACAGAATCACTGGCTCTGAGCCCCAGTGCTGGGGCAGCAGCTGGAGAGGCAACATATTGGGAGGGACAGAGGGGGGGAACTAAGTTGTCTGGCTGCAGGATGGAGGCACTGGCGGAGGCCATTGTTTCTTTGTTAAGCCCTCCTCAACAGTCGCCTTATCTGAGTCTCCAACAAGCTGGCTAATTCCATTGATTCACCACACCTTGGTGATTCTGAGACCCTACCCTGCCCAACTGTCAGGGATGCCCAAGCCACTTCCAGTAGATTTTTTGTACAAACTGCCTGACTTGGCTCATGCTGCGGACTTTCCTAGGATCTCCCAAAGGTTCACAAAACCCAAGCAAGGAGCATCTGGCTTCAGCATGTCCTGTAGGGCTGAGCAGCCCTAAACCTGGCACTAGCAGCAGCCATCCTTGATTCACAGCTTGGCCACTCAAGACAGTTCCAACCACAACATGGGCTGTGGCCACCTGTGGATTTTTTAAAAAGACTTTTATTAGGGAATTGGGGGGATGGGAACAGTGCTGGGGAATTGGGGGAAGGGGAACAGACAAGTTGCTGTCGTTTTGTTCTTCAATCTAGTTGCGGAGGACGTTGCTTCACTGGCCCAAGTTGGCACCATCATTGCACTCTTCTCAGGCAAGGCAGATCAGTCACCAGCTTCTGGACGGCCGCTCACTGTGGCTGTTGGGTGCTCACGCTGGCTGCTGGCTACATACGGCAGCCCATGGCAACCCACTGCCACAGGGGCTTCAGCCTACGCAGTCGCCGGTGATTCACGGCAGCCCAGCTGCAGGTTGAGCTGTTGTTCAGCATCTTAGCTGTGGAGGGCAGAGTCACTGGTCCTCATATGTGGGATCCGAACCGGGGCCCTTGGCATCCCAAGCCAGTTCTTAACCATCGCGCCACTCGGCTGGCCCGGATTTTTTTTTTATGGCTCCTGCCAGGTGGCCCCAGGTGGAGCATGGGCTGTGGCTGAATTGACCTTCAGTGGATTCCCTCCCAAGTGGCCCTGGGGCTGACACCCCCAGAAGCCAGCTTTGAAACAAGCTGGAACATCACCCAGCTGCCACCAAGGATGACACACACAAGGGGCAGTTTGGACACGCACCAGAGCCCTGCTGAGGTAGATTCTGCTCTGCAGGGTCAGCCCCTGCACCACAGCTCCTCCACTGTTGTCAAGACCAGTCCTCATAAGCAGTGAGCCTGAGGCTCAATCCATCACACTGAAGTGCAAATAGCAACCAAGGATCAACTACAAGAGAGGGGCACATACAATCCACACAAGGGACACACCTGGAGTGCACAGTTCAAGTGACCAGGAAGATTGCACCACTGAACCCCACAGCAAATCTACTACATAAGGCTACTTTACTAAGACCAGGAGATATAACAGCCCTACATAATACATAGAAACAAAAACAGGGAGGCAGCTAAAATCAGGAGACAAAGAAACATATTCCAAATAAAACAACAGAACAAAGATCCTAAACAAAATGGAGACAAGTAATCTACCAGACACAGAACTCCAAACACTGGTTATAAGGATGCCCAGTGATCTCAGAGAGAACTTCAACAAAGAGATAGGAAACATAATTAAGAACCAGTCAGAAATAAAGAAAACAATAACGGAAATGAAGAATATGTTACAGGAAATAAACAGCTTAGATGAAGCAGAGGCTCAAATCAGCGGTTTAGAAGATATGGCAGCAGAAAACACCCAATGAGAACAGGAAAAAGAAAAAAAAATCCAGAAAACTGAGATGAGTTTAAGGGGCCTCTGGGATAACATCAAGTGTACCAACATTCACATCATAAGGGTACCAGAAGGAGAAGAGAGAGCGCAAGGAATTGAAAACATATTTGAAGAAATAATGATGGAAAACTTCCCTAATCTGGCAAAAAAAAGTAGACATACAAGTCCAGGAAATGTAGAGAGTCCCAAATAAGATAAACTCAAACAAGCCAAAACAAAAGCACATCATAAATAAAATGCCAAAGTTTAAAGACAAAGAGAGAATCTTAAAAGCAGGAAGAGAAAAGCAGTTAGTTGTCTATAAGGGAGTGCCCATAAGACTGTCAGCAGATTTCTCAACAGAAACTTTGCAGGCCAGAAGGGATTGGCACAAAATGTTCAAAGTGATAAAAAGCAAGGACCTCCAACCAAAACTCCTCTACCCAGCAAGGCCATCATTTAAAATCAAAGGACTGATAAAAAGCCTCCTAGACAAGAAAAACCTAAAGGAGTCCATCACCACCAAACCAGCATTACAAGAAATATTAGGGGGACTTCTTTAAGACAAAAAAACTAATAATAAAAAATATGAATAATATGAATAATAAAATAACAATAACTATATACCTGTCAATAATATTACTTTCAATGGAAATGGATTAAATGTTGCAATCAAAAGATAGGGGAAGTGAATGAATAAGAAAGCAAGCCCCTTTCAAATGCTGCTTACAAGAGACTCACTTCAGATCAAAAGACACATACAGATGGAAAGTAAAGGGATGGAAAAAGATATTTCATGAAATGAAAACAAACAAACAAAAAGCTGAGGTAGCAATACTTCTACCAGACAAAGTAGGTGTTAAAACAAAGTCTATATAACAAGAGACAAAGAAGGACCTAGTAATCCCACTTCTGGACATTTACCCAAACAAATCCAAAAAGCTATTTTGAGGGGATTGCTCATCCATATGTTCATTGCAGCATTATTTATTTATTTTTTTAAAATAAACACATTAAAGTGATATTTTATTTGTTTATGGTTACAAAATATTTTTGCTCTCATTAAAATATTATTGCCATTTTAATTTTTTTTATTGTTAGTTTCAGGTGTACAGAACAATGCAATAGCTATTCTTTCACCTTCACAAAGTATCAACCCCCTTCTCCCCATCTATTGCCCTCCCCCCTGATATCATGCTTTTCTATTACAATTCCATTGACTCCATTCCCACTCTCTACTCCATGTC
The DNA here is from genome assembly GCF_001890085.2 of Hipposideros armiger. Classification (NCBI taxonomy): domain Eukaryota; kingdom Metazoa; phylum Chordata; class Mammalia; order Chiroptera; family Hipposideridae; genus Hipposideros; species Hipposideros armiger. Next base: position 2,341,134 of record NW_017731486.1, on the reverse strand, counting down.
CCGTGACTATATGTATATACTATATGTATACATAATTATAGTTGACATACAATATTATTCAACATCAGCTTCAGAAATACAGTGCGGTGGTCAGTCCCCTACACCGACTATGAAGTGGTCTCTCCCACAAGACATGAGTCCATCTGGCCCCGTATGAAATATTTACAACATTATTGATTGTATTCCCCAGACAGTCTTTTTCAATCCCTGAGGCCATATTGTAGTTACCAATTTGTATTGTCTCATCCCTTCCCCTTCTCCTTCATCCCCACCCCCTCCCAACTAGCAACNTTAATTACCTTTTCCTAACAACATACCTAACTTATCTTTCTCTAACAAGCTATAAAACATATCTAACTTATCTTTCTCTAAGAAGCTATAAAACATACCTAGCTTATCTTTTTCTATTCTCTTGACAAGATACTTTGTTAATTTTTGCTGAAGCAGAAGTTTCTTTCATTCCTCTGGGCGGGGGTCTTAGCCTAGGGTCTGGGCTTGGGTCCCCACAGAATCACGGCCTGAATGTTTCTAGACCTACTTATGGTCAGAGGAGTTGCTTTCTCTTTGGGATCTGTAGCAAAGACTACTGGTTGTCTGCTTATCTCTCATACCACACTTTCTCTTTAGTAGCCAAACTCTGATATTACTGGAAGTCTAGTGGTCTACTACAGCCTGCTCATACCAGCTCACAAGAATCAATTATTAGATTTTCAGAAATTTTGTAAACCAGTTGTTAAACTTCAGAAGCTTGAAATTGGCCATGGTGATAGTATTTACACCAAAGAAAATGGCAAATGCTACAATCAGGACTTTATTTTTTTTCCTTCTTTCTTTTTTAAAGAGGCAGAGCAGAAGGTAAGAAATCTGGTTAACCAGCACACCACTGGGGATGAATATGTACCCAGCTAAAAGACTACATTCCCCAGCCTCTCTTGCAATAAGATATGGTCAATGACACAGAGGAGGAAGTGTTATGTGGGACTTCCAGAAACTCTTTGTAGAAAGGAGAGTTCCCCCTTCTTCAATATTGTTTCCTGAAATATGAATAGATGGCTGGAACTCCAGCAGCTGTCTTAGGTTATGAAGTCAAAGAGAACTGAGTGGAGCCTGGTCCCTAATGACTTGAAGTTGTCAAACCAGCCCTGGTTACCTAACTCTAGAACAAAAATAAACTTCTACCTTTTTAAAGCCACTTTTTATTTGGGGGCTTTCTATTGTATGTGGTAATACCTAGTTTTAATTGACAAGTCCCAGCTGAAAGTAAATTTCTAATCAAGCAGATACATGATATTTTCTAGCACTACCACAGTGGCTCGAAGATATTGCTACTTTACTACATCATGTTCTGCCTCATGTGTGCTACAGTTGCCAGGTAACTTACCCTCAGACTTGCCCTCCCATGAATCGGCCACTAGTGGGGTTTTTTTTTAATATTAACTTTTCTCAACTGATTAAAGTCCATCACAAGTCCTGAATCCTCCAAGACATTTCTCTTCCTTTCAGTTCAGCCATTTTTTTCACAATCCACAGTAACTGGCTGGTGCATTCTGCCATTGGATGGTGTCCTCATGGCAGGAGCTAAGCCTAGACTCAGTTCACCAGCAGTCTGTTTGTGGAGAAAGGAAGACTTGGCAGAGATGATCAAACTTAGGGACAAGTTCCAATGAAGAAAGACCAAGGAGGGAGGAACTATCTGTTAAATGCTATTGTAGGACCATAATACAGACTCTACCATCCCATTCCTGAATAACAGGTTAATGTAAAAGAAGTTTAGCTTGTTTATAAGGTAACTGACTAACTGACTTTTTTCTGAATCAATTTAATCAACCAGCTGTTAGGTATCATACATATAACCTCTAAATTTACAAAATAAGTCCCATGGAATAAACATAGCCAACTTCTCAACTGAATAATCATGAAAATGACTTTCAAAGACAGAAACTTATGTATGAAGTGTGTCAATGTGTCGTTCCAACACAATGGTTTTTAAAAATTCATATTTAATGCCTTTTATCAGTTGCAACTCTATTAGAGAAAGAAATAAAAGAGAGAAATACCTCTTTTGTTCTTGTTGATTAGGCTAATTCAGTCTCTTGGTCAATTATAAAAAATTTTGGCTATTTTAATGAAATGAAAATGGAGACCATCTATCTGTATAAATCCAAGTAGAACTGCTGTATTGTGTTTCAAATGTAATATATCAAAAAATCATGCAGTTGAAACCAGAAGAAAGGCTTATTACCACAAAGATAATTAACTGTGTTTTGGTGGTATTTACAGGAAGCTGAATTGTCTTAGAAGTACTTACTTCTTATTTGTATTAACTCCTAAGTGGAATTGATATCTACTGTCCTTCATATATTGCTATGGGAGTACCCTGCTATCTAACTTTCAGTTTCTTAATTGAGATCAATTCTCTTCCTTTGCACAGGGCAGGATAATCTATCTCCAAGAAATTGTCAAGGTCAAAGGTGGTATAAGCCCTCACAAATCACCACTCCCTCCTGTTTTCCAACACTATAATACAATTTGCTGAGCTAAATTGAGATTTCTTTTTTTAAAAGAAAGGCAAATATTTACATGTTTGGAAGTAATAGCTACTTTTCTATCGTTATGTTCACTTCTTTAGCAGAGTTTTGCATAAAAATTGTTTTTTATCTTTTTTGCTTATTTCTAGAAATAATCACATTTGCTTGTAAGTCACTATTTAAGCCCTAAAATCTTTTAAAAGCAATTAATATCTTAAACTATATTTTTAGAAATAAAATTATGAATTATTAATGTCAACTAAATTTTTTTCTGTGGATTTCTTTCAAAGTTATATTTAGGATTTAAAAGTTCAATAGATGTTGAACTTAATATAAAGGTAAAATTTTAAAAGTATTTTTAGAAATATAATGAAAATAAACTAGCAGCCCTTTGGGAATGTAACTGACTTATGATCATATTTATCAAATTGGAAATTGGACAACCCAGTGGATTAAAGCCAGGAAAATTGGGTTTCTGATTCTGGCACTCATTGTGATGAGTGGTAACTTCAGTGATATGTCTTTGGGCCTCATCACTTTCCCCAAATTGAACCAAACCTCACCTTATCTTTGTGGATAATGCCCTTATGATGGTCATACAGCCCTGCTGTGGCCATCACATATGATGCTTGGAAAATTTTCAAAAAGAGGCTCAAAATGTTTTGGTTTTTTGTTTTTTGTTTTCCATATATATATATATATATATATATATATATATATATATATATATAATTGTTAGTTTCAGGTGTACAGAACAATGCAATAGTTATTTTTTTTATCCTTTTCACCCTTCACACAAAAGCAACCCCCCTACACCATCTAAGAAGTGGTCTCCCTAACAAGACATGAGTCCATTTGGCCCCCTAAAAAATATTTACAACATTATTGATTATATTCCCCAGACT
>NW_017731486.1:2301029-2329896 GCF_001890085.2 Hipposideros armiger | reverse complement strand
TTATTATGAAGTGTCCTTCTTTGTCCTTCATTATGTTCTTCACTTTAAAGTCCATTTTATCTGATATAAGTATCGCTACTCCAGCTTTTTTCTTGGTTCCATTTGTATGAAATATTTTACTCCATCCCTTTACTTTCAGCCTGTATGTGTCTTTTGATCTAAGATGAGTCTCTTGTATACAGCATACGCAAGGGTCTTGCTTTCTTATCCACTCAGCCACCTTATGTCTTTTGATTGGAGCATTCGGTCCACTTACATTTAATGTGATTATTGATAAGTGCGCAGTTATTGCCATTTTATTATTTGTGTTCCTGGCCTTCGTTAGTTAGGTTATTTTTCTCTGTCCTCTGCTTAAAGCAGCCCTTTTAACATTTCCTGCAATGCTGGCTTGGTGGTAATGAATTCCTTCAGCTTATTCTTTTCTGGGAAGCTCTTCATCTCTCCTTAAATTTTAAATGATAACCTTGCTTGATAAAGCAATCTAGGTTTTAGGCCTCTGTTTTTCATCACTTTGAAGACCTCCTGCCATTCCCTTCTGGCCTGCAGAGTTTCTCTAGAAAAGTCGCTGATAATCTTATGGGAGTGCCCTTGTATGTAACTTGCTGCCTGTCTCTTGCTGCTTTTAGGATTCTGTCTTTGTCTTTAACCCTTGCCATTTTCACTGTAATGTGTCTTGGTGTGGGCCTGTTTGGGATCATCTTATTTGGAACTCTCTGTGCTTCCTGTACATGTATGTCAATTTCCTTTGCCAGTTTAGGGAAGTTTTCAGACATTATTACTTTAAATATGTTTTTGATCCCTTGCTCCCTCTCTTCTCCTTCTGGTATTCCTATGATGTGCATGTTGTTTCATTTGATGTTGTCACCTAGCTCTCTTAAACTATTTTCCATGTTTTAAATTCTTTTTTCTTTTTGCTGTTCCGCTTGGATGATCTCTGCTATCTTGTCTTCTAAGTCACTGATTCGATCCTCTGCTTCACCCAATCTACTAGTAATTCCTTCGAGTTTGTTATTTAATTCAGTAATTGAATTCTTTATTTCTACATAGTTGTTTTTCATAATTTCTCTATCCTTCATTTCATTCTCATTAATTTCCTTGAGAATTCTAATAATCAGTGTTCTGAACTCTGTCTCCGATTGGTTGTTTACCTCTATTTCCTCAATTCCAGAGATTCAGGAGGTTTCTTCTATTCTTTTATTTGGGATGGGTTTCTTTGCTTCCCCATTCTGGTTTACTCTTTGGGTTTACTTGGATGAAATAGGTAGATCCCCTAGGTCTCTCAGTCTTTTCTGGGTAGACTTATGTGGTAGATGTCCTTTATATTTGAATTGCTCAGACTCCCTTTTCTCCCGTGTGTGTATACCAGAGGTGTTCCTTGTGTTATGTGCCTTCTCTTGTTGAGGTCTAGTTTTTATTGCTTTCGGCTTGTCAGTAAGTGGGCTTGACTCCCAAGCTGACTAGCCATGAGGATCAGCTGTGTCCAAAGTTTATAAACTGTTGTGTGAGGGTTGATCCCTCTGATGAGGCTTGGCCTCAAGAGGCTCTTGTGCCTGTAGCAATTTCCCTTTGAGTGTGAATCTTGTAGGTCAGACCCTGTAATGCTCTGGTTTTATCTAAAGTTGGTCTCTGGGTGTGATGATTCTTGTGCTTCTTTGGCTGGGCCTCACTGCAGAGCATGTTTTAGGGCAAAACAGATCAATGAGCACCATCACAACAGCCACCAAAGGTAACCAGATACTCTCTGATGTACAAAACAACCATCACCTTACACTCCACATGTATAGAAATGTCAATCAAGCACAAGGAGAAAAACAAACCAAAAGAAACAAAACAATGGAAATGAGAAAAGAAGAAAAAAAAAACTTGCAGAAAAAATGGAAAGGAGGAGGTAAATCAAGCTATGATAATGAAGCAGGAAAGAAGGGAGAGAAAGAGGTTAGAAGAAAAGGAAAGAAAGAGAGAAGAATACAGAGAGGAAAAAAATATATATATATATATATATATCTACACCCCCATATATATGGACTATATATCCACATATAAGCACCTTTATGTATGTCTATATAAAAAACTAAAATTACTAATGAAATAGAAAAATCCAAAAACAACCAACACAAGCAATCATTGGGGGGGAAAAAAAACCAAAACATCCAAGAGAACCCAATTAACAATAGCAATATAACGTATCAAAAGAGAAACCCCAACTAAAACCAATTTAAAAAAAAGGGAGAAAAAACAAGAAATAACCAGTTTCAATCTTGGCTGAAGTCTGCCAAGCTCTCCCCAGGTTTTCCTCTGCAATACACACTCTCCTGTGTGTCTTGTGGGGACAGAGCTAGCCATCTTAATATAGGTCTATTTTAGATGAGTGGAGTTATGAGGTGTGATTGGTAGTTTTTTTACAAAGTCAGTGTTATTTCTGCTCCTTCCTGTCCAGAGGCACTCTGATTTCTGCGCAGTGGACTGGATGTGCGTCTTTGGGTGCTCTTTCCACTGGGGCTGTTGGAGGGTGGGGGGTGGAGTTTTCAGAGCTGCTGGTAGGCCTTCCTGTGCCTCAGCAGCCAAAGCTGTTCTGCTCCCACCTGCAGCCTTTTCTCATGTAAATTACTCAACCCCCAGGGAGTTGAATCACCTTTATTCTGACTTACTCCTCTCTTCAGGAGTCAGTCAGGCTCTGGCAGGGAGGGGGCCAAGATTTCTGAGGGAGGGTGGGAGTGTGCACTTATCTATGCAGTTTATTTTTCTAATATGAGAGGAAAGGGGGAAAAAATAGGATGAAGAAAAAAAGCCCCTTCCATCGCCAGGCACCTCCTGGCTAAGCAGCTCGTGCCTCCTCAGCTGTGGAGTGTGGGCTGTGTTTTCACGTTTCTTGCTTCCCTCTTTTCCTGTTCCCCGGCCCGTGATTTCTGCCTCAGAAACCATTGCAGCATTATTTAAATAAGCCAAGATAGTAAGGCAACATGGGTGTCCCGGAATGAAAGAATGGATAAAGAATAGGTGTCACATGTATATAAAGGAAATTTACTCAGCCATAAAAAAAATGAAATCTTGCCATCTGAGACAATATGGATGGACCTAGAGGGTATTGTGTTGAGTGTAGTAAGTCAGACAGTGAAAGACAAATGTCATATGATTCACTTATAAGTCAAATCTAAAGAACAAAATAAACAAACAAAACAGAAACAAACTCATAGATACAAAGAACATTTCCATGGTTGCCAGATGGAAAGGAGGTTGGGGTAGATGACGAGGGGAAGGGATTAAGAAGTACAAATTGGTTGTTACACAGTAGTTATGGGGATGTAGGATATAGCATAAGGAATGTAATCAATAATACTGTAAAAAAATAATAATACTGTAATAATTATGTCTGGTGTCAGATGGGTATAAATCTATTGTGGTGAAAGATGGGAGAGAGGTTGAGGGGCAGGGTGAAAAAGAAGGTTTTGAAATAGACATAGGAGTGATGTCATTTGGATAAATAAATAAAAACATAGAAAAAGTTAAAAAAAAGAATCCCATAGTTAAGGTTACTACTCCAATACCAAGAAGTGTTGTAAGGCGTTCTCCTTTCCTCAAAGTAACTCAGATCAGAAGGCACATAATTGATAACAGCACTCAGACCAGGCTGTGTTTTGCCTCCACCTCTGTATGTGACCAGATCCTCTACAGCACTAGACTGAGTTCTGAGCTAAGAGGGTTCCCAAAGTCTGGTCATTTGGGTGACCAAAATATAAGAAACTGTGGGGGAGAAAGAAACTTCCCTCTATCCTCAAGATTCTTTCAGCTGGTCTAATAATCAAATAGACATGAGACAGATTAGCAAGAGAAAATGACCAAATTTAATACATACATATGTATGGGAAAGCTACATAGATGAAAGGGTCAGAGATCCCACATACATGAAGGTTCAGGGACAGAAAGGGAAATTTAAGTAGATATGACATTTTGAGCTAGGGATGAGGTAAGGCCCTTTTTGGAGCTTCAGAAAGTAATTGCAGAGAGTGCACATGTTCAGTAATTAGTAGTTTGCCCTGCCGACAACTTTATTTTGTTAATTTTTATTAAATTTATTGGGGTTACCTTGGTTAGTAAAATTATGTAGGTTTCAATTGTTCATTTCTATAATACATCATCTATATATATCACTGTATGTTCACCACCCAGAGTCAGTTCTCCTTCCATCACCATATATTTGATCCTGTTTACCCTCATCTACCACTACTCTCCTCCATTAACCTCTGGTAACTACTAAACTATTATCTGTGTCTATGAGTTTTTGTTTCTTTATTTGTTTTTCTTGTTCCTTTGCTGCTTTTAGTTTTATATCCCACATATGAGGACTCTTTCTAATAGATCTAAGAATGGGTCCCCAACACAACTCTTTCCAGGTTGGACAACACAGATATAAGTGAAAGTATAATATGAATTTGTCTAATGATGTCTAGAGTGGGCCTTTTGAGTGGGTATGTCTCAAATCATAGTGTATACCTAAGAGCATGTTAGAATGGACCCAGATGGAAGGAATCTCAGAGATGTTACACAAGAAAAACTCACACTGGTGCCTACTGCATGCAGTGGCCAGGCCTATCTGATGGAATTGGGGCAAGAATACAAATATAGATCAATATACCATATGTCTAAATAGAAAGTTATGTCAAGTAAATAACTGGAAAATAAAATATGTCCTATCCCCCTACCTTGATAAATATTCTTCCCTAACAAACTGGAAGGCCAGTTTCACATGTAGAATGTTCAGCCTCCTCAGAAGTCTGCTTTAAAATATGGTAACACACAACCCACCTATCCTTTTTCCACCTCAGCTTCACTCTGCAACAAAAAGGGCCTTCTGTGTGCTCGGTCTAGATATCCCAGTCCGCATGTCCAGCCTCTACTCACTCTCCCCAAATAGCTACCCCTTGGCTACCCTCCAGCGTCGGGGTACATGCAGTAGAGATGCCATTCACCTGAGCTGGGGAGAAGGCTGGTGCAGCCTTAGAGGCAGGCTCGGGGGCTATTTAGTCTGAGAAATACAGGGTCCTAGATAGTCAGAACACAGCTTAGAAGAGGGAAACATGGGCCTCAAGTGGTCACTTCCCCTTGGCCCTATGATTCCACCCCCATATGGTGGGGTTGTGGGAGTGGAATGTGTTGAAGGGGGTTGGAGAGGGACTCTAAAGCTCCAGGCAAGAGAAGGGGAATTATTGCCTAAATCAAAGGGCAATGCTGGCAAAAACAGCAAGTGTAAAGTTGTATTAACAATAAGATGAGCTGATCAATCACAGTATTTTGAACCACAGGTGGTTTCTGTTTCTTCCAGATATCATAAGCCATTTCAATTGTCTGGTCAAGACTTTACCCTTAATACTCCAGAGTGATGCAACAGAAGCAATGGAATTTGTTTCCTAGACTATTTGTGGTCAAGTGGCAAGAAAGTTTAGATTTTGTGGAGGTAAACACTACAATTAAATGTACATGAGCTCTTTCTCTTCTCTTCCTTCCCTTTCTGAACAATAAAGTCTGAAGCACATTAGGTGAAGCTAAGTAAAGTAGGTGCCTGCCTGAGGTGGAGTGGGATCCTTTGTTTTATAAGACATTATTAGGACAACTGGCAGAATTTGAGAAGAATTTGAGGATTAGATGGTAGTAATGTATCATGTTAATTTCCTGATTTGAATGGTTGTAGAGTGGTTATATAAGAGATATTCTTTTAACCAATGCATCTGAAGAATTTGGGGAAGATGGGACACCTTGTGGGCAAATTATTCTCAAATGGTTAAGGTAAAAGTAGTTCTGTACTGTACTTACAACTTTCCTCCAAGTTTGAAATTGTTTCAAATTTTTAAAAACATAAAAGAAATACATTAAGGAAAAGCAATAGGAATATGGCCCACTTAGAACAATGGGATGAATAAGTTGAGCAAAGTTATCTAAAATGGTCAAAAGATAATCTTTCCAGATTCATCAGTTCACATAGTTAAAAGGGTGTTTCCTTGTGAGAAAAGGAATTGGAACAGTTAATATTTTACAGTTTCAAATGGGAAGTTATATGAGTAGTGGGTATCCACTCTTGGCTCCTCACTTCCAAGCTAACCAACAAAAGAAGGAACAGTGGTTGTGCCAAAAAGGGCTGCGGCCATGTGCAGCTGATTCATTGCACCAACTGCACTCGATGCATGCCAAAGGATAAGGCAATTAAGAAGTTCGTCATTCGAAACATAGTAGAGGTCTCAGCCTTTAAGGACATATCTGAAGCGAGTGTCTTTCAATGTCTGTGTGCTTCCCAAGCTGTATGTGAAACTACATTACTGTGTGAGTTGTGCCATTCACAGCTAAGTAGCCAAGAATCATTCTGGTGAAGCCCAGAAAGACCAACCATCCCCACCCCAACTTAAACTTGTGGTGCTGCCCCACCACCTCCACCAAAGCCCTGTAAGGAACCAAGTCCTTAAGACTGAAGAAATATTCTCTGGGGGAAAAAATACAATGGAAATTATACTTAAAAAAAAGAATAAGGGGTATCCATATTTTTCTTATGACATAGAATAATATAAGGGGAAAGTGAAATAATTGTACAAAAAAAGTAAAACAAGATAGAGAGACAAGGAAAAATTTAAAAATCAGTTGCTTTTCAGGGAGATAAAACCATTTAGAAAGGCACAGAACTATGATGAGTAAATGTTAATAGGCAGTACTGAAGGGAGGAGGGATCTACTACATAAAGAAAGGAAAAGTCCTCAGAATTCCAAGTAGAAACAAAAAAAGCTATTTTAGCATACTCAGGAAAGACTATATAGGTCAGCCAGAGTTTGGGGTGGGGGAGGAAGTGGCAGATGGGAAACGAAGGCAGGGACAATAAGCTGGCAGACTGTGGAGTGGTTTGCATTCTTATGACCACAGAAGTGAGGTAAGCCAAGAGCAGACACAACTGGAGTTTGTCTCAGTGAAACACAGTGAGTCAGATTCTAAACTGAACTTGTTCCACCCCTGGTTGCCTGGCTACATATGAGACCCTTTCATGATGTTAATGAACTATAATGAGGTAAGCCACAAAAATTGAAGTAAACAATAATTACAGGCAGGGCCACGTTGGGTCCACCAAGCTTCACAGGGGAAACTATCTAGGGAGGAGTTCAGTGGTAATTTGTCCCAGTCCAAGGAGGAAGGAGAAGACTTTGACTTACGGAAACTATGTGCTTGAGAGAGCTACTGGGTTCTGCTGATATGCTCTTTGCAGACTGATGAGCTATAAGGTTGTAAATGCACATGGTCCCACCTGTACTAATCTCTGGCCTCACCATCTCAGGGGAGCCAGGTCTGGGATAAGACTGAAGTGACAATTCCAGGTGAGTTGTCCTGGGTTCAGAGCAATGCAGGCAACAATTGATTACATGGTTCCCTTCCCTTTCATCATCCCAGTGGCTGAGCCCAGTGGAAGAGACAGTTGGCCTTGGGACATCCCCCTCAAATAGTGGAAGCAGCTGCAAATTATTTTACTTTTTTAATCACATCTTTTTCCTTTCAGTTATATGTATAGCCTAACACACACATCCTCTATTTGTAGCTCTCATTTGACATTCCAGAAATCCTCTGAACTCTGTGTTCTCCTAGTAGGATGTTTTCAGTCGGGCATTCCAATTACTTTAAGAGTAGGGAAAACTGTTTTTCTCAATGCAGGAAAATCTCATTATTTTTTCCTAAATTAGAACACTATTTGCACATCTTTTATGGTGCAGTGAGAGAACCCAAAAAGCAAAGCAATTTTCTTCTAAACATTTACCACTTTCTGTGAAATTTCTGACATGTTGGAATAAGCACAATTTAAATTTATTCATTTTAACAATAAGCAAATTTAAAACATCTAAAAAGATCTCTTAAATATTCCTCTCTTCTGTCAACATTTTCAACCTGGAACATCAACCATTTACACTTAACTTTGTGTAACTGACAGATTCAAAAGCACATTTGGCAATCATTGTGATCTGCTTTTTCTATCCATATCGACACCAGCATTGAGTGGTCAAGATTTTCTTTATGTCCATATTTGGTATTTGTTAGATGCTAAGAGCATTCATGTACAGCCTCCTAATAGAAGGAGAGGATGGTTTTGAAAGCATTCAAAAGTTATATTCCATCACACACACACACACACACACACACACACTACACCCTGTTAGAACTAATAAACAAATTCAGCAAAGTTTAAGGTTATGAAATCGACACTCAAAAACCAGTTGTGTTTCCATACATTAACAATGAACAATCTGAAAAGAAAATTAAAAAAATAATTCAACTTATAATACCATCAAATAAGAATAAAATACTTAGGAATTAATTTAACGGAGGTAAAAGCCTTGTACACTGAAAACTACAAAATGTTGCTGAAAGAAAGTAGACATAAATAAATGGAAAGATATCCTGTGTTGGGCCAGCCAAGTGGCTCAGTTGGTTAAGAGTTGGCTTAAGAGCACGAGCTCTGAGCAACAGGGCCACCGGTTCGATCCCCACATGGGCCAGTGACACTGCACCCGAACTGAGCTGTTGCTGAGCTGCCAACAGGTGGCAGGATGGCTCAGCTGGTGTAACAACAAAATTTCTTGTTTGATGGTGGGTTACGCCTACCCACAACTAAGCCTGAACTTGGCAACTTGAGCTGAGCTGCCGCCCGGACGGCTCAGTGGATAGAGTGTGTGCTCTCAACAGCAAGCCTGCCGGTTCAACTTCCACATGGGATGGTAGCTATGCCCACCCACAATTAAGATTGAAAACAGCACCTTGAGCTTAGAGGCCACAAGCTGCCAACGGGAAGTCAGATGGTGACTAGCGCCCTCCACAACAAAGATTGAAGAACAATAACTTGGCTGGTCCCCTTCCCCAATTCCCCAACACTGTTCCCCTCCCCCAATTCCCCATTAAAATCTTTAAAAAAAAAGATATCCTGTGTTCATGGATTGGAAGGCTTAATATTGTTAAGATGTCAATAGTATCCAAAGTGATTTACATATCCAATATAGTCCTATCAGAATCCCAATGATGTTCTTTGCAAAAAATGGAAAAATTCATCTTAACATTTATATGGGATCTCAAGGGATTCTAAATAGCTAAAATAATCTTTAAAAAGAAAGAACAAAGCTAAGGTCTCACACTTTTTTATTTCAAAACTTATTACAAAGCTACAGTAATCTAAATAGTGTGGTACTAGAATAATGGCAGATATATAGACAAATGGACTAGAATAAAGAGCCCAGAAATAAGCCCTCACATATAAGGTTATGTGATTTTGGACAAAGGTACCAACACCATTCAACAGAGAAAATACAGCCTTTTCAATAAGAGGTAATCCCCTATATCATTGACAGGAATGTAAACTGGAACAACCATTAAGGAAAACAGTGTGTAGGAGTTTCCATCAATATGATATGAACTACCATATGATCCAGCAATTCCACTTCTGGGTATTTATCCAAAGGAAACAAAATTATTATCTCAAAGAGATATCTGCACTCCTATGTTCACTGAAGCATTATTCACAATAACCAAGGTGTGGCAACAACCTAAGTGTCTGTTGATGGGTGAATGGATAAAAAAGAGGCCACACAACACACATACATACATTCACACACAGGGATATTATTCAGCCATTAAAAAAAAAGGAAAAAAAGAAAATCCTATCATTTGCTACATGGAAGAAACTGGAGGGCACTATGTTAAGTGAAATAAGCCATACAGAGAAAGACAAATACTACATGATATCATTTATATGTGAATCTTTAAAAAAAATCAAACTCTAGAAACAGGGAATAAAATGGTGATTGCCAGGGTCGGGGTAGGGGATGGGGGTAGAAATAGAGGTTGGTAAAAGGTACAAACTTTCAGTTATAAGATGAATAAAGTCTGAAGATCTAATGTAAAACATGGTGACTATAGTTAATAATACCATATAATTAAAATTTGCTGAGAGTAGAACTTAATTATTCTCACCCTAAAAAAAGAGAGGGGTGAATACAAGAGGTGATGGATGTGTTAATTAACTCAATGGTGGGAATCTTTTCATAACATATATATCAGATCATCACATTGTACACTTTATATATCTTATAATTTTATTTGTCAGTTACACCTCAATAAAGCTTAAAAATTAAAAATAAAAGGGAAAGAAATTCTGCAATATGTTTCAACATGGATGAACCTCAAGGCCATTATGCTAAGTGAAATAAGCCAGTCACAAAATGACAAATACTGTATGATTTCATCTATATAAGGGACCTAGATTAGTCAAATTCATTGACACAGGAAGTAGAATGGTGGTTGTTGGGAGCTGGGTAGAGAGAGAATGGAGAGGTGTTGTTTAATGAATATAGAGTTTCAGTTTTGAAAGATAAAAGAGTTCTGGAGATGGGTGATGGCAATGGTTGCATGACAATATGACTGTACTTAATGCCACTGAACTATACACTTAAAAATGGTTAAGATGATAACTTTTATGTTATGTGTATTTCATCACAATTAAAAATAAAATCAAAATTTAAAAGTTATATTCCTTCTAGAGTTTCTTGATGTGATATTTGTCTAAGATCATGTTAATGATAAAGCAATAAACAATAATGCAACACAATATGCTCTTGTCTTAACCATAGATTGAGGAGACCAAGGCCGACCAACTGAACTGGTATTTCTGCATTTCTGCCCATTGGAAGCTAAAGGAAAGCAGATTTTTGACTCCACGCAATCATTAATATACCCTCCCCAAAAGAGTCAAAATCAAACATTAAAAGATTAATAGTACAAAGGATAAGATGTACCAAAACAAAGCAAATAAATGCAAGTCACTTTAAAATCATAAAATTAAAAATGTACCGTGGCAGGGGGCTAGGAATGGGAGGTAAAGCTGGCTCAAGGATATTGCCAAGGTTCCCACAGTACCTGGCTTGAGTCTCTAGGAATGAAAGAGACCCAGATGGACTCCTGCCCTAGGAGCATGTTTCTTTGTAGTTCTCAGTATGAGACCTAGAGCTCCTTCCTCCATTGGACCAAGACTGTAACTGAATAGCCATAATAACGGCCATGGTGACACAACTCGCGTGTCAACCAACCACCCCTGGCTCATCAGCCAGGAGCTTACCCAAGAGGATTGGGTGGGAGACGAGAAAAGAAAAAAGAGACAAAGCTGGGAACAGGAGAACCTCAGCCTGCTGGTGACAGACTGAGACCCAGTTTATTGAATACAAGCAGCTTTTATGGAGGAAGTAATTTCCTCATAGCAGGGAACAATTCCCTAAAGTATGGGTAAAAGTGTCTGAAGAAACAATTTCTCCCTAGAAACAAGTTAGTTTATGTACAATATAAACCAATGATATAATCAAGCAAGGTTAAACTGAGGCAGATAGAAACTGTCAACAAGTCCATGGTGGAAAGTCCTGGAGCATTGTTCCTCTTCTGGGGGTGTTTGAGCCATGCTGTAAGCAGTTGCCAGGTAGACACTCCTTTTCCAGCTGCTCACCCAGACATAGAGGCCTGCAGCTACCCACTGCAGCCTCAGTGCCCCTGACTGTTCCCAGTCAGCTCCCAACACCATGGCACCATTTCTTGAAATTCTCAGTGTTACGAGTGCCCTGGGCCCTCACGTGTATCACTTATCCAATCTTCACTACAGTTCAGTGCCTCACAGCATGACTGGCACAGAACAGCTGCTCAAAAAATAGTTGTTAAATTGTTTAACAGTGACACAAAGAAAATGGTGTTATTATTATCACCAATTAATGGACAAGAACTCTTGGACTCAGAGAGATTAAGTTACATGTCAAGGTCACCCAGCAGTGGAGCCACTGTTCTAGTTCCCAGATACAGCTCTGTCTTTCTAAGGACCCTCAAAGTCTTTTGTTTCCCATATAATAATCAGAGGGATCCTGTAAGGATGTAAATCAGATGAAGTTACTTCTCAGCCCTCAATATGCCAAGGCTTCCCGTCCCACTTGCCATAAATCAAATGAAAAGTTCTCTCCCTGGCTAGGAGGCCCTCATGTGATATGCTGGTATCTGGCTTCCTCCCAGTTCCAGCCTCAGACCATCCCCATCTAAGCCTGACTCCACCCTTCAGCTTTACCCAGCAGTCACCTCTCTCGAGGCCTTTGTACTTCCTGCTCTCTGCCTGCAGTGCTCCTCCTCCAGAAGTCCAGATGTCTCATGCCTCCACTTAGTTCAGCATTATGTTCAAACTTCTCCTCAGAGAGGCCTTTCTAGCCCACTTTATCTAAAGAGGCATCACAAACACTCTCTATCCATTTATTCTGCTTTATGTACCCAAAATCATATTATATAATAACTTGTTTATTGCATATTTCCCCCTCAGAATAGAAGTTCCATGAGTTCTAATACTTCTCATACTTTGATCACTGTATCTCCAGAGCCTCATATTCGGTAAATGTTCACTGAGCAAATGAATGAATGAATGAATGAATGACAAGCGCACTCATCCCACTATTCTATTTTGAGGACAGTAGTTGACTTTGGCCCAGGTCGACTTCCTATAGACACAAAGCTAGTAAAACTTGTCCCTTGAGCAAAGAAAATCATATCATAACAGACTTACTGAGTATGGAGTCCCCTCCTTTGCTCATAAATATACTATTCCATACAATATGCCACACACCATATACCATACTATACACAAGTATCATATCATGCCATATACCATGTACCATATACCATACCATATAACATATCTATCATATCATCTTATATACATCTCATCTTGTACACACAGTACAGTGCCTGTTCTTGTACTTGTGCTGTGCCCATGTCCTTGGCCCCTCTTTCATTTCCCCTTTGCTTCCTAACAGCCCAGATTCCCAGGCTTTACACTCTTGGATGGGTGCTAGCTGAATCACCAAAGATCAGCTAATTGGGCCATCCCATGGGAAGAAGCTCTCACATTTCAGGAACCCAGCAGACATCTTCAGGGCAGAGGACAACAGATGAGGGAGGGGCTCTCAAAGGAGTATGGGTCTCTCTCCTTCACCTCATATTCTCTCTGGACTCAGGGTTACTCTAAACTTAAAATACCTTCCTTATTTGCCATGTTGTTGGTTTTGGCTAAATATAAGAAAAAGCATGTCAGGGCCGGCCGAGTGGCGCGATGGTTAAGAACTCGCTTGGAATGCCAGAGGGCCCCGGTTCGGATCCCACATATGAGGGCCAGTAACACTGCCCTCCACAGCTAAGATGCTGAACAACAGCTCAACCTGGAGCTGGGCTGCCGTGAGTCGCCGGCGACGGCGTGGGCTGCAGTCCCTGTGGCAGTGGGTTGCCATGGGCTACCGTGTGTGGCCAGCAGCCAGCGTGAGCGGCCAGCAGCCAGCGTGAGCGGCCAGCAGCCGCAGTGAGCGGCCGTCCAGAAGCCGGCGACTGATCTCCCTCGCCAGAGAAGAGCGCAATGATGGTGCCAACTTGGGCCAGTGAAGCAACATCCTCCACAACTAGACTGAGAAGAACAAAACGACAGCAACTTGTCTGTTCCCCTTTCCCCAATTCCCCAGCACTGTTCCCATCCCCCCAATTCCCCAATAAAAATCTTTAAAAAAAAGAAAAAGCATGTCACTAATCAGAGCACTACAAATAGAATGGGTAACCAGGGAGGGTTGGGAGGCAGTGTCTGCCACCATAAGCCATCATGCAGCAAAGGATCAGCTGGGCATGGTGTCAGAGGCAGGTTGGAATAGCTAAGCTATAGGGGCACTAACATTCCTAAAATTCTCTAGTGTTTGCTCTGTTTAATTGACTGCACTTGCTGTTTCACAGGCTACTAACAGGTAAGCACTAACTGTACACCAGGCATACATCATCATCTCATAACAAACTTATGAAGTACTGGATCTTCTTGTTCTTACCTGTATCAGTTAGCTTTTGCTGCATAACAAACCATCCCAAAACTTAGTAGCTTAAAACCACCATTTCTTTGTTTACAATTCTGAAGATTAACACTTTGAGCTAAGCTCAGTTGAGACAGCTGGTCTCTGCTCCATGTGACAGAGGCTGTGCTTACACATGTGTTTGTATAATTATGTTGTAAATAAATTTTAACATAAATGGAAAAAATTTGTGCAACTTTTGCAATCTGCCATGCTGCCTGTCTCAGCACAATGCCACATCTACGAGAAATGTAAGTCCAACTGCCAAAGAGACATTAAATTGTGCAACACACAGCAACAACATGTTGTAGAAATCATTCTTACCCACCCAAATCCCTGGAGTCCCAATCTTCAAGGTAACTTTCAGAGCCTTGTTTCTATCTCACCCCCAGAATTCCAGTTGATGATGACTCTCTTCAATTCCCCATGTTTCCTCCTTATCTCTAACCTTCCTCCTGCCTTCTAAATCTTTTCTCTATCTTTTCCCTTCTTTCCCCTTCACTCATGAGACTAACCAGCACCATAAAAAACCATGGCAAAGCAGTGCACAGCCAAAATCCCCAAAAGGAGTCAGAAGGAGTAAATGACTATACATGTTGGTTTGTCTCATACAGAGGAGGACATTAAGGCATAGCAAGACTACCCTCTTTTGTGATGCTGACTTTCAGGCTCAGAGTCATACTGAGACTGAAGGAGAATGAACTCACTTCTTTTTTTTTTTTTTCTTTTTTTTATTTTATTTTATTATTATTATTTTTTATTGTTAGTTTCAGGTGTACAGAACAATGCAATAGTTACCCTTTTCACCCTCACAAAGTAACAAGCCCCCTCCCCCCATCCACTGCCCTCCCACCCCCGATATCATGCTTATCTATTACAATTCCATTGAATCCGTTCCCGCTCTCTACTCCGTGTCCCGAGGTTATATGTATATATAATTATAGTTGACATACAGTATTATTCAACATCAGTTTCAGAAATACAATGCGGTGGTCAGGCCTCTACATCAACTATGAAGTGGACTCCCCAAAAGGGCATTGGTCCATCTGGCCCCCTAAGAAATGCTGACAACGTTATTGATTGTATTCCTTGGACTATCTTTTTCTATCCCTGAGGCCATATTGCAATTACCATTTTGTATTGTCTCATCCCTTCCCCTCTCCTTCATCCCCACCCCCTCCCAACTAACAACCCTCAGTTCTTCCTCTGTGTCTCTGAGTCTATCTCCATCCACTTCTCCCATCCATTCAGTTCCTTAGAATCCACGTATAAGTGAGATCATATGATATTTGTCTTTCTCTGACTGACTTATTTCACTTAGCATAATGTTCTCTAGTTCCATCCATATTGTTGCAAAAGGTACTACTTCCTTCTTCTTTATAGCTGAATAATACTCCATTGTGTAAATGTACCAAAGTTTCTTAATCCAGTCATCTACCGATGGGCATTTTGGTTGTTTCCAAGTCTTAGCTATTGTGAATAACGCCGCAATGAACATAGGGGTGCATATATTTTTTTGGATTAAAGTCTTGGGATTTTTTTGATAAATACCTAAGAGTGGGATTGCTGGGTCGTAAGGTAGTTCCATTTTCAGATTTTTGAGGTGCCTCCATACTGATTTCCATAATGGCTGCACCAGCCTGCAGTCCCACCAGCAGTGCACCAGGGTTCCCTTTTCCCCACAGCCTCGCCAGCATTTATTGTTTGTTGATTTATTGATGATAGCCATTCTGACCGGGGTGAGGTGGTATCTCATTGTGGTTTTAATTTGCATTTCCCTAATGCTAAGTGTGAACTCACTTCTTAGAGCTCTGTGTTGAGTGCCCATGAGCCACTGCTGTTTCTCAGACCTTTATACAGTGTTACTGGAGACTATTTAAATTCTTCCTCTTCTCTCTTAGATTATAATTACCAAATTTAAGTTTATTTACTGTGGTGCTTAAGTATCTGATATCCAAATGCTATGGGGACATATTTTAAAAGATGGAAGATGGTTACAACTACTAATTACCAAATCCCACTATGTGCTAGTCTCTATGTTACGTGCTTCATGTTTGACATTTCAATTCATTTTTTCTTCCCAAAAATCCCAAAAGGGAGGCATTATTATCTCCATTTCAGATGGAGACATGGAAGAACTGGTGCTCAGAGAGTTCTAAGTCCTAAGGAGTGGAGTCCTTCTGGCTCACAGTTCATTCTCCTTATGCAGCTGAGATCTGGCTTTTTTTGAGAGAATATGTTCTTGCTGGTCAACTGATGAGGACTTGTCAGGGCCTTTGAGTCCCTGCTAAAAAGGCTGGATGGCATGTCCAAGGAAGTTGCAGGCTCCACAGCAGAGGAATGAGGGAGGCTTAATGCTGGACAGATTTGTACTTTGATATAAATGTAGCATCTCTCAACATGTAGCCGTTTGATTGCCAACAGCCCCTGCTGATCTGCCAGTTACTTCTGGGCAGCTTGACAGTTTGGGGGCACAAAATAGAAGTTAGGATTTGTTTATATACATTTAAATTTTGAATTTAAAATTAATTATAATTTTCAAAGAAATTACACATTCTAAACAATCACTTGGCTACAAGGACTGTTGGTTGGTCATTTCAGCTATCAGTTTATAGCTTGTCTTTGATAACAGAGTCCGTTGTTATTTTGGTCATTTCTGATCATTAAATTGATACTTTCTGTTATTTCAGTTGTTTCTTACATCTACAATTCATGAATGTGAAGTAGTGGTTGAAAAGTGGCTCATCTATGGCTGGCAGCAAGCATGAGCTGCCATGAGTGGCTGTCCAATGTCCGGTGAGCGACTGCCTCACCCAGGAAGAGTGCAATGATAATACCAACATAGGCCAGTGAAGCAACGTCCTCCACAACTAGACTGAAGAACAAAAAGGACAGCAACTTGTCTGCTCCCCTTCCCCGATTCTCCAACACTGTTCCCTTCCCCCAATTCCCCAATTAAAAAAAAATCTTTAAAAAAGTGCCTCATCTAATATAGAACTAGTATTGAAAGTAATAGTGCTAACATAACTCAGGATAGTGTCTCAAAACATATGTAGAGCATGACTTCAGTGAGAATATGAAATGTGAATTTGCATGTGCTAGAAGTAAGAGAGTCTCCAACTGCAATAATTCTGCTTTACAGGCCAACAATTGAGAGTGCAAATGAGTAGCGCGCTGTCTACTATCAACTTTGCCAAAGAAAAGCAAGAAACACTTGAAGCTGTTGCATCATTTTTAAGGCCCTGTGATCCCTTTGGAGAACTTAGTAAGCTCCCTTAGAAAAAGCTCAATATAATGATTTCTAGTAAAAATAAGTTCTAGTGTTTATGTAAAGTAAAAAAAACTAAAACAACAGAAACTGCACTTAAAGTTGCATCCCTCATAGCAAAAGTAAGTGTGAACCACTGGATTCCTGAAAAAGAAAGTAGTGCTTAAGTTAGTGACAAAAGTTATGCTCAGAAGGAGAAAGAAAAACTACTTGGAATCTCCCTTTGTCAAAGGATGCAGTAGAGGGTAACATGGTGTCAATGGTGTGTAACATAGAAAAGCAGCTCTTTGCAGCCGGCACTGAGCCATGGGCATCTCTCAGGACAGTTGGCAGAAGCGCCGCAAGACCAGGGCAAGAGAAAGCCCTACCACAAGAAACAAAAATCTGAGCTGAGACACCCTGCTGCCAACACGAAGATTGGCACTCGCCGCATGCACAGTCCATGTGCAGGGAGGCAACAAGAAGCACCGTGCATTGAGGCTGAACGTGGGGAACTTCTCCTGGGGCTCAGAGTGTTGTACATGCAAAACAGGGATTGTTGATGTTGCCTACAATGCTTCCAACAACAAACTGGTCTGCACCAAGACTCTAGTAAAGAACTGTATCATGCTCATTGACAGAACACCGTATGGACAGCGTCCGAGTCCCACTATGTGCTGCCCCTGGGCCTCAAGAAGGGCCAAGTTCACTCCTGAGGAGGAAGAGATTTTAAACAACAACAAAAAAAAAAGATCAAAGAAAATTCAGAAGAAATATGATGAAAGGAGAAAGAATGCCAAAATCAGCAGCCTTCTAGAGGAGCAGTTCCAGCAGAACAAGCTTCTTGCTTGCATCTCTTTAAGACCAGGCCAAAGTGGCCAAACAGATGGTTATGTGTAGAAGGCAAGGAGCTGTAGTTCTACCTGAGGAAAATCAAGGCCTGGAAAAGCAAATAAATCATCCTCCCTCTTAGCTTAGCTCATGTAATAAAGGTATTTATTGTTCTGAAAAAAGAAATAGGAAAGCAACTACTATTCCATGTCCCTACTGGAAGATACTATGCTCAACTGTTGGACAAACTATTCATGAGCAGAGGGTGAATCAGAGCTTAGCTATACAGACATGATACATCTATGAAGGGTAATTGTTTGATAGCATTTTATTTTGTTTATCATGGAAAACTGATGCATCAAGAGCAGATGTCCTTTTTGAGGTAACTATTGTAATGTGGGTCATGCTATAGACTGGAAAATATGCATCAAAATCTTGACTGATGGAACATTATCAGGCTGTGTTCTATGGGCTGCAGGCAATGGATAAAGCCCTCCCATAGTCACCATTCTTCAGGGGAATGCATTTAAATCCCATGCACTGAAACAAACAGTGTCTACTCTCCTTTGCTTATCTGTACTTGGCTGGCTATTGACAAAAAGGAATGAGATTTTCAAACAAGTTTCTGCATAAACTGATAATCCCAATAAGCCCAGTTTTATGATTTCAAGCAGTTTATTCAAGTGCTGTAGTGCAGCAATATAGATAGACTCTTAAATATTGTGAACCTCTCACTTTAGGGCTTGGTAGGATGATTTCTAATGTGAATGGTAAAAAAGAAGGCTCTTTAAGACTAAATTTAGTGTAAATAGCTTGGTCAAAGAACATTTTGATATGTTGATATTTAATATTGTTCTTTAATTGTAGGAGAAAAAAAAAGGTTTTATGACTGAATGGATTTAAAAACCACATCCAAATACCATAACAGTGTATGAAGAGCTAGTTCCCAGAGAGAGTCCACTGAATACTAGTAAAATAAATGAAAAAAAGACCTACCCAAGTGTGATGAGTTCAAGGATTTCAGGGATGATCAAGGAAAAGACAGAACCATGACAGGCAATGACACCAAAAATAGTAGTATAATTTAACTAAATTTGGTTAGTACATTTTAACCAAAAAAGTGTGATAAAAAGAGGATGAGAAGAGGAAAAGTAAAGTAGAGAAGGTTTTAGATCACTAAACTCTCATTTCTATGACTGACAGTTAATAGATACTGTCTACAGCAGATAAATCCAGAAATACTAAATAAATCAGTCTCTTCCTCTCTCTTTCTCTATCTCTATCTCTATCTCTTCCCCCTACCTTCTTCCATTTCTCCATCTCTCTTTGAGTATTTGTCACTCAGACTATTTGTGCCACTAATTAAGAATAATTAAAAATATTTTTTCAGTATTTGTTATAATGAATGTGTTACATTGATTAAAAATAATAAGAACTACTGAAATGAGAAAGGTAATAAAGGAAAGAAACAACGGCTGAAACCATCCCACTGTAGACTCACAGATGTAGATGTCTGAGACCTTGAGACCTTGGGAGTTAATGGAGATCCTGGGTCCATTTGTGCAACAAATTTAATTCCCCTTTTCAAAGGTTCTGCTGGTTCATTTTTCTACTTGTTTGTTGATGTTGCCTGAAAATGTGCTCCTTAGTAAAAGTGTGCTTCTGTCCTTTTTATCGCTTTACTTCTAGTTTACTTGGTATACTTTTGCTGGGGCCTGCCTAGGCTGCCACAGGATTTACAGGGTCTCAGTCTTTGCTGGATTTCATTCTTCCTTGTCTTAATGCTGCACCAGCTCTGCATGTGGCCTGTGTCAACTGCGGGTCCTTAAATGGGTGTAGTTTGGGAGAACAGTTGTCCAGCCACCACGTATTTACGAAGCTCCTACCATCTTTCCAACACTGCCTGGGAGGGTCTTGAGCTGGCATTCAAGGTACCCTGAGGCTTCCTCATCCAAGGCATTCACTGCCTCAAAACAGTGGGATGTTAGATTTAAATCAATCAATACAAATCTCCAGATTTTTTTTAAAACTGGAATCACCCATCTAGTTTGCATCAGTCTGAAAATATTAGAGACCTTAGTAATTTATCCTGGCCAATAAATATAAATATAAAATATAATATAAAATTTATAAAAATTTCTAAAATATATATATATTATAAATATATAAAATATATTTATAAAATATGACAATATAAAACCTTCAGGTCACATTGTCATTGGTTGCAAAATTTTCACTGGCACTGTCCAGGTGAGTGCCACAGTGACCATGGGTAAGAGCTGGGGGAAAGTTGCAGCCGAAAAGGAGTGGGTGTACTTAATGACTTACTTAATTCTGGTTCATGTGGGAGTTCATATCTGGTTTACAGTAATTGCTTTTACTTTCCCAGAACATGGCTTCCTTTGGTCTAATTTCTCATGGGTCTTGAGCCCGATGCCTTCTGCTGATAAAGCTGTATACAGGCCTTCTGATGTCAGAGTATTTCAATCTGTCCTGCAGTATGCCATTTCATGTTTTGATCTACAAACCACTAAATACAAATGTCAACAGATTTTTCTTTACTTCAGAATTAACATGAATGTTGCCAAAAGTTTTCTTCATTTTACTTCCAAAAACTATTTTAGATTACCAAAAACATATTCACTACAGAAATTGTTGGAAGCTAGAGGCATTTGTTAACAATTTAAAAGATGATAATATTTTTATCTTATTTCTAATATAGAAATAAAAACATTTAGGGATTTAGATCAGCTTATGCCTATGCTTTAAAAAAAAATAAAAGGGCTTAGAGTTGCAGGGCAGGGAAAAAGGAGAAGAGTTTTCCAAGCGCATGTAAAGGTTCAGAGGTAAGAGAGGAAGGAAGAAAGATGAGGCTTGAAAAGTAAATAAGGAATCAATCCTGAAGGGCTTGAAAACCAAGGACATTAACCTGTGAGGCTACAGTAGAAATTAATAAGTCCATATACATATAGAATAGCCCAGGGTGAGGCTGGGGGCAGGACAGATGAGTGGATGCATTTACCAATGAAAAGGTCAGCAGAGTCCTGCACACTCACATTCCCTCTTGGGCAAGGCTTTGTCTTTCTTCCTTGCAGGATCAGAAGCCTGATTTCATCTAATACCAAATATAGATGCACTCTCAAGGACAGGCTCAGATTACTCACAAATAAAACCAAATGCCAGAGTGATGCTATTTGTTCACTAGCATGGGGACAGTCCCAGGGACCTAATATCTGAAGGTGTTATGAGCAGGCCAGCCTCTCCCCTACTGCACACTCTGCAAAGTAAATCCATTGAGAATGGGAAGGGGCTGTGAATAAGGTCCTGGCTGTGAGTAGGGGCTGTGATTAAGGTCCTGGAAGAGCTCCATGCATCCCAGCAGGAAGAGAATGGGGCAATCTGTGGCAAAGATGCCTTTCCACTCCTGCCCCACAGACAGTTGTGCAGGTTTTCCCTTCATAATTCTGCTCTCCTTGTTAATTTTACAAATGTTCTTCTAATTGACATAGTCATGCTCTAGAATTGTGCAGTCCAATACAGTAGCCACAGCCACGTGTGGCTATTGAGCCCTCAAAACACCCTTAGTTTGAACTGAGATGTGGTGTGAGTGTAAAAGACGGGATTTCAAAGACTTGGTAGGAAAGATCATATATACAATTGTCATTAATGTTTATACTGATGGCACATTGAAATGATGCAATTTTTAATATATTGGGTTAAAGAAAATATATTATTAAAATAAGTTCCACCAGTTTCTTTCTACTTTTTTTTAAGTGGCTACTGAAAGATTGAAAAGTACAGTGCTGCTCGAGATGAATTATTGCAATTAGACAACAGTCCAGTTTTACTCTCTCTCTAAGATACATATATCTGTCCTGGCTCCTTTTGTGTTGTTTTAAAGGTTTCATTCAGAGAGTGTTCAAGGTGGGGTTTCCCACAAGCAGACCCTGAAAGGCTGGTTCATGGAAAGTGATGTCTAAGGGAAAGGCTCGGGGAGACCATACGGCCAGGAAGGTTAGAGCTCAAGCCAAGAACAGAGGGTCAGCCCCACCTGCAGGGAGTTCGCAGCCTTGCTCCCATCCACACTTATCTGCTGGTCAGCAGTCAAGGGCTGTGCAGGGAAGGGGTGGTGTAAATTCCCAGGCTCTCTGGGGTCAGCCTGAAGCAGTCTGCTGAAGAAGAGCATGGCAAAGCACACTGGGTTTTAGGAGCAAAGCCCTATAAAGGAGGCAGGGGGTGGCATAAATAGAAAAGAGAGACAGTTGGGGGTCTGCATGGAGCACCAGTTTTTGTCTCCATGACAGCAGGAACAACCAGCCCCACTCTGTTTCTTGAGGAAAAGCTAGTCCGCAGCCCTAGAGTCTGGACAACACACATCACGGACAGGAGCATAGCTGCTTGTAATAAGTTATGGATTGTTACTCTGTGACTCTCTTCCTCAAGTTTGTCAGGCTCCATGCCTATCATACTAACATCTGATAAATTCAGAAAGCATGTCATCATATCATTGCATGCTTAGCATCTATCAACAAGCCTAGTAGTTCCTAAACGTACCAATTTTAGTTAAATACCAGAGTAACCATTGAGTCTGGAAATATAGGTGTGAAAGACCAAATAAAGCCACCACCACCCCATCTCACCCCCTCACAGATGCCCATGTTTTAAAACCAGAACCTGAAGCTGTTAAATTACATGGCAAAAAAGGACTTTGCAGATGTGACTACTTTAAGGATTCTGAGATGAGGAGATTCTCTTGGATTAATTAATTATCGAGGTAGGCCCAATGACCTCACAAGGATCCTAGTCATAGGGAAGCAGGAAGGTCAAAGTTAGAGGAGATGTGAGATGGAAACAGACATTAGAGTAATGCACTCTGAAAATACAGGGAAGGGGTCATGAGCCAAGAAATGCAGTGGGCCTCAAGAAGCTGGAAAATGAAAGAACAAATTCTGCCCTAGAGCCTCCAAAAGAAACTCAGCCCTGCTGTGGACTTGATTTTGACCTCCAGAACTATAAGATAATAAATTTGTGTTGTTTTAAGCCACTGAGTTTGTGAGTAGCTTGTTATAGCAGCAGTAGGAAACTAATACAAGAGTTGAATATATACTAAATGCTTTACTGATATCATATTTCATTTGACAAAATAATAGTATCTATGTTTCCAGACTTGATGGCCATCCTGTGGTTTAAAAGTTCTCATAGTTTTCTGGTGAGCAATTTAGAGTAGCCAGTTACTTAGAAATTCTTTTAAAGCTTATGATGATTTAAGGGCAAAGTCCAGATGGTCTTGATCAAGAACTAAAATCAAATCAGTGTGATTTTTCCCTTTTAAAATAAGAGGACATAATTTGTCCCTCAAAGCCATTAAGCAGGAAAAACACTACCTGATGCTCTCTGGTTTTCTTCTGAGGCTGTACCCCACAAAATCAATATCCTCCCTTGCCATTGCAGTTCTGTACAGGAGAGGCAGTTATGGGCCTTTCTAGCCAAGGGCTAGAAAGGTCCACTGGATTCCTTTAGCTCTCAGTTCAAGGCTCAGCCACAAGTACTAGATCTCTCATGGTATGGAAGGAAAACTGTCAGCATTTAAGACTTGGCAGTTAGAAAAGGTAAGATATGAAGTAGAGGAATAAGAGAGTATAGGAAGGAAAGAGAAAGAGGGAGATGGAAAAGGTGGGAAAAGTAGGCATTTGGGTTCTCCTATTTTATCCTCTTCACAACCTCTTCCTTGAAACCAAGGCTTGGTGAGAGGTTAGTTTTAGAATGTGCAAGGATAGATATGATAACTCAAGAACATAGAGGTATCTGCCTACTTCCTCTCTACAAACTACCCATGTCCTATCTACAAATCTGGAAAGAAATAAATCCCCATGCTTCTCTCTCACCATCTTTTCTGCTATTATTAAGCAGAGGGAAAACTCAGGATCCTCTTCAGAGTCACCCTTTTGACAAGGAAGGTATCCAGAAAAATCCATATGACTGAATGTAGAAGGTAACTAAGAGCAGGATGTACAGTTTTTCAAACTGTGCACAGCACAAAGACACCACATACATGGGGGGAGCTGATGACATAGAGATATCTTTACTATTGTGGATTTTTGTACACTTTACAGAAGGCAATTTGCGTAATTATTAAAACAATTTTCCAGAAGATGGCAGTAAAGTGTCTTATTTTAACAAAATCGGTATACTCATACTTTGATAATTTTTGATGGATAGAAGAAAAGTGGCTTCTTCAAAGAGTGTAGAATATATATGACTCATTAACTTATGAAAAGGGAATTTGTCAATAATCAAAGACATGTTGATCTATTCCATCTAAATAAATCTGTGCTTTTAAAAAAGGAGCTGTCTTTCAGTCTACATACAGCTCACTGATAGACTAATCTGTGAGCATCTTTAAAACTTTTAAAATTCCCTACTGGTATTAGTGCACTGACTAAATTTTGCATTTCATATTACAACTTAAGTCATCTGTTGATTGTTTACTATAATAGAATAGTATAACTGAGTTCTTAATTTAAATCTACAACATTCCCATTAAGATCTCAGAAAAAAAACTTTTATTTTTCATTACTAATCCACAAATGATCCATTTTAATATTAAAACTGTTTAATTTTCTGTTATGAAAATTTTATCAGTGAAAAATTAATTGCTGTTAAAGTTAAGAGGCTTGTCAAGTACATGTTATTTTTAAAAGTTAAAAATTTTAAGATAGAAGATGATGCCGTTTTCGGTCAAGACGGCACAGTAGGTAATGCTGTGCTTACCTTCTCTCACGACCACTTTAAAATTACAACTAAAGTACAAAACAACCATCATTGAGAATCACCTAAAATCTTGCTGAACTTAAGCCCTACGATTAGGGACATACAGAAGAAGCCACCTCGAGACTGGTAGGAAGGGCAGAGCCGCAGA
Organism: Hipposideros armiger; assembly: GCF_001890085.2. Taxonomy (NCBI): domain Eukaryota; kingdom Metazoa; phylum Chordata; class Mammalia; order Chiroptera; family Hipposideridae; genus Hipposideros; species Hipposideros armiger. The sequence continues at coordinate 2,304,992 of NW_017731486.1, read as the reverse complement.
ACAGTCTGGTCCCACATCCATGTGTGACTATTAAAAAATAAGAAGGAATATATCAGCTGTGGAGGTCCCTATCCTCGGATGACCAAGGAGTCCAAGCCCCTCCCCAACTCAGGGTTCCAGGGCCATAGAGAGAAGTCTCCATAATTTCTGATTGTGAAAACCAGCAGAGATTGTAACTGAGTGAGATGGAAGGCAGCTAGAATCCCACTGCTCCTCTTTAAAAAACTGTGCAAGGACTTACTCACTGACAGAATCACTGGCTCTGAGCTCCGGCACTGGACAGCAACTGGAAAGGTGGCACAGACATATGGTGGGAAACTGAGTTGTCTGGCTTGGGATGGGGACTGGAGAGACAGCTATCTCCTGGAAGGAGCTGGTGGAGGCCATTGTTTCTTTGATAAGCTCTTCCCTTTCCCAGCGTGCAGACACAGGCGGCCACCATATCTGAGTCTCCATTAAGCTGGCTATTGCCAGTTGTTTTGCCACACCCCAGTGATTTGAGATTCCACCCCGCCCAAATTTCAGGCACACCCAAGCCACTTCCAGTGACTTTTAGTACAAACCACCTGCTTTAGCTCATGCTGCATGCAGACTTTCCTAGGATCCCTCACATGTTTGCAGAGCTCAGACAAGCAGCATCTGGCTTGAGCTTGTCCTGTACCTCTGGCTGAGCAGCCTTAAGCTTGGCACTAGCAGTAGCTGACTCTGGTTTGCAGCTTTGACTCTTGAGGCACTTCCAAGCATGGCATGGGTGGCAGCCATCTGCAGATTTTTTTATGGCTCCTGCTGAGTGGCCCCAGGTGGGGCACAGGCTGCAGCGGAACTTGACCTGCAATGGATCCCCTCCAAGGTGGTCCTGAGGTTGGTGCCCCCAGTGGCCAGCTTCAAGCAAGCTGGTCAATCCCTCCCATTGATGTGCAAATAGCAACCAAGGATCAACTACAAGAGGTGAGTGCACACAACCCACATAAAGGACACACCTGGAGTGTATGGCTCAAGTAACCAGGAAGACTATGCCATTGAGCCCCACAGCACACATACTACATAAGGCCACTCTACTGAGATGGGAGACATAGCAGCCCTACCTAATACATAAAAACAAAGACAGGGAGGCAGCCAAAATGGGGAGACAAAGAAACATATTCCAAATCAATGAACAGAACAAAGCTCCAGAAAAAAACTAAACAAAATGAAGAAAAGCAATTACCAGATGCAGAGTTCAAAAAACTGGTTATGAGGATGCTCAATGATCTCAGGGAGAACTTCAACAAAGAAATAGGAAGCATAAATATGGAGATAGAAAACATTGAAAAGAACCAGTCAGAAATAAAGAATACAATAATGGAAATGAAGAATACATTACAGGGAATCAATAGTAGATCAGATGAAGCAGGGGATCAAACCAGCAATAGCGAAGATAAGGTAGCAGAAAATACCCAATCAGAATAGCAAAAAAAAACCAAAACACAAAAAACAAAAATCAAAAAAATTGAAGAGAGTTTAAGAGGCCTCTGGGACAACATCAAGTATACCAACACTTAGATCATAAGGGTACCAGAAGGAAAAGAGAAAGCAAGAAATTGAAAACCTATTTGAAGAAATAATGACAAATATTCTCTAACCTGAGGAAAGAAATAGATATACAAGCGCAGGAAGTGCAGAGAGTCTCAAACAAGATGAACCCAAACAGGCCAACACCAAAACACATCATAATCAAAATTCCAAGGCTAAGACAAAGAGAGAATCTTAAAAGAACCAAGAGAAAAACAGTTAGTTACCTACAAGGGAACCCCCATAAGACTGTCATCTGGTTTCTCAACAGAAACTTTGTAGGCCAGAAGGGATCGGCACCAAATATTCAAAGTGATGAAAAGCAAGGACCTACAATCAAGATTACTCTACTCAAATCTTGAGCAAAGCTATCATTTAGAATCAAATGACAGATAAAGAGCTTCCCAGACAAGAAGAAACTGAAGGAGCTCATTACCACCAAACCAGTATTACAAAGAATTTTAGAGGGACTTCTTTAAAATGAAAAAAATAAAAAATATGAATAATAAAATCGCAATAACTACATAACTATCAACAATTACTTTCAATGGAAATGGATTAAATGCTCCAATCAAAAGATAAGAGGGGCTGAGTAGATAAGAAAACAAGACCCTTACATATGCTACCTACAAGAGAAACACTTCAGATCAAAAGACATACACAGACTGAAAGAAAAAGGATGGAAAAAGATATTTCATGAAAATGGAAACAAGCAATCAAACAAAAAGATAGAGCAGCAATACTTATACCGACAAAATCAATTTTAAAGCAAAGGCTTTAGAAGAAACAAAGAAGGACTTAGTAATCTCACTTCTGGGTATTTATCCAAAGAAACCCAAAATGCTACTTTAAGAGGACATGCTCATCCATATGTTCATTGTGCATTATTTACATAAACCAAGACATGAAGGCAACCTAGGAGTCTCTGCATGGGTGAAAAATAAAGAGATGTTACATATATACTATGAAATACTACTCAGCCATAACAAAAAAGGAAATCTTGCCATCTGCAACAACATGGATGGACCTAAACGGTACTGTGCTGAGTGTAAGAAGTCAGACAATGAAAGACAAACGTCATATGATTTCACTTATAAGTCAAACCTGAAGAACAAAACAAATAAACAAACAAAAAACAGAAACAAATGCATAGATAGATACAGAGAACATTTTGATGGTTGCCAGATGGGAGGGGGTTGGAGGTGAATGGAAAGGGGAAGGTATTAAGAGGTACAAATTGGTTGTTACACAGTAGTCATGGGATGTAGGGTATAGCATAAGGAATATAGTCAATAATGTTGTAATACCTATGTATGGTGTCAGATGGGTACAAAATCTATCAGGGCAATCGATGGGAAGATTGGAGACAGGGTGAAAAAGATGAAGAGATTAAGAAATACAAATTTGGAGTTGTGAAATAGTCACAGGGGTGTAAAGTATAAGAAATATAATCTATAATATGGCTATAACTATGTATAGTGCCAGGTGATACTAGTCAGGGGGATCACTTCTTAAATTATATAAATATCTAACTACTCACTATACACTTGAAACTAATATAAAATAATATTGAATGTCAACTCTAATTGAAAAAACAGGGGAACAGATCAATAATATTATGATAGTGTGGTACAGTATCAGGTGGTTGCAGGACTTACCATGGTGATCATTTTTTTAGCATAAGGAATATAATCAATAAAAAGGCAAAAACTCTGTACAGTGCTAGGTGGGCACTGTTGGATAACTATGGTGTACACCTGAAACTAATGTAATATTGTATGTTAGCTATATTTTAATAAAAATATTTTTAAAGTACACATTAACACCACAAAAAAATGAATATATAAAACAGTAACAATATATTCTATTGTATTTCAAGTGTCTAGTAAATGGCATGAACCTTTAGTCCCCAATCTATAAAATGTGTTATTTTAATGAACATGAAAATTGTAATGTGCACCAATGCTGTATAATTCAAATAAAGCAACAAAATACTATGATTAAAAAGAAGAAGAAGAAGAAGAAGAAGAAGAAGAAGAAGATGGCAGATTAGGTAAACGCTATGGCTACGGCATCCCAGGATCACACCAAAATTACAAATATATAGAATAATCAACCTTAAGAATCATTTGAAGATTAGCTGAACAGAGCCCACATATATAAGGATATAAAGAAGAGGCCAGGGCCAGCCGAGTGGCGCAATGGTTAAGAACTGGCTTGGGATGCCAGAGGGCCCCGGTTCGGATCCCACATATGAGGGCGAGTGACACTGCCCTTCACAGCTAAGATGCTGAACAACAGCTCAACTTGGAGCTGGGCTGCCCGTGAGTCGCTGGCGACAGTGTAGGCTGCAGCCCATGCTGCAGTGGGTTGCCATGGGCTACCGTGTGTAGCCAGCAGCCAGCGTGAGCG
>NW_017731486.1:2296005-2298274 GCF_001890085.2 Hipposideros armiger | reverse complement strand
TATATAATCTGAGGCTGCCCACAATCTCCAAATTTCCCTTTGTATGACATTGGAGCTTATGATAAGAACAGGAGCAGCAAAATGTCCCGGAATGAGACACTTTTGTCTGTACATTTAACAGACCAATCATAGATGTAAAAAGGAGTATTGTGTAATTGATGTCTGGTAACGGTGGGCTATTGACAATCCCTCCATTGTATACTTTTGTGTGCGTCTGGGACAATGTTGTTACAGGATGGAAGTGGTGGGGGTGAGACATTTCCCCAGCTTAATCCCCTGCTCAGGCCCATAAAGGACACTACTGTATGGTATTTATGAAACATCAGGGCCCCAGTAGGGGGTTTGTAATGTTGGTTGTCTTTAGTCTTATCAGTGTATATAACCATGCCTAGTAGGAAGCACCCTGGTACTAACGTGTGGGAGGCACAAAGTGGAGGGTTATGGGTTAAACCAGTATAATTAAAAGCAGACCATTGAGGCTGTATGTTTTTTACTTCTCCCTCTAAAGGGTATGAAGCGTTGACCCACACCTTAAGGGTAGTCTCATTCCAGGTTGTGGGAATGACTGTTGGTGGGTTGGGATAGTATGTCCAATACGTGTCCCCCCCATGTTATACACCTGCCATAACAGAATAACCAGTATTGTAATCAGCAATTTATTAGGCTTAACATGTTCCCAGGTCCGGGCTGATCTTTTCCTCACTTTCTTGGACTGTTGGCTCTCCGGTGTCCCCATGATGTTGCTTGACAAGGCATTCTGGGAGCCACCGAGGACCGTTCGCTGTCCTAGGAAAACCACAAACATGTCCTCTCCCCCACACCAGGACCAAATCTGGTCCTTGCCAACTACCCGTGAGGGGGTCTTTCCAGGGGACGAGAGCCTCTGCAGCAGGACTGGGATTCCAAAAATGGTCTGCTGCAGAGTGACCTTGAGCATCCATTTGTAAAAAATTTAAAGTGAAAAGTGCATGGTTTAGTTGGTTGTATACTGAGTTCCTATAGTCTCCCCCTTTTTGTTTTATTAATTGATTTTTGAGTGAGTGATGAGCACACTCAATAATTCCTTGACCCTGTGGGTTATATGGAATACCTGTGAGGTGTTGGATCTGAAAAGTTAAGCAAAATTTTGAAAGGCCTTGCTAGTATAGCTAGGCCCATTGTCAGTCTTTATGACTTTTGGGATGCCCATAGTGGCAAATGCCTGGAAATAGTGACTGATGATATATTTTGTTGCCTTACCAGAACGTGCTGTGGCAAATAAGAACCCAGATTTAGTGTCAATAGTGATATGAACATAAGGAGTATTTTTAAAACTAGGAATATGAGTAACATCCATCTGCCAGATGTGATTTGGAAGTAACCCTTGGGGGTTAACTCCCAAATGTGGTTCAGGAAGCAAAGTTGTACAGTTGGTACACTGTTTAACTATCTGTCTAGCCTGTTCTCGAGTGATCTTGAACTGGTGTCTTAGTGACTGAACATTTTGGTGGTGGAGAGTAGAGACTGTATGGTCTTCTCCACAGGGCTTATAGGTGTGGCAAAAAAGGTCTGGAATGAGAGATCTAGTGATTGAGTAGCCATGTCTGGAGTAGCATTGCCTGCAGACAAAGGTCCTGGAAGGTCAGAGTGTGCTCTAATATGGCCAATATACAGTGACTGTCACCTAGCAAGAATGGTCTGTTTTAGTTGATGGAACATATGGAACAGCTCCACAGTGGTGGCTGAGCTAATATGAGCTGTCTCTATAACCTTGCAGACACCAAAGACATAATGACTATCTGTATAGAGGTTTAGTGATTGGTGTGAAAACATATGTAAAGTCCAGGTAACTGCGGATAGCTCCACCCATTGAGCTGAGCTATACCCTGTGACCTTGGTTAAGGTCTGAGTGAGGGTGTGGACGGCTGCCCTGCCATTGATGGAGCCATCTGTGAAAACTGTAACTGTTCCTGGAATGGGCTGAGTTTGTAATACTGAGGGGAAAATGAATGATGTAGACTTTGCAAACTGTAAGAGTGTTGCCTGAAGCCAATTTCTATTAACATGCCCCCCCGCATTTAGCCTCTTTTCCCATTAGATAAGAGAGAAGCCCCGGTACGACCGGAAGGCTGCATTCTCTCTGAGGGGGTGCCCCGGTATGACCGAGGCCGATAAGGCTCCCTCTGAGGAGTGTCTCACGGTGTGACTGGGACCTGTTGAAATGCAAACAGTTAATCTCCTCTTGGGAGGACACAGTAATCAGGTGTCCTAGGGGCTATGCGGCGGATAT
>NW_017731486.1:2284392-2294435 GCF_001890085.2 Hipposideros armiger | reverse complement strand
CCCAATATCCTCTCCTCTTTCCACAGCTTGCCTTAACCCCCAGAGTACACTCAACTCCAGGATCCTGTTCTTAGAGCCTGAGACATATTTAACAAGCTGCTGTGAAACAGTCTGTTGCTGCTGCTGCGCAGACAGCAGCAGATCCCGGGGGGTGGGACACCCTGGCTGGGAACCTTAGGCAGCCTAAGCGGCGAGGGCCAGCCCCTCCTTCTTAGGGACCTCGTCCTCTTCTTCCTCCTCAAAAGAGTCCTCTGGCTCAGTATTATCTCTCTGTTCTTCTCTGGCTAGTGTCTGTTTCTCTCAAGATCTGGTCTCCTCAAACTTAGCATTACTAAGTCTTTCTGCTATAGGCTGAGACTATGTTTCCGGGGGACAGGAAGCCTCCGGACTGGGATCGAGACTGTCGCGTAACAACTCCCAAAGTGAAAGAACGTCGTCGGAGAACTTCCTGGGCCCATCCAGCACCTGATGCTCTCGGAGCTGTACGCCAACCTTTTCCCAGATTTTAGAATCAAGAGTTCCCTCCTTTGGAAACCAATGACAGATGTCCTGTATATAAACAAGAAAATCTTCTAACTGATGTGTTTTAACAGGGCTGCCACGAGCCTGCAGCATAGATCTAAGCAACTGCAAATAAAGCTGATGGTCCCTTGACCCTGACTGTCCCATATTTTTTATGTCTATATGGGCTGTTGATCCTATTTACAATGTGGACTGCTGATCCTTACTGACCCTGATTGTCCCTATCCTTATGTCTATATAGGCTGCTGACCCTATTTACAAGTAGGCTGATGGCCCTTTATGTACAATGTACTGTTGGTCCTGACTTGCCCAATGTTTTACTCCTGCCTGAAATTAGCTATAGGGATACCAGATTGATCAATTCTGCTCCTCCCTATACTGCACCCTGATTTGCCCCTACCTTCTCTGAAGTGGCATGCGCCTTCCTGTAGGGGGTCTCCTCACTTACGACTGCCTTCAATCCTTGCTCAGGTCCCTGTTCAGGTGCCACTTTGATGCGACCTGTGCACCAACCAAGCGTTCCTGATTCGTCAGCCAGGAACCCACCGAAAGGGTACCTGAGAGGACTGGGTGGGAGACAGGAAAAGAAAGAGACTAGAGACGAAAGCTGGGGACAGGAAGTCCACCCAATGCTGATGGCAGAGAGTGGCTTTGTTTATTATTTGTATACAGCTTTTATAGCAAAAGTAACTTTCCTAGGTTAGAGAGGTTTGGGGACCTTGAGGGAGTAGCCCCCTCCTCTCAGGGAACAAATTCCTTGGAGGCAATCTTTCTGAAGCGAGACAAAACAAAGTATAGCAAGCAGAAACTGTTAACAGGATGGCCTTCCACTCTGTAGCTTTCAAGGCCGTTGGTTGCTTTCTCCTCAGCGGCCAACCTTCCCACACTGCTCACCCGGGCCTGAGAGCCTGTCAGCCTGCCAGCTTTCAGGCTTAACCCTTACTGCAGAGCTCCAGCTCCCTACACACCACCCTGGTGACACCCTGAGTCTCTGCTCCACACAGCTAGTACTGCATTGCTGGGTACACTCTTATCTACTGAGCAGCCAGACCCACCCCAAGAAGCCTTTTATATCAGCAACTGACCCGTGGCAGCCTGGGGAACTTTTGGTTGTGGGCACTGAGCCACAACCTGCATCACAGCCTCTTTTGTGTGGCGCTTTGAGAAACTGCAGGCCTGAGGTGAGCGGTGGTTGGCTGTGGTATTCTTAAGGTGCTTTTGCAAAGTGGTTATGGGCTTGGCACTGGTACAAGAACCAAAACTCCATATTCTTTAAAAAAACCATTGCCCACAACCTGTAGTTCTCTGGAACCTGGCCCCACTCACCTAGTGCTATATTGCTGGGAGCACTCTTGACACCTGGGTGGCTGACTTGGCCCCACAAACTGTGGAATCCTTTTACCACAGCAGACGGCCTACAGCTGCCCATGAAACTTTTGCTAGTGAACAATGAGCCACAACTTGTGCTGCAGCCTCTGTTGGGTGGCTCTCAGAGATATGCAAGTCTAAAGCAAACAGTGGATGGCTGTGGTCTCAGGGCATTTTGCAAAGTGGTCACAGCCAAGGAACTGCCCCAAAGTGAGTAGTGGCTAGCTGTGGTGTTCTCAGAGCATTTTGCAAAGTGGTCAGAAGCCAGGCACTGGCACAGGAACTAAAATTGCATTAACCTTGTAAAAACGACTAGCCATGCTTCATAACTTCCCGGGATGCCACCCCACCCAGCTAGTGTTGCATCACCAGAGGAACTCTCAACACCAGGTCAAACATCCTGGCCCATGTACCTAGGAGGCTATTTCAACAGCTGAGCCTTATGGGCAGCTGGCAGGTGGCAGCAGGTATAGGGGGCCTTGGCCTTATGTTAAGCTGCCCCAGGCCCAATACTTGTGGCAACTGGCCTCAGTTTATAGTGAGGCCATTCCCATATGCCTCCAGGTCTACCACAGGCAGAAACCAACCACATATAGCTTTGTAGCTTCTACCAGGTAGCCATGGGATGGTCACAAGCAAGTCTGAAATAAGCCTGCATGGGAAACACTCCCAAGAGACACCAGAAACAACACACCCAGAGGCCAGCTTAAGACCACACCAAAACACTACCTGGTTAGCCCCACAAGCAGCATACTCAAAAGGTAGTCTCAACAGGCACAAGAGCCAATGGAGGTGAATCGTCCTTTGAGGTATCAGCACCCACACAGCAGCTCATAAACTGTGGGCATAGCCAATCAGCACAGTCAGTAAGCCTGGGAGTCAGTCCCACCCACCAATGTTCCAGAAGTAATCAAGACTCAACTACAACAGGCAAACCAACACAACACACTCAAGGGAAACACCTGGCACACACGCACAGGAGACAATGGAGGCTACACTATTGAGCCACACAGGATACATACTACATAATGCCACTCAGCAAAGACTGAGAGACATAAGAGAGCTACCTAATACATAGAAGGAAACACAGAGAGGCAACCAGAATGAGGAAATAAAGAAACACATCCCAAATAAAAGAAACGAGAAACCTCCAGATACAGAACTAAATGAAATGGAGTCAACCAACCTACTAGAAACAGAGTTTAAAACACTGATTATAAGAATGTTCAAGGAACTTAGTGAAATTTCAACAAAGAGATAATAAGTATAAAAAAGGATATAGAAACCATAAAAAAGATCCAGTCAGAAATTAAAAAAAAACAATAACTAAAATGAAAAATATTGCTAGAAGGAATCAATATCAGATTAGATGAAGTATGGGATCGAATCAGTGATTTAGAAGACAAAGTAACAGGATACACCCAATCAGAACAAGAAAAAGAAAAAAAGGACTTTAAAAAAAGACTTTTAAAAAAAGGTAGTTAAAGGGATTTGGGGACAACATAAGTATAACAACATTTGCATCATAAGAATACCAGAAGGAGAAGAGAGGGAGCAAGGGATCGAGAACCTATTTGAAAAATAATGACTGAAAACTTCCCTAAACTGGTGAAGGAAATAGACATACAAGCTCAAAAAGCAGAGAGTCCGAGACAAGTAGAGCTCAAGGACGCCCACACCAAGACACATCATAATTAAAATAGCAAAGGCTAAAGACAAAGAGAGAATCTTAAAAACAGCAAGAGAAAGGCAGTTAGTTACCTAAGATGGAGTTCCCGTAAGACTGTCAGCTGATTTCTCAACAGAAACTTTGCAGGCCAGAAGGAAGTGGCAGGAAATATTCAAAGTTATGAAAACCAAGGAACTACAAACAAGGCTACTCTACTCAGAAAAGCTATTATTTAAAATTGAAGGAGAGAGAAAAAGAGCTTTCTAGACAAGAAAACGGAATTCATTAATACCAAACTAGTATTACAAGAAATGTTAAAAGGACTTCTTTAAGCAAAAGAAATGAGAAAACGAATAAATAAATGAAGATCAAAAGTATGAATAATAAAATGGCAATTACTATGTAGCTATCAATAATTACATTAAATGTAAATGTAATAAATTATCCAATGAGGGCCAGCCGAGTGGCGCGATGCTTAAGAACTGGCTTGGGACGCCAGAGGGCCCCGGTTCGGATCCCACATATGAGGGCCAGTGAACGCTGCCCTCCACAGCTAAGATGCTGAACAACAGCTCAACCTGGAGCTGGGCTGCCGTGAGTCGCCGGCGACGGCGTAGGCTGCAGCCCCTGTGGCAGCGGGTTGCCATGGGCTACCGTGTGTAGCCAGCAGCCAGCGTGCGCGGCCAGCAGCCGCTGTGAGCGGCCGTCCAGAAGCCAGCAACTGATCTGCCTCGCCCGGGAAGAGCGCAATGATGGTGCCAACTTGGGCCAGAGAAGCAATGTCCTCCACAACTAGACTGAAGAACAAAATGACAGCAACTTGTCTGTTCCCCTTCCCCCAATTCCCCAGCACTGTTCCCATCCCCCCAATTCCCCAATTTAAAAAAAAATGCTAAAAATAAATAAATAAATAAAATTTTAAAATTATCCAATGAAAAAACACAGGGTAGCTGAATGGATAAGAAAACAAGGCCCATGCATATGCTGTCTACCAGAGATCCACTCAGATCAACAGACACACATAGACTAAAAGTAAAGGGATGAAAAAAGATATTTCATGCAAATGGAAATGAGAAAAAGGTGAAGTAGTAATACTTATATCAGAAAAAAACAGACTTTAAAATGAAGAAAGACTATTATAAGAGACAAAAAAGGATATTACATAATAATAAAGGGACCAATCCAAAAAGAGAACATAACCCTAGTAAACATTTATTCACCCAACATAGGGGCACTTAAATATATAAAACAAATATTGACCGACATAAAGGCAAAGATCAACATAACACAATCATAGTAGGGACCTTTAACACATACTGACACCAATGAACAGATCTTCCAGACAGAAAACCAACATGGAAATGGCAACCTTTAATGACACACTAGACCAGATGAATTTAATTGATATTTTTAGAGCATTTCACCCCAAAGCAGCAGAATATACATTCTTTTCAAGTGCACATGGAACATTTTTCAAGATAGAACACATGTTAGGCCACAAAACAAATCTCAATAAATTTAAAAAGATTGAAATCATATCAAGGTCTTCTCTAACCACAATGGTATGAAACTAGAAATCAATTACAAGAAAAAAACTGAGACACACACAAACTCATGGAGGCTAAATGACATGCTACTAAACAATGAATGTGTCAAAAATGAGATCAAGGAAGAAATCAAGATACACTGAGACAAACAAAAAAGATAACATAATGATTCAAAATCTATGGGACACAGTGAAAGCAGCCTTAAGAGGGAAATTAATAACAGTTGAAGCCTACCTAAAGAAACAAGAAAAATCTCAAATCAACAATCTATCTTTACACCTAAGGGAACTAGAAAAAGAACAGCAAAATAAGCTCAAAGTGAGTACAAGGAAGGAAATAATAAAGATCAGAGACCAAAAATAGAGACCAAAAAAAACAATACAAAAGTTCAATGAAACCAAAAGGTGGGGCTTTTTTTGAAAAGACAAACAAAATTGACAAATCTTTAACCAAACTCATCAAGAAGAAAAGAAAGAGGGCTAAAATAGGTAAAATCAGAAATGAAAGAGAGGAAGTGACAACAGACAGCATAGAAATACCAAAAAAAATTTAAGAGAATATTACAAGTAATTATACACTAATAAATTGGACAATCTGGAAGAAATGGATAAATTGCTAGAAGCATACAATCTTCCAAGGCTGAATCAAGAAAAAACAGAAAATCTAAGCAGATATATTACTAATAACGAAATTGAATCAGTAATCAACAAGATTCCAACAAACAAAAGCCTTGGACCAGATGGCTTCACAGGTGAATTTTACCAAACATTCCCAAAAAATTTAACACCTATATTTTTCAAACCATTCCAGAAAATCCAAGAGGAAGAAAAACTCCCAAGCACATTTTACAAGACCACCATTCCCCTGGTTCCAAAACCAGAAAAAGACATTATAAAAAAAGAATACTATAGGTCAATATCCCTGATGAACATAGATGCAAAAGTCCTCACAAATTATTAGCAAACCAAATTCAACAATACATTAAAAAGATAATACACCACGATCAAGTGGGATTCATTTCTGTTATACAAGCTTGGTTCAATATCGGCAAATTAATTAATGTGATACACCACAAAATGAAAAATAAAAATCATGTGGTTATATCAATAAATGCAGAAAAGGCATTTGATAAAATCCAGCATCCATTTATCATGAAAAAAAATAAAATTCTCAGCAAAATGGAACTAGAGAAAACATATCTCAACAGATAAAGGCCATAAATAACAAATTCACAGTTAACATCATACTTAATGGTGAAAAGCTAAAAGCATTCCCCTTAAGATCAGGAACAAGACAAGGATGTCCTCTTTCACCACTTTCATTCAACATACTATTGGAAGTCCTAGCCACAACAATCAGAAAAGAAAAAGAAATAAGAGGCACCCAAAAGGGAAAGGAAGAATTAAAACTGTCACTATTTGCAGAGGACATAATAGTATATATAGAGACGCCAAAGATTCCACCAAAAAATTATTAGAACTGATAAATAAATTCAGTAAAGAATCAGGATACAAAATTAATATTCAGAAACTGGTTACATTTCTATACACCAATAATGAACTATCAGAAAGATAAATTAAGAAGACAATCCCATTTATAATCTCATCAAAAAAACAAAATGCTTAAGAATAAATTTAACCAAGGAAGTAAAAATTTGTACTCAGAAAATTATAAGACATTAAAGAGAAAAATTAAAGAAGATACAAATAAATGGAAACATATACCACGCTCATGGATATGAATTAATATAGTTAAAATGCCCATACTAACCAAAGCAATCTAAATTTGATGCAATCCCTACCAAAATACCAATGGCATTTTTCACAGAACTTAAACAAATAATTCTAAAATTTATATGGAATCTTAAAAGACCCTGAATAGCCATGGCAATCCTGAGAAAGAAGAACAAAGCTAGAGGTATCACTCTACCTAATATCAAATTATACTACACAGCCATAGTAATCAAAACAGCATGGTATTGGCACAAAACACAGACACATAGATCAATGGAACAGAATAGAGAGCCCAGAAATACATCCATGTATATATGTGTTGCCTTACAGCCGATTCTTAGACCACCCCCCCCTGCATTAGCCTCTGACCCATTAGTCGAGAGAGTGCCTCGGAAAACTGAGGCCGNCCCCTCAAGAGAAACCCGTTTGCCCTTGCCACGCTGGACGTGACATAAGAGTTTATTAGCAGGATAATGACATCCAAGCTGACCAGGAAAATTTGCTAAAGCTATTTGCCACTCCATGGAGTTTGCATATAACCAAGATTGCTGACTACTATTAAAAGGAACTATAATGGCCTGAGGCTCTTTTCCAAAGAGCTGGAGACATCTTCATCTTCCCTTAGTAATAAGTAAAGCTGCTAACTCATAATATGGCTGAAGATGTTTAGAAGGAGTGCTCTTTAAACGTAGCCACTCCAACGGACCAGCAGGTTGCCAGATAACCCCTGTAGGTATAGGGTCTGTATTACAAATGATGAGAGATACAGGTTGGGATGGATTTACTTGAGTAACCTGAGCCTGTTGAATGGCCTGTTCTACTCTAGCCAAAGCAAATTTTGCCTCTGGAGTAAGACTCCGGGGGGAGGTCGGACTAGGCTCCCCCTGGAGGATGTCGAATAGTGGTTGTAAATCTCTAGTAGTTAATCTTAAAAAAGGACTAATCCAGTTAATGTCCCCTAGAAGTTTCTGAAAATCATTAAGTGTTTTGAGGTGGCTATTTTAATATGTACCTTTTGTGCTTTAATTAACCCCTGAGTAATTAAAGTCCCTAAATAAGAGAATGGAGAGTTTTCCTGAACCTTTTCTGGGGCAATGACTAGCCCTATCTTAGTAAGATTATCTTTGAGGCTCCCATACATTTGATATAACACCTCCTTATTAGCATGTGAGATAAGGATACCATCCATATAATGAATGATATAAGCCTCTGGGTGTAATTGCTGTATGGGCATGATGGCTTGACTAACAAACATCTGACAAATTGTAGGACTATTGGCCATGCCCTGGGGAAGAACCTTCCCATATAAACGTTGCATGGGCTCGCTAAAATTTAGCAACAGAATGCTAAATGCAAAATGTTTTTTATCATCAGGATGGAGAGGGATAGTGAAAAAGCAATCTTTTAAGTTTATAATAATTAAACGGTGATTTACTGGAATAGCTGTGGGGGAAGGAAGCCCAGGCTGCAGGGTCCCCATGACCTCCATAACGGCATTAACAGCTCGTAGGTCTTGTAGTAGCCTCCATTTTTTAAATTTATTTTTAATAACAAATATAGGTGTATTCCACGGGCTGGTGGATGGCTCTATGTGTCCAGCAGCAAGCTGTTCCTGGACTAATTCCATGGCTGCCTGAAGTTTCTCCTTCTCCCTTAAGCATTTCAGCTGTGACAGGTGTCTGGTGTGCAGCATTTCGTTCTGCCTGCTGCTCGCACTGGTCAACGAACTCCACTTTCCAGAGCAAGTAATCCCCTCTAGTTATAGAAGCCTTAGTTATCATTATCCAATCTTTTGGAGTAAGGGATGTGTTTGTAGAAATGGTCTCAAGTAATGCTAAGGTAAAAGGAGCAGTAGGCCCATACTGGGCAGTCGAGGCTTTGAGTTCCTTAAGCGTCTTAAAACAGATAGGCTCATGCTCCCTAAGCACCTGCCCCGGATTATTAGGGTCTGGACGTTCTATTACCAGAAAGCAAAATTGTTGATACTCCCCAATATCCTCTCCTCTTTCCACAGCTTGCCTTAACCCCCAGAGTACACTCAACTCCAGGATCCTGTTCTTAGAGCCTGAGACATATTTAACAAGCTGCTGTGAAACAGTCTGTTGCTGCTGCTGCGCAGACAGCAGCAGATCCCGGGGGGTGGGACACCCTGGCTGGGAACCTTAGGCAGCCTAAGCGGCGAGGGCCAGCCCCTCCTTCTTAGGGACCTCGTCCTCTTCTTCCTCCTCAAAAGAGTCCTCTGGCTCAGTATTATCTCTCTGTTCTTCTCTGGCTAGTGTCTGTTTCTCTCAAGATCTGGTCTCCTCAAACTTAGCATTACTAAGTCTTTCTGCTATAGGCTGAGACTATGTTTCCGGGGGACAGGAAGCCTCCGGACTGGGATCGAGACTGTCGCGTAACAACTCCCAAAGTGAAAGAACGTCGTCGGAGAACTTCCTGGGCCCATCCAGCACCTGATGCTCTCGGAGCTGTACGCCAACCTTTTCCCAGATTTTAGAATCAAGAGTTCCCTCCTTTGGAAACCAATGACAGATGTCCTGTATATAAACAAGAAAATCTTCTAACTGATGTGTTTTAACAGGGCTGCCACGAGCCTGCAGCATAGGTCTAAGCAACTGCAAATAAAGCTGATGGTCCCTTGACCCTGACTGTCCCATATTTTTTATGTCTATATGGGCTGTTGATCCTATTTACAATGTGGACTGCTGATCCTTACTGACCCTGATTGTCCCTATCCTTATGTCTATATAGGCTGCTGACCCTATTTACAAGTAGGCTGATGGCCCTTTATGTACAATGTACTGTTGGTCCTGACTTGCCCAATGTTTTACTCCTGCCTGAAATTAGCTATAGGGATACCAGATTGATCAATTCTGCTCCTCCCTATACTGCACCCTGATTTGCCCCTACCTTCTCTGAAGTGGCATGCGCCTTCCTGTAGGGGGTCTCCTCACTTACGACTGCCTTCAATCCTTGCTCAGGTCCCTGTTCAGGTGCCACTTTGATGCGACCTGTGCACCAACCAAGCGTTCCTGATTCGTCAGCCAGGAACCCACCGAAAGGGTACCTGAGAGGACTGGGTGGGAGACAGGAAAAGAAAGAGACTAGAGACGAAAGCTGGGGACAGGAAGTCCACCCAATGCTGATGGCAGAGAGTGGCTTTGTTTATTATTTGTATACAGCTTTTATAGCAAAAGTAACTTT
>NW_017731486.1:2256662-2279690 GCF_001890085.2 Hipposideros armiger | reverse complement strand
TTAGTAATACTTTTACTGATATATCTCCTCGAGCAAGGAAAAGAAAACAAAAACACAAGCAAATGGGACTACATCAAACTAAAATGTTTTTGCATAGCAAAGGAAACCATCAACAAACGAAAAGACAAACTATTGAATGGGAGAAGATATTTGCCAATGATACATCTGATAAGGGGTTAATATCAAAAATTTACCCCAAAAAAAACACAAAAAACAAAAAACTCATACAATTCAGCACACACAGAAAGAAAGAAAGAGGAGAGAGAGAGAGAGAGAGAGAGAGAGAGAGAAAGAGAGAAGAAAGAAAGAAGGAAAGAAAGAAAGAAAGAAAGAAGAAAGAAAGAAAGAAAGAAAGAAAAAAAGAAAGAAAGAGAAAGAAAGAAAAATCCAGTTAAAAAATCGGCAGAGGACCTGAAAAGATATTTTTCCAAAGAGGACATCAGCTGTCCAATAAACATGAAATAATGCTCAACATCACTAGTCATCAGAGAAATGCAAATAAAAGCCACAATGAAATACCACCTGACTCCTGTCAGAATTCATCAGTAAATCAACAAACAACCAGCCTTGGCGAGGATGTGAAGAAAAGGGAACCCTTGTGCACTGTTGGTGAGATTGCAAATTGGTGCAGTGTCTATGGAAAACAGTAAGGAGATTCCTCAAAAAATGAAAATAGAACCACCTTATGACCCAGCAATTCCTCTACTGGTATTTATCCAAAGAAATCCAAGTGTTTAATGTTTAAAAATATATGTGCCCCAATATTTACTGTAGCGCTGTTCACAATAGCCAAGATATAGAAAAAAACCGAAATGCCCATCAATAGACAACTGGATAAAGAAATTGTTGTACATTTATATAATAGAGTATTATTCTGCCATAAAAAAGAATAACGTCTGGACTGGCTGAATGGCTCAGTTGGTTAAGGGCTCGCTCAAGAGTTTGAGCTCTGAGCCACAGCAGTTCAATTCCCGGCCTGAGCTAAGCAGCCAGTGAGCTACCAACAGGTGGCAGGAGGGCTCAGCTAAAAAAAAAGAAGAAGAATGTCTTACCACTTACAACAACATGGATGGACCTTGAGGTCCATCTAAGTGAAATAAGTCAGACTGAGAAAGACATATTCCATATCATCTCACATATAGGTGGAATCTAAAGAATAAAATAAATGAATAAACAAAACAGAAATAGACTCACAGACACAGAGAACAAACAGATGGTTGCTAGATGGAAGGAGTATTGGGGGCAGGGTGAGAAAGGTGAAGGGATTGGGAAGTACAAATTGGTAGTCACAAAATAGTCACTGGGATGTGAAATACAGTGTGGTGAATATAGTTGATAATATTATAAATAATATGTATGGTGTCAGATATGTACAAGACTTACTTCATAAATTATATGAATGCCTAACCACTGAACTATACACCTGAAACTAATATAAAATAATATTGAATGTTAACTATAATTAAAAATGTATATATGTAGTCACAGGATGTAAATTACAGCATAGGGAATATAGTGAATGGTATTATAATAGCTATGTACAGTGTCAGATGGGTAATAGACTTGTTGGGGTTATCACTTTGTGAGGTGGGTAAATGTCTCATCATTATGTTGCTTTGTGTACCTAACACTAATAATTTAAAAAGTGGCATTCTAGAATGCAAGCCAAAGTTATAAGATTTTAAATAGCTACTTTCACCTGTATTTTCTCAGTACTAATTTTGAATCATGTTTAAAGTAAAGTAATGCTATAAACAAAGTGATGCAGTAACAAAAATTTATTGTAGTAATGCCCACAAAAGCCTCAAAGAAATTAAGAAATTCTTTTAAGTAGAGAAGGATTTCAAAGAACTCAGTCAAGATGGCAGAGTAGGTAAATGCCGTGCTTGCCTCCTCTCAAGACCACATCAAAATTATAACTAAACTACAGAGCAACCATCATTGAGAATTGCCTGAAGTCTAGCAGAACCAAAGTCCTAAACTAAAGACATACAGAAGAAGCCACCTGGAGACTGGTAGAAGGGGCAGAGACACATAATGGGCTGGTCCCACACCTGCATGTGACTGTTAAAAATCAGGAGGGATATCTCAGCTTCAGAGATTCCCCCATCCCCAAAAACAGCAAGATATTCTAGCCCCACCTTAGGTTCTCCAGTGCCAAGGAGAGAATCACCCATAACTTCTGGCTGTGAAAACCAACAGAGATTGCAGCTGAGTGAGACAAAGGGCAGCTAGAGTCCCAGGCATTCCTCTTAAAAGGCCCACTCATGAACTTACTCGCTGATGGATTCACTCTCTCTGAGCTCCAGCATTGGGGCAGCAGCTCAAAAAGCACCAGGGCATACTGGGAGGAACTGAGTTGTCTGGCTTCAGGACAAGGGCTGGAAGGACAGCTTTCTCCCAGAAAACGTGTTGGCAGTATTCATTGTTTCTTTGTTGAGCCCTCTCCACTCCTGGCATACAGACACAGGTGGTTGCCATATCTGAGTCTCCATTAACCTGGCTAACACCGTTAGTTCCCCCCCCCCACCTCCCACCTTCATGATTCCCTGAGACCCTACCCCACCCAACTTGCAGGCACACCAAAGCCGCTTCCAGTGGCTTTTCTATACAAATGGGCAGTCTTGACTCATGCTGCAGACTCTCCTAAAACCTCTCGAAGGTGCACAAAACCCAAACAAGAAGCATCTGGCTTCAGCATGCACCACAACTAATGCTGAGCAGCCCCACACCCAGCACCAGTGGCAGCCAACCTCAATTTTCATGTTAGCCTCTCCCAGGCACCTCCAACCCAGTGTGTGTAGTGGCCATCTGTGGACTGCTTTGTGGCTCATGACAGATGGCCCCAGGCAAGGTACAGGCTATAGCTGAAGTTGGTCTGTAGTAGTTAGCTTCTCTCCCAGGGGCCCCGGGGATGGCAAACATGATGACCAGCTTTGCACTGAGCCGAGCCAGAGCATCACCAGGCTGCCTTCCAAAATGGCACACCCAAAGAGTAGATTGGGCAAGCACTAGAACCCTGATAAAGTTAACCCTGCTCCATAGGGTCAGCCCCTGAACAACAGCTCCACTGTAGTCCTGGCCAGTCCCCCAACCAATCACCCCGAGGCTCAATCCCTCCTATTGATGTACAAACAGCAACCAAGTTTCAACTACAATAGGAGAGCACACAAAACCCACACATTGGACTCACCTAGAGCACTTGGCTCAGGTGACCCAGGAGACTGCACCACTGGGCCCCATAGGACACCTACTACATAAGGCCACTTTACTAAGACTGGGAGGCAGAGCAGAACTACCTAATACATAGAAACAAACATAGAGAGGCAGCCTAAATAGGGACACAAAGAAACAGTTCCCAAATAAAGGAAGAGAACTCAACTCCAAAAAAAGAACTAAACAAAATGGAGACAAGCAATCTACCAGGTGAAGAGTTCAAAACACTGGTTATAAGGATGCTCAATGATCTCAAAAAGAACTTCAGCAAAGAGATAGGGAACATAAAAATGGAGATAGAAAACATAAAAAGTCAGAAATGAAGAATACAATAAGTGAAATAAAGAATACATTGCAAGGAATTAATGTAGATTACATGAAGCAGAGGATCGAATAATCAATTTGGAAGATAAGGTAGCAGAAAACACCCAATCAGAACAGCAAAGAAACAAAGAATCCAAAAAAATGAGGATAGTTTAAGGGACTTCTAAGACAACATCAAGCATACCAACATTCACATCATAGGGGTACCACAAGAAGAGAGAGAGCAAGGAATTGAAAACCTATTTGAAGAAATAATGACAGAAAGCCTCCCTAACCTGAGAAAGGAAATAGATATAGACGCCCAAGGAAGTTTAGAGAGGCCCAAACAAGATGAACCCAAAGAGGAGAACACCAAGACATATCATAATTAAAATGCCAAAAGTTTGGGCCGGCCAAGTGGTTCAGTTGGTTAAGAGTTGGCTTAAGAGCGCAAGCTTTGAGCAATACGGCTGCTGGTTCAATTCCCACGTGGGCCATTGATGTTGTGTCCGAGCTGAGCTGTTGCTGAGCTGCCAACAGGTAGCAGGATGTCTCAGCTGGTGTAACAACAAGATTGCCTGTTTGATGATGGGCTACTCCCACTTGCAACTAAGACTCAACTGGGCACCTTGAGCCGAGCTGCCACCTGGATGGCTCAGTGGATAGAACGTGCACTCTTAACAACAAGGCTGCTGGTTCTACTCCCGCATGGGATGTTGGCTAAGCCCACCGCAACTAAGATTGAACATAGCACCTTGAGCTTAGAGCCCACGAGCTGCCAACGGGAAGCCAGATGGCAACTGGCGCCCTCCACAACAAAGGTTGAAGAACAACAACTTGGCTGGTCCCCTTCCCCAATTCCCCAACATTGTTCCCCTCCCCCAATTCCCCAATAAAATCTTAAAAAAAAATTGGGGTAGCAATACTTATACCAGACAAAATAGATTTTAAAATAAAGGCTATAACAAGAGACAAAAAAGGACCCAGTGACCCCACTTACCAGTATTTATCCTAAGAAACCCAAAATGCTACTTCAAAGGGACATGTACATCCATATGTTCATTGCAGCATTGTTTACAATAGCCAAGATGTGGGAGCAGCCTGGGTGTCTGTCAATGGATGAATGGATAAAGAGTAGGTTGTAAATATATATAATGGAATGTTGCTCCACCATAGAAGGGAACGGGTTCTTGCCATCTATGGCAACATGAATGGAATTGGAGGGTGTTGTGCTGGGTGAAGTATGTCAGACAGAGAAAAATAGATACAGTGTGATTTTGCTTATATGTGGAACCTAAAGAACAAAATAAACAAATGAACAAAACAGAAACAACCTCATAGGTACAGAAAACACTTTGATGGTTGCCAGATGGGAGGAGGTTTGGGGAGGTTGGGTAAAAAAGGGGAAGGTATTAAGAAGCACAAATTGGTTGTTACAAAGTGGTCATGGGGATATAGGGTATAGCATAAGGAACATAGACAATAATACTGTAATAACTATGTATGATATCAGATGGGTACTTGATTTATTGGGGTGATAGGAGGGTGGTTGGAAGTCAGGGTGAAAAGGTGAAGGGATTAAGAAGTACAAATTACTAGTTACAAAACAGTCATGGGATATAAATTAAAGCATTGGGAATACAGTCAATAATATGGTAATAATGATTTATAGTGCTAGGTGGGTACAAAACTAGTCAGGGGGATCACTTCTTAAATTACATAAATGTCTAACCACTATGTTATACACCTGAAATTAGTATAAAATAATATTGAATGTCAACTGTAATTGAAATAGTGGGGAAAGGGTGAAGGAAATAAGAGGTTCAAATTTCTAGGTATAAAACAAATAAGTCATGAAGATGTAATGTACAGCATAGAAAATATCATCAATAATATTGTGATAGCATAATATGGTGTCAAATGGTTGCTGGAATTATCATGTTGATCACTTCTTTAGGTATATAAATGTTGAATAACTATGGTATACACCTGAAATTAATATAATATTGTACATTAGCTATATTTTAATAAAAATATTTTTTTAAAAAATAAATTATTTGAAGAAAAATGCAGTGAATTTTGAAATGTTACTAAAGTGAAAAAAATTGCAGTCTTCTGACACTGAAATCAACTTCTCAAATGTAGAATATACTAGAAAAAGGAAGAACATTCATTTTGACTATAGATTCTATCATTTATGATCCAAAACTAAATTTCCAAATTAATTTTTCTTTTTCCCATATTAGATACAACAATATCCTTAAAAAGGAAGTTTTGCTATATTGAAAAATCATAATCTTTTCATTGTTTGTAAGTCATACATAATTTGAAGAATACAATAAAAATTAATCCCTACAACTATATTAAATTTACAGTTGAAATCGGCCGATTAAAATGACAAGGAATGTTGAATTAATGAGATATCAATATGAAGAACTAATGAATTGGGGTGATTTTCTAATACCTAATGTGACCCTGTTGAAACATTGTAATGTATTTGCAGCAGTAACTTACCAGACACATTTCTAAGTATTTGTGAAGCTCCCAAGATATATTTAACTCTTCCATTTTCAGTCACCTATGGAGAACATAGCTTCTCCAAATTAAATTTTAAAAAATTACTCAGGATCTACAATGTCACTAGAAAACCAAATAATCATTTCTAGAAAATGGTATCCTGAAACATTTACACATTGGAATTGCAGCAGAGATTTTCATATCCATAAAAATTCTGAGTATAGCCTAATGACTTGGCCTTCCTGATTATTGTTATTGACCATTTAAATGTTATATTTTTATGTTGATTTATTTGATTTGTATGATAATTGAAATAATTGCTTATTTTTTTTATGAGAACTGTGTAAAATACTAACAGGTTTTACTTGAGGGAGGGGTATCTTTTCTATGGGCACCATGTGGATTAGTATGGCTCAGAAATCTGCCTGAACACTGTGAATTAGCCTTGTCTTTGAGTCACAGCACAAGCTATGCAGATTTAGAGGCCCACTGGGAATTGTATCCAGATTTCATTAACCAGTGAGAGGCAAGTTAAAGCCTAAACAACCAAAAGGAGGTGGTTGATACCCCCTAGAAGCATCACGTAGGCCAAAGCAATGGATGGTCCAGAGTTCATCATGGATTTCCACATTAGAGACCTCAGGAGATCCAAGGCCCCCCTCTGTGAAGCCACTGTAAGCCCCTCCACTAATTAGACACTCTGGAGAAGAAGGAGAGAAAGCTGGGGCTAGGGAGGTTTGCCTAGACTGCATATATTGAAATGAACAACTAAGCATTTCCAAAGATGACTGGGTAGAACTGAATAAAGTTTGGCCCCCTCCGCTATGCAGGGAGGCCTGGTCAGTAAAAAAATAAACCACATTTGTATTACAAACATCCAATGTTTGAAGAAATGTTCAACCTCCCTACATTTCCATGTAAAGAAAAACTTCACTTTCTCTGAATTAGCCTAGAAGAAGGGTCCCCTTAAGATTGATCACAGTCCACCCTATGGGCTATAATCAGAAAATCTGACTGATTCTTGTGTGGTTCTGGCACGAGACTCAGGCACTCATCCAGGCTTTCCTATGTGTGAGGGCTGAAATGGGAAACTAAGAAAACAGTAATGACTTAAAATTTGATTTAAATTAGTAATAAAATAATTTATTTTTGTGTAGTTTTTTTGTTATTCTGTTTACAGTGAGAAACTGAGTCAGAGGTACCATATTTTGATTCTTTCTTGACTTACTTTTAAAACACTTGTCTAAACATTCAGAGATAGGAAAGTAATTTATATACATATGTGGACATTCTCTTCCTTCTCAAATCCCACTAAGATGATGATAAACAGTTAAGTTTTTTTTTAAGGAATAATCCCTCAAGGATGAAAAAAAGACAACAAAATTTGGATGCTAGAAGCAAATGGAAGAGTGATAAATGACTCAGTAAACCCAAGAAAATTGAATCTTAAGACAGCAGTAGAGAAAGCTGAGAGTAACATGATATACAATCATCCCTCAGTATCCATGGGGGGATTGGTTCCAGAACCCCTTGGATACCAAAGTTCACAGATGCTCAAGTCCCTTATATAAAATGGCATAGTATTTGTACGTAACCTACACACATCCTCTGTATACTTTAAATCATCTCTAGATTACTTATAACACCAAATACCATGTAAATGCTATGTAAATAGTTGTTATACAGTATTGTTTAGGAAATAATAAAAAGGAAAAAAAAGTCTGTACATACTCAGTACAGAAGCAACCATCGTAGATCTAACTACATAGCACACATCAGCAATAAACATAAATTTTTAAAACTATTTTTGATCCCATGTTGGTTGAATCCACTGATGCGGAACCCACGAATACAGGCCATCAGTATACCAAAGAATATTCCAAAGGACTCGGGAATTGCAGCATAAGTGAGGGATAAATGAGAATAGTTGTATGTTTAATTAAAAAAAAAATTCCAACCCCCTTCTTAATTCTACACAGTGGGAACTCCCCTTCTCTCACCCCAACAGAAGACAGAACATTTATTTTCTGGGCAGGTAAAATAGAGGGTCTCTGGAACAGAATAAAGTGTCCAGAACAGAAAAAAGAGATGTGTGTGTTTGAATTAATGACAGAGGGTGCATTGTAATTCAAATTTACTGTTGCCCATCTCATCAATGTGCAGTGGTATTTCATCATGGTTTTAATTTCCATTTCACTGATTATCAAGGAGGTTGAGTGCCTTTTCATATGAGCACAGACATTTGAAACACCTCTTTTGTAAAATGTATGTTCAAGTCTTTTGCCCATTTTTCTATTGGGCAATCTGTCTTTTTCTTATTGATTTACAATTATGTTTTAGATATTCTGCATCCACAGATATTCCTCATTTTAAATGTAGTCAAAGTATCAATCTTTTTCTGTATGCATAGAGCTTTTTGTGTTTTGTATAAGAAATCTTTTGGGCCGACTGAGTGGCTCAGTTGGTTAAGAGTTTGCTTAAGAGTGCGAGCTCTGAGCAACAGGGTTGCCGGTTCGATTCCCACATGGCCCAGTGAGCTGTGCCCGAGCTGAGCTGCCACTGAGCTACCACTCAGTTGCCAATAGGTGGCAGGACGGCTCAGCTTGTGAGAGCACGTGTTCCTAACAGCAAGGTTCAACTCCCGTATGGGATGGTGGGCAATACCCGCCCGCAACTACAGACTGAACTCGGCACCTTGAGCTGAGCTGCTGTCTGGGTGACTCAGGAAATAGAATGTGCACTCCTAACAAGGCTGGGATGGTGGCTATGCCTACCCACAACTAATTGAACACAGCACCTTGAGCTGAGCAGCGCAACTGGACTTGGAGCTGAGTTTGCTGGGCCCTCCACAACTAAGATTGAAGGACAACAATTTGGCTGTTCCACTCCCCCAATAAAATCTTTAAAAGAAAAAAGAAAGAAATTTTTCCTTTCTGAGATCATGAAGATTTTCTCCTTAATGAACTTGAAAAGCCATTTACACTTTTATCTCTCCATTTAAGTCTATAATCCGCCTGGAATTTATTTTGATGGATGATGTGAGATGGAGGGTGTCTAATTTCATTTTATGGCCAAATGGATGTGCAATTGTCTTAACTTTGTGTGTTGAAAACACAATCCTTTTCTCACTGTCCTATGGTGCACCTCTGTCACAAATCAAATGTTCATATGTATGCTTCTGGGATCTTTTTTCTACCTTATTTGTTTGTCTATCCCTATATCAATTCTACACTGTTTTAATTATTTTGATTTTATAGTAATAAATTTGGAATTTGTGCAGATCTTGACTAATAATTTTAATGAACCCCAGTTTCCCTGGATACTTTGGATTCATCAAGTCCCATCCACTCTCCCCATGGCCATTTCAAGCCCACACCCTAATCCTTGCCCAATTACTTGTGTTGCAAACTTCCTAAGCTAACTGGTCATACAGGATTCTTGGTTGCTTTTGAGTACATAATGGTAGCTGCCAAAACATTTAAGGTGGGTGAAGATTACCTACAATATTGCTGCTAGATCATAATGAAAGCATGACTCAAAACAGATTCTGTCACACATAGAAATATTGAAACATAAACATTTATTTGTGAGCAGGCACAAAGCAGTTCATAAAACCTCTTCTGTAAATTCTATGAAATCCCACATCAACTACCACCCTACAGAAAAAAGTTCACTTGAGGCAGATGCAACAATTTTTCAGTGGCAGGAAACTGTTACCTTGACAGTAGGTATATTTTCTGCTAACTAACAGGAAGTTATGACAGGACTATTCCAGATCAAGCTCTGGATCTCATCTCTAAATGGACACATCGTAGATCTGCTTAGTTTTTATACCTGTTCATGCAGGGATAGTGTCTCTCCACTATTTTAGCCCACCTATACATCTCAAAATCCTTTAATTTCTCTAGTTCACATGGAGTCCAAGTCTTGTTCCTGTCTGGCCCCCAATCAATCAGCCAAGCCATTTGCCGCTGCTCAGGAATCTGTGCATACCCATACTTCTGACGATGTCTCCACACAAGTGAAAAACAAAGAATATCACTTGCAGCTCTGCCCACTGGGAGGATTTCTTTTACCACTGTCCTAAAGGCCAATCCTAAGCAGGGCTGTAGTGTAGCAGCAATCCATTTATGGCTAGCACCAAAATATCATGATAAACTGTCTGTAAACCTGACCTGAATTTTTTCCTCTTCTGCCAGCTAACGATAAGAACTCTTCCTCCCACCTCACTCCACCCCCATTAAGTCACAGGTTTGAATTGGGGCACAGGCATTGCTGTCACAGAGATAGATTGTTTCCATGAGATCTGGGCCACCTGTTTATATAATACATGGCTCTTCTGAGCCTGCTCAAGCTGATCTTGAAGGTAGCATTACCTTCTGAGATTAAAAATGGTAGGTCTGAAAATACCAGCTCATGATAGTCAGCTCTGGTCCCATAGTCACTTGGTGTCTCTAGCTAGGAAATTGGTCTCTACTAGGGCCTGGTAGCACACCAGGAGTTTTATTTCAAATGGCAAGTAGTTCTCTGCCCCAGAATGGCATTACTTCAGAACTGTAAGAACTTCCCATGGACACCTGCCGGGAGCAGTCTGTGCCTCATTATCTGACATGGCCAAACACACTGCAATTGTGACAAATTCTGAAGCTCTAACCGAGAAACAGATACTGTTTTATATCTTAAAAAATTTAAATACCCCTTCTGATAGATATATCACAATAATTCTATTTTATACACTAAAGGTAATTTTAGTCACACTACTAGTCTCTTAGTAAAGGTCAAAGTACACATCCTATAAATCTTAAGATTGTGCTTAGCTAATAGTGTTTAGAATAATTGTTGAGTAGACATAGTCACTATAGGTAAAAGGATTAGCCTTAGTCACATAGTCACTATAGGTAAAAGGATTAGCCTTAGTCACATAGTCACTATAGGTAAAAAGGATTAAAACACAGTTAAGATAAGTTGATCTTTTAGCATAAGAAAAATGTTTCCTGAAGCCCATTTCTATTAACATGCCCCCCGCCCCCTGCATTTAGCCTCTTTTCCCATTAGTTAAGAGAGAAAAGCCCCGGTATGACCGGAGGCTGCAATCTCTCTGAGGGAGTGCCCAGGTATGACCTAGGCGATAAGGCTCCCTCTGGGGAGTGTCTCAAGGTGCAACTGGGACCTGTTGGAATGCTAAATAGTTAATCTCCTCTGGGAGGACACAGTAGCCAGGTGTCCTGGGGCTATGCTGCGGATATGCGAAGGCATAGCATTTGCTGGAACATAATGGGATATGTTAAAGGAAAAAGGCTTTGAGGCCTAGACCTGATACGGATGCTAATTTGATTGACAGCAGTGAAGCAGTTTCACTTCTTTTCAAATTTCTCAATAAAAGCCATGCGCTGACCCGATTCGGGGCTCGCTCAGATTCTCTGACTGAGTCCCTTGGGCTCGCTCAGTTTCTCTGACTGAGTCCCTTGGTCTCGCTCTTAATCCTACTTTTGTCTCTGTCTCTTTATTCAATCTACACCGCCGCTCAAGAGAAACCCATTTGCCCTTGCCACGCTGGATGTGACAGAAAAAGTCAAGCTGTACCCTGGAGCACAAGAATTATGAGGAAGTAAAACCCTGATCTAAATTATGTAAAAGAACTTTTTACTGATGAGATAATGGTCAACTGCCCACTATAAAAAGGGGCATGCTGTAGAATAAAGTGAGACACTTCTCTTCTTGAAAAAGCGCTCCTGTGTCTCTGCGCGTTCTTTTTCCTTTTTCCTCGCTGACTCCACCTCCACCTGAGGGAACCCCTGGACCCCACGGGAGCTGGTCTCCCGCAGACACCTCCATGGGTGCCAGTTCTGCTGGGTAAAATGGGATGATGGAAGGGTAGCTTGGACCTCCTGCAGAGCCCTCTTTTGCTCTGAGCCCTTCTTAAAACTGATAGCCTTCTGAGGCACCCAATGAATGAATCAGAGTAATATTCCCAAATGTGATATGTGTCATGTCTACAAAATCCAGAGTCTCATCAAATGTCTTTTTTTTTTAACTGGTAGAGGATGCAAGGTGCAACCACTTCCCCCTTTTCTTAGGAGAAGATTTTCCTTCTTTCCTCAAACCATTAGATCTGTAAAATCTTTACGAAAGTGTCAGGTTCTTGCATCTTTTTTATGTTTACCTCTCGTCTTCAGCTACACTTGTATTTCACTAGGGCATCTAGAGATCTTGCCAGTTTATACTCACCAGGTCTGATTCACATAATATTATCAATAGAGTGGACCAGCATGGTGGTTTGTAGAATGCCAAGATAATCAATGTTCCTATAAATTACATTATGACAAAGAATAGGGGAGCTCAAGAGATTACTGGTATATTTCTCAATAACAGTAAACTGCTTTTATTCTTCTTATTGCTGGTCATTGAGAGAAATTTATTTGCCATGTCAATTGCTGTCAAGTGCCAAAAGAGGAGCTAATCTGCTTTAAGAAAAGTATGTATGTATGTATGTATGTATGTATGTATGTATGTATATATTACAGCCATTGCAATTGGCTACCATTTGTGTAATTTGCACTAACCCACTGGCATTTACCACGATACAGCTGGGTTGTGCAGGAACCAAACGGGAAATTGAACAGGATATGATGGGGCTCAAACCCCTACATTTTTTTGTCCTTGATGGCCATGCTACTTGCTGCAATATCTCCCAAGATGTGGTATTGCTTCTGATTACTTTCTTGGCCAAGCAATGAAAAGGGGAAGCTCCTGTCACCTGTTCTTCAAGGGTGTCCCACCTGGGTTAACTCCTGAATGCCCAGGTTACACATGCATGGGTGCTAAGCAGGTGCCCATGGAGGGACCCTAACTGGCGTCCAAGAAGCCTGGGGTAGGAAGTGAAAGGTTGTTGACATGGACTTGTCAAGATGGAAGACACTGTCAGGTTGCTCCTTCACAAAGCTGTTCAGAGGCTACACTGTGTGGGTGGCTGTAGCTGTAGTAGATGGAACACAGTGTTGAGCCAGGAGGACGTGAAGTGGTTCCACAGGTATTCAATACACTGAATACTTAGTGTGCTAGGAGGCAGATACAGAAAGAGACATATTCTCAACTGGACTGTGAGTTCTTTAAGGGCAGTAACCCTTCTCTCTACCTCCTTTATCAGCTAACATAGAAGTGTCAGATAGACTTATTCAATAATGTCTGTTAGTTGCATAAACTAATAAATTAATTAAATGATAAAACTACATTGGATAAAAAGATCCAGGTCACATTAAAAGATGTGGCAAGGTTGGATTTTGCTATGCCTAGCAACCCTGAAAGGAAAAGTGTTGCTTTGGCAGGCTTGCTAGA
Organism: Hipposideros armiger; assembly: GCF_001890085.2. Lineage (NCBI taxonomy): Eukaryota > Metazoa > Chordata > Mammalia > Chiroptera > Hipposideridae > Hipposideros > Hipposideros armiger. The sequence continues at coordinate 2,266,319 of NW_017731486.1, read as the reverse complement.
GTGTTCCTGGGCACAGATTAGAGGAAGTGACAGACAACAATGATATCTGTTCTGACACAGACTGAAGAATACAGCACAGCCCTCTGGCTGATGACTCCCAGGACTAAGAGGCTTTAGATAGGCCCCATATTACTGATAGAGAAACCCATTTTCTCTCATCAAATTTCTTAAATACATAGTCAGAGCTAAGAAATTGAAGAAGTCCTCAGGAGCCTCAGTCTTCAAAAAGGCTGGGTGACTTCCTGTGGTGAGGGGCCATGTCTGGAGTGTCTGGTAGGACTGCAGGGGACTTTCTGTGTTTCCTGTTCAGGCACAAGGACGAAAGATAATTGAAAGACAAGGCAGACCTTCATCTGTGACTACCAAGGCTTTTAGCCTTCTTTTTCCCCAGTGGGAAAAAATAAATGCTCAGTCACCAGACAAATACAAAGATAGACATACTTAGCTTTGCTAAAGTTAGAGTAGATGGTTTATGTAGAAAACAAAATAAAGAGTGGGAAGGGGAGAAGGAGGAAAAAAAGAAGAAAATGAGAAGGAGAAGGTGACAGAGATTTTTTTCTTTTTCAAACTGGTCTTTTTTTGTGGCAGGAAGGCACAATTCCATCATTACCAAAACATTATTCCAAATAAAATTACTAGGTCCAGTGGGGAGCCGTAACTTCGGACTTTAAAAATGCAATTAAGGCAGCAGTAAAAGCAACATGTATTGTCTGGATAACAAATGGCTTGAGCCCCTGACCTTACAAGCACCCTGCTTGTGACAGCCTCACTTGGTCTTATGATGTATGTGTGAAACACTCCTTGAAAGACAGTATCACCAGGAGAACAGTCATTTCACTCCATTAACACCAGCAAATGTGTTCGATATTAAAATACAGCATCATTGAGTTTAACCTTCAAATTTGAATGCCTCTTTTCAAGAAAGAACAAGAAAAATTTGATATTTTTTTAATAGCATGACCATCAATGATTAAATACAGAAGCATATTTTAAACAAACAATAAAATGGTGATCTCAATTGAGGTATAAATCTTACAAAGTTGTAAAATCTTTTATGTACTTGATCACTTGCTCACTTGCTTGAAGTGGACACAAAGGGATACATTTCACAGCTCCATCTTTTTTCTAACAGTTCTTTTGTCTCCTAATTCTGAACAATTGAGTGTAGAAATAAGCAATTTGGAAGCACACCTTTTTAAACTCTAAAGTGCTATATAAATGAAGGGTATTGCCACTTCCAGTTTTAACTCTAAACCAAGTGTGATGTAACTCCTCAGATGCCTAATGGATGGACTGAGAACGAAGTATAGTTACATTTAAAAGTTTTCTAAACAAAAAACAGCTTTGTGGGGTGAGTCAATATTCAATTAGTTAGTTAATTGGCTAGCTAGTTAGTTAGTTAAATTAAAGAAAAGAAAAGAAGACATTTTGAAGTATATAATAGGATATCAAAATGCAAATTTTGGCTGAGACCCTAAGATGAGGAAGATCATAGGCCAAACTGAAGTTTAAAATAAGAATGCTAACTTTTAGGGTAGGTAGTGAGAAACTTTAACCCTCATGTATATCAAGATCAGAATGTGTGGAGGCTAGAGAGAAGTGTGAGTAAGACTTTTAGAGTTGTTAATGCACTTTAAATCCCAGCCCATGGGGGTGCGGGATACTTGCCCTCAACTCCAGCTACTGAGAGAGGCATGAAGAGAACCACATGGAGAGGCTCATTTATGTTCCATGCAATGGGGGCCCAGGAAACTGGTGTCTGATTTCCACTTGAGAAATCTAAAACGTGAGAGGTGTATTGGGTGAGGGGAGGGAAAGGAGGCTGTGTGGGAGTCCTGCATGCCCAAGAAAAGGGGCATGAATGTTTCCTGTGGGCCAGAAATGAGCCCCACCTATGAGAAAGTCATTGTGAGCTAGGTCTTGTCCAAAGGACCACCTGGAGGGACAAAGAGCCTCAGGTATTGCTAGATTCCCATGGCTCTGAGCAAAACACAATGAGCCAGAAGGAAATCATCTCCCCCAGTTAGGGAAATGCAACTGCGAGATGCCTACCCACATGGATGGCTAGAGGAAAACCTGTGAGACACCCACACAAATGCTCACAGGAGAAAGAATCAGCCTTAAACATCTGCCAGCACCAGAGAGCAGGCAGCCAACTCATGACTATAGATTTAACCATGATAATTTCTACTCTAGTCTTCCCATTATCCCCATGGAACTCCCAACGGAGCAGGTATCAGGAACCATGGTTAGCAAACTGGAGGGTTTGGGAAGAAATAAAACATCCAATTGAAAAACAGAGAACTCCTTTCCCAACTACAGGTGTTCCACCTGGTAGAGAAGAGACCTCTTAATTAAATCAAGTTTGAGTTTAGAAAATTGTAGGGGCCTGGAAATGCTCATTTCTGTAATGAGACAATTTGCATTACTTAAGAGTGACCTGCAAAGTTATAAATCTGCCTGAATTTTTATCTAGGTATAGAAAAAAAGCTAGTCTCACTGAGTAAATTTAAGAGAACAGTGACAGACACAATAAAATTATTTCAAAGTTTTCAATAAAATTTGAAAAACTTGATGTCTCCCAAAATATCCCTCTTATTACTTTTAAATATAGGTTATTTTTTTTTTCAAATGATAAAAGTAGACTCGTGAGAATTTAGAAATAACATAAAAATATTAAAAGAACTTGAAAACATCCACACCATCCTACCGCTATTTCTATCTTAAAGTATGAATAAAAAGAGTCCTTTCTCAGTGAAAAAAAAAAGGAGGGGGGAGGTGTCGCGTCCCACGGGGCAAGGGCGGAGGAGTGCGAGAGGGGCGGTGAAGGGTTAAGAAAGACAAGAGCCAAGTATTCGGTGTAAGAGGGCCAGGGGACTTCAGTCTCTAGGACTGAGCCCAGAACCTGGCGTCCGCATAGCTTTTATTATCCACTATCAGGAAGCAAATTTGCTTATCGCATTCCAGTCCGCTGAGCCTCTGTGCCTAGTAACTGTTTTCCCCGAGGCTCCATTGTGCTCCAGCATGTACTGTGCCTTCACACACGTATGACCCCAGGGATGGAATCAGCATTCCGAGACCTTCAGATAAGGAAGCTTTGCCGAGATCATCCCCTTAGGTCTCAGCATTCTGAGACACTTCCTTATAACTTCATGGGATCAGCGCGCGGGAACAGTCGGTTTGGCAGCTATAAGGCTATATCTCCCCCTTTTTGTTTTTGTAACAGGAAGAACACGGACTTGGCAGTGTCTTGATTTATGATTCGTTTGAGGGTTTGCTGTCCACAGCGGGAGGACTAAGCAAAACAAAAAAAGCAAAATTTGTAAGAGTATAAAAGCACCCACAAATCCACCTCCAACGGCCTTTCCCCAAGTGAGGGGGTTCAAAGCGGACGATAGCTCTTCCGCAGCTTCGGAGAGTGCCTCTTCTCCAGGAAGGAGCTGCAGATTAGCATGGGATATTGAATCTACTTTCTGCTGCAGCTCTTGAATATCCACAGTAAGGTTGGGAGTATATTGCAAGAGATGAGCTCGAACCTCAGATCACGGAGTGCATGAATGGTTATTAGAAAAAGGAGTTTTGATGCATGCCTGTACATAAAATCTCTGAGTTTCTTTAAAAGTAAAGTTATAATTCTGTTTATCTGTATGAGTATAGTTTCCTCTCCAAACTTTGTTTGGGCCTAGGCTAGGCGCAACTTTCCACAAGGTTTTTTGAATTGTTATTTGAGGAGGAGCAAGGGCTCCATCCATCCAGATTATAAGGGAATTACATTGGGTTTCAATAAATCAGGAGGAATTATGATTGTGTACCCACCATCTCAGTAGTTGGTAATTGGAGCAATTAAATTGGGTGCAATTACGGACTGAGGCCCCCTGGGGTCCCCAGTCAATTACAATTCCATAGGAATCATTAAACAACACCAGACCCATGCTCTCTCCACTTTTCCCAATGAAAATGGGACTGTCCATCAATCCATTTATTCTGATGGGTACACCAGAGAATGGGAGGAGGAAAGCTTTGAGTGCTAACCTCCTGTATTTTAAATCCTTTGCTAGAAATCATCAGCATGTCCTTAAAGGTATCATTCCCTTTCCCTCTGGGAACTGCACAGGATTGAATGGAAAGTGAGAGACACAGGGAGGTAAGGCCAATACAAATAGGGATGTGCAAATAGCCTAAGGAAGTATGGTTGGCTAAAGTAAAATTCCGACCCTCTTCCTCCAGAAATTCTGGCCCTCTCTGATCCTCCAGTCCAGAAAACCAAGCACTATTTTTAATATATATTATGGGAGGATCATCATTCCAAGTTAATGGGGTCAGTAAAGGGGGATTAGGTAGATATGCCCAATAAGTAAAATTATCTGTGGCAATGCCTGATGGAAGACAACTTACAACAGCAAACACTGCCATCTTGGACACCAACATATTGGGACTGGTTCTGGGTATAGCTTTCTCAATCAGATTCTTTTCTGTCTCCTCCAGAGCGGCTAGTCGAACGGGCTGGAGTGGGGGCAATGGAGGATTAAGAAATACTTGAAAGGGGGGGCTAGGTGGACAGCTGTCTCCTGATGGGAGAACAGTGACCCAATCTAGCAGCAGTGGTTTATTTATATAGCCTTGCTTAAGTGGGGGCGGGAAAGGGGAGGAGATAGCCTTGGGCAAGGAGCTTTCCGAGAGTCAGCTGCAGGATGTTAGCAACCAATGTTGCAACGAATGTATCAGACTCAAGATGTTTAGTACCCAATGTATCAAAACCACTTTCAGGTGCCAGAAACCTCCTCCGTATGCTGAGGTGCTGCGCCAGCCTTGCTAAGGAGGCAGCCAGAAAGTATGCCTTGCACCAGCCTCTCTTTTACAGCTCCGGATGGGTCTCTCCGTCCCTGGCACTTTTCTGCCATCTGAGACAGCTTTTTCAGCTGTCCCCAAGTGGGAGGTTGGGCACTCTTTCATCTTGGGAGTGCGTACTCCAGGAGCTGGGCCAATTCGGGTAGTTTTTAGTGTGGTTGTCAGCGACAGATCGACATCTGGAACACGGGGGGCTCCATGTCCATGATCCCCGCAAATTTCCTCTTCCAAGAGCCGTCGCTCATGGTACGGTTTGACACACTGGCCAGCACCCACAAGGGCCACTCTTCTGGACCTGAAGAAACACAAGCAAAGCCTTGTACCTAAGTCAATAAATTTTCTAAATGCCATTGATTAGTTTAGATATCTTTCCACCAGATAGGAGTATTTTCCAATGGTTTCAGACTATGGAGACTATTAAAATGTCTCTCAGTTGCAGTCCGCCCGATGTGCCCCATGTGTGGCTCAGTACTGGAGCCAGAGGAATTCAAAAAATTCAAGGTAAACATAGCTCTTGCTAATTGTATCTGTGGGTGTTCTCCTGTGTCTCTCCCTTTTTGGTTTTTTTTTGTTTTTTAAACTTTTTTTTAAAAGATTTTATTGGAGAATTGGGGGAGGGGAACAGTATTGGGGAATTGGGGAAGGGGAACAGAGAAGTTGCTGTCCTTTTGTTCTTCAGTCTAGTTGTGGAGGACGTCGCTTTACTGGCCCACGTTGGTATTATTGCGCTCTTCCCGTGTGAGGCAGTGGCTCTCCACCCATTGGAGGGCCGCTCACAGCGGTTCATAGCAGCTCACGAAAGCTCACGCCAGCTGCTGGCCAGCCCCACTGCAGCCTACACCGTCTCCCATGACTCATGGCAACCCAGCTCCAGGTCAAGCTGTTGTTCACCATCTTAGCTGTAGAGGGTGCAGCGTCACTGACCCTCATGTGAGATCTGAACCGGTGTCCTGCTGCTCAGAGCTGGGGTCCCAAGCCAACTCTTAACCAACGCGCCACTCGGCCGGCCCTCCCCCTTTTTTTTTTGTAACTGTTTTTTTTAAAGTACAATTAGCACGTTCAACAATGGCTTGACCCTGTGGATTATACGGAATACCCATGGTGTGAGTAATCTTCTATATCTCACAAAATTGGGCAAACCTGACACTAGTGTGTGCAGGGCCATTGTCTGTTTTTAGAGCCTGATGGAGTCCTATGATCGAAAAACAGACCAGCAAATGGCGACAGGAATGAGTGGAAGTTTCACCAGTCTGGGCGGTGGCGACCAAAAAGCCAGAGGCAGTATCGATTGAAACATGCACAAACGATAAGCGGCTATAGGAGGGGACGTGAGTGAAGTCCATTTACTAGATAGCATTGGGGATTAAACCCTGAGGATTAACTCCCTCAGGACATTCCTGTGGAGCATTAAGTATTTGACAGATTGGGCCAGTTTGAACTATTTGCTGAACCTGTTTGTTAGTGATAGAGAAGTGGGAGCGAAGTCCACCAGCATTAGTATGCGTCAACGCATGAAAAGAATCTGCAAGAGTATTACCGCGCATCATTGGACTCTGTAGGGTAGCATGGGCGCGAATATGCGTGATAAAGAAGGGGTGCTGATGGTTTCTCAAAAGCTGTTGGAGTTGACTAAATAAAATCTGAAGAGACGGATTTGAATTATAAGATAGAGATGCCGTCTCAATGTTCTGTACAGTATGTACAACATAAGCAGAATCAGAAACGATATTTAAAGGACCAGAAAAACTTTGTAAGGCGGTCAGGACAGCTGCTAGTTCAGCTCTTTGTGCAGATGTGCAATTAGTTTGCATGAGCTGATGGTCTTTTTCACTGACTATTGCTGCCTTTCCATTACTAGATCCATCAGTGAAAACTGTAAGACCCTGAGGAATAGGCTCCTGCTGGAGTTTTTTTAGGTAAAATCCAATTAGTTTTTAAAAGAAACTGAAATAACTTGTTTTTTGGATAACGATTATCAATAATCCCATAAAAATCACTGACAGCGATTTGCTAAGGCTCAGAATGAATGTTTAAATGAGTTGCTTGTTGTCTTTTAAAAGGGATTACTATTTGATTGGTTTCCTGTCCATTAAGGTGGAGAACTCTGGTGCAAGCTTGTGATATAGGTTCTCAGATTAATTCCACATAGTCAGGAGTGACTTTACAAAATTGTTAGGCAAGAAAAGCCGCTCTACCAGATTATCCTGCTGAACAATTACTGCATAGGAGAATGTGGGGTAGGGAAGATTAAGATCTGTAAAGGTTGAGAGGGGTTTATGCACTGAATTTGAGCCTCTTGTATTTTTTGCTCTACTAATTCCAATTCTTGATTGGCCTGGGGTGTTAACCTACAAGGGCTATCCAGCTGAGGGGGTCCTCGCAGATGGCCAAACAAATAACTGAAGGCATAGGTAGGAATACCTAAGGTAGGGTGTAGCCAGTTAATGTCTCCCAATAATTTTTGTAAGTCATTTAAAGTAGAAATTTGATCTCTCCTAATCTGAACCTTTTGAGGTCTGGTAGATTGTCAGTCTACGATCACTCCTAAGTATTGTATTGGCATAGTGGTTTGAATCTTATTCAGAGCAATACAAAGTCCTGCTGAGACAAGATGTTTTTTAAGTAATTCAAAACATGCTGTTAAATGTTCCATAGAGGAAGCAGCACACAGAATATTATCCATATAATGAATAACATTACAATCTGGAAAACTTGCTCTAACTGGTTGAAGAGCTCGGGTTACAAAAAGCTGACATATAGTAGGGCTATTAAGCATTCCTTGGGGAAGGACTTTCCACTGATATCTTTTCATGGGTTCCTTGTTGTTGATTGAAGGAATGGAAAATGAAAATTGAGGGCAATCTCAGGGGTGTAAAGGTATTGTGTAGAAGCAATCCTGTAAATCAGTTACTATTAAAGGCCAATTCTTTGGAATCATGGACAGTTGTGAAATTTCAGGCTATAGAGCACCCATGGGCTTAATAATTGCATTAACAGTCTTGAGATCCGTGAGCATTCGCCATTTTCCTGAATTTTTCTAAATTACAAATACTGGAGAATTCTAGGGACTAGTAGAGGGTTCTATATGGTTTTGGTCTAATTGGGTTTGTACTAATTCTGTTAATGCCTCTAATTTTTCCTTAGAGAGGGACCATTGTTCTATCCAAAGAGGCTTGTTGTTAGTCCATTTAAGAGGTACAGGAGTCCATAGCAACAGTGGCCCCTACAAAAAAGACTCCTGAATTTCTGACCTAAAACCCAGTCCCTCTCGTCCTTGCTGGGGCGAGGGCTGAATAGGTTGAGTAAACCCTGGTTAAATTTTCCTAAGCTTCTCTCAGGCTGATATCCTATCTGGCTCATCATCTTTTGACTTTGAGGACTACATTGCCCTGAGGGGATCCAAATCTCTGCCTCCCATTGTGTATGTAAATCTCTTCTCCATAGATTAACTGGAATGTCAGCAATGTAGGGTTGTTAAAAATCCCTTTTGACCTTCAGGTCCAAGGCAAGGAAAAATGCAGACACTTTGGCGCAAGCCTGAAGCTCAACCGACCCCCACTATGTTAATATTTGGTTCCTGTTCCTTTTAATCTTTTGACCATTCTTGAGAACTGATTATAGAAACATCAGCTCCTGTATCCAAAAGACCCTTAAATCGTTTACCTTGTATCTCAACTTGGCAAACAGGATGACTTCCTGATATCTTTTCTGCTAGAAAGATGCCTGCTTGTCCAGTACTTCTGAGTCCCCCTGTTCCTCTTTTTTGTGTCCCCTTATTCCCAGGAAGAGAATACTGGAGTGGGTGTAATTGTGCTACCCGCTCTCCCTTTTTAGCTGACCAAGGAACTGAGGAGAACATGATGATCTGAATTTCTTCTTCATAATCAGAATCAGTGACTCACGTATGAACGGTGACTCCCTTGGATATTAGGCTAGAACGACCAAGGAGAAGTCCAACTGTATTTTGGGGGGTTGGTCCAAAAATTCCCATGGCTACATGAAGGGGAGATTCTCCAGGGAGTAATAAGATGTCTTGAGCTGAGCAGATGTGTCTACTGCAGCACTTCCCTCGGTAGCTGGACTTAATTGTTGGACAGAGAGTCCGGGAGAGGCACAGCTGGTTGTTGTCTGGGCCAGGGGCCGGCCCCTTCTCCCGTTTCCCTGAAGCAGAATGCTGTTTTTATGATTAGCTGACTGGCATTCTGAAGCCCAATGATTTCTTTTTTGGCATTTGGGGCACAGCCCAGGTTGTTTAGGTCCCATAGGGGCCGAGGTATTAGGTGGGCAGGAGCTGTTTCTATTTTTCTTTCGGCATTCTTTTCTAGTATGACCGGAATTTCCACAATTATAACAACTGCCTGGGAATTTACTTTGTCTGAATTTTATTCCTGCCATAGTCTGGGTTAACATAGTAGCTTTGTATTGCTCTGTTCCAACTCCTTGGCACAAATGAATATACCCTGTTAAGTCAGTCTTTCTTTTTATGGGCCCAATAGCCTTTTCACAGTCATCACTAGCATTATCGAAGGCAAGGATTTGTTGAATCACTTCAGCTGCTTGTAAATTAGATACTTGTTTTTTGATTGCATCTGTTAAGTTTAAGGCTCCTAAACAAAACTTGTATAAGAGAATTTTCGTTCCAAAGAGTTTATGACCAGACCTGGGGCTGTCTCTCAAAGGGGAGACCAGCAGGTAAGTCCTAGTGGGTAAGGGTTTTATAGCTGAAGTTGGATACAGAAGTAAAAAAAACAGTTAGTGTGTAAAAAAAGGAAAAAAAATGGTTAGTTTATCTTATTTTAACAAACTATA
>NW_017731486.1:2207848-2251622 GCF_001890085.2 Hipposideros armiger | reverse complement strand
TTAACTTTTGCTGAAGCAGGAGCTTTTTAAATTCCTTTGGGGGTGGTGGGTGGGGGGAAGGGTGCCCCAGCCTAGGGCTAGTCCTCAACATATCTTGCAAACGGGCTACGAATTCCATATATGGTTCCATAGGACCATGTAGAATTTTTTGAAAAGACCTTGAAGCCTTACCATCTGCCTCTATTTTTTCCCATGCAATTAAGCAAATCCTTTTTAATTGAGCTATAGCCTGATCATCCATGGCTAACTGATTCAGATGCCTTCTCAGTTACCAGTCCCTAGGAGCTGATCCTGAGAAATAGCAATGTTATGAGCCTGGTTATATCTACTTTGGGTTTCTGCTCCATCTGTCCACCAAGTTTTGAATTGCAAAAATTGAGCAGGTGAAAGGCATGTCTGAGCCATTGCATGCCAATTGACAGGGATCAAACGATTTCCATCAGCCAAACTATGGACTATGCCCATAGTGTATGGCGAAGTAGGGCCATACTGAGTTATAGCAAGCTTTAATTCTTTTATTATCTTAAAAGGAAAAGCCTCGTACTGAGACTCATAAACTCCATTAGGGTTTTGGAGGTCAACGCCTGGAGCAACTCGCTCATGGATGGTGACATGGGATGCTAAGGCGTCTAAATCTTCCTATAGTCAGGCTTGTCGAATGCCCCTCTCAACTGCCAAAAGCGAAATGTGAGAGCCTCCTGGAGCAGGAGGTGGAGGCGAACGTGTGGCAGAGAGAAAAGGATTGGCACTCTTTGCCAGAGCCTGAGGAAGACCCCCATTTCTGTGCCGTAAAGAACAACGGTGATGACGGTAGGTGAGGCAAAGGAGTGGAAGGTGAACAGCTATCCTCCAAACAGCCTCCCAAAGGTGGATACTGCTATTTAGGAATGACTGTGGGGGCTTCTAAAGATCCTTCCTCCTTTTTTTCAGCTCTCTCCTCATCTCCCGATTTTGGATCGTCTTCTTCCCCCTCATCTTCTGTATCAGCTTGTATAGGTTCTAGGGCTGACCGAACCAATTGCCAAGTAGTCCAAATTGTTACTGGCAGAGGAACTCCTTTATGATATAAACCTCGGAGTTCCTCGCCTACTTTCTCCCATGTCTTTAAATCTAGTGTTCCCAAATTCGGGAACCAGGAGCAATGAGTTTCAATTACCTTTAAAAGTTCCTCCAATTTCTGATCTGAAACTCAAGCTCCCCAGGCCTTAAGAAGCTGCTTGAGCAAGTAAATGTAAGGCTGATCTTGGCTAGCAGTATTCCCCATTACCCTGGTGAAAATTCCCGGGATCTTCCCTACCTTGTAGCTGACCAGACACACTCCCGGGTCCCAGACTGTGAAACCTCTTTCAGTTCCAACTCGTAGTGGACCTTCCCTCTTGTGCCCCACGTTGGGCGCCAGACGTCGCGTCCTGCGCAGCAAGGGCAGTGGAGTGCGAGAGGGGCAGCAAAGGGTTAAGAAAGACAAGAGCCAAGTATTTGGTGTAAGCGGGCCAGGGGACTTCAGTCTCTAGGACTGAGACCTGAACCTGGCATCTGCATAGCTTTTATTATCCACTATCAGGAAGCAAATTTGCTTATCGCATTCCAGTCCGCTGAGCCTCTGTGCCTAGTAACTGTTTTCCCCGAGGCTCCATTGTGCTCCAGCATGTACTGTGCCTTCACACACGTATAACCCCAGGGATGGAATCAGCATTCCGAGACCTTCAGATAAGGAAGCTTTACCGAGATCATCCCCTCAGGTCTCAGCATTCTGAGACACTTCCTTATAACTTCATGGGATCAGCACATGGGGACAGTCGGTTCGGCAGCTATAAGGCTACAGGCGGGTCGGGGGGCATTCAAATGTTCCTACTATTGAATTTAAATGGTGTGATTATACATCTTTCCCCCCTTTTTAGCCTGTTTGTGGAAACAGACAGCTGTAATTTTGTCTTCCAAGCTCACTGCCCACACCATCCCAACCACCCATCTGCAATTTTCTGGAATCAGCCACCCGTCTGTGAATATGGTTATGACAGAGCTGCCCTGTTCTTAGGTGATGCCAACTTATGTTGCCAGTCTCCATTGGTCTAAAGAAGGAACGTGGACCCACGCCAGAACAATCAGAGGCCTTCCCTGGGAATTTGGCAATAGAACAAAGATGTGTACGTTTATATTCTTTCTTTCTGGGAGCTGCAGATAATAGCCTTTTCCTCTTCTTGGAACCAGGGAACAGAGAGAGAACAAGAGATAACCAGTGAAACTGACACGGGAGAGAGGCATAGCTGAAAGGCCAGAGAAGATCCTAATGGCATTTGTGTCTCTGGTTCTGATTCATTCCTGTGGTCCACTTGCATTTCTCTCTGTGGTTTCTGTGTGAGGTGCCCATATCCTAAAACTAAATTTCCCCTTTTTACTAAGTTTGTCACTGTTAAATTTCTGTAATCTGAAACTAAGTACATTAATGGCTATCTTTACATTTTCTAGTTTCTTTTTTGTAAAAAAGCATGTATACTTGCTTAACCAGAATTTTCCAAGAACATAGGCCTGTCTTATTCAGATGTGGGACCTGTGTCCACACTCAGGGCATACAACAGAGAGAAAGCACACCAGATGTTTCCTTTCCATTCTGCTCCCTTGCGGATGCATTTTGTTTGCATTTAAAATGAAAGAACAGGGCCAGCCAAGTGGCTCAGCTGGTTAAGAGCTCGCTCAAGAGTGCGAGCTCTGAGCAACAGCGGTTCGAGTCCTGGCCCGAGCTGATCAGCTGCTGAGCTGCCAACAGGTGGCAGGATGGCTCAGCTAAAAAAATTTAAAAATAAAAGAACAGTATAAAAGAGGAAAGAAAAATCACAAAATGACAGCTGAGGGGTGTGTGTGCATGTATGTGTGCATATGTGTGTGTGTGTGTGTGTGTGTGTGTGTGTGTGTGTAGCTCAATCCTTCTCTTTCCCTCCTGGTTTTGGTTAAAGTCATCACTAACTTCTTATATTTCTAATGGTATCAGGTTTTTTGGAATGAGCTGGTGGAGTCAGGTTCTCCCTCCATTTCCTTTTACTGTACATTTACCAGCTAAAAGGAAAGGAATACAAGAAGTTTGGTCCAACCCCAACAGGCTATATTGTGTTGGCTTTGTCTGATAGTTATACTTTTACCTCTAAAGTTTGCTTAGAATAACTAGAGTAGCTCACTCCTTGGGATGCCTGCTTCCCCCCGCCTTGTATCAGTTACTTATTACCAACATCTCAAACAAATTGGGAAGGCCAGGTTTCCACACTGGCATATGTGACTCCCTCTCCCAATAGTCACAGCTCTTGCTATACCAAGATGAACATTTGACCAAACTGGGTTAATCATGTTCTCTCTTTTGGAGACTCCAGATAGTTTGTTTGAGGCAATGGAGCTGAGAGAAGACCTAGAATCAAGGCTGGCAAGACCATCTTTGTTGTATGTGCGTCACGTCAAAGAAAGCCACCTGTAGTAGATACAGATAAATGAAGCAATGGAACTGAGAAGAGCAAACAAGAGATTATGGACTCCACAGAGTTGGGCTCGTGACTTTGTAACCTCTGTGTATGAGTTTGCTGGGGCTGCTATAACAAAGTACCCAGATTGGGGGGCTTAAACAACAGAAATACATTGTCACAGTTCTGGACGCTGGAAATCAAGGTGTCATCAGGGTTGGTTTTTTCAGAGGCTTCTCTCCTTGGCTTGTAGATGGTTGTCTCCTCACTGGGCTCTCACATGGTCTTCCCTCCTTGTGTGTCTGTGCCCTAATATCCTTCTCTTATAATGACACCAGTCATATTGGATTAAGGCTCACTCACATGACTTCGTTATACCTTAATTACCTCTGTAAAGGCCCTATCTCCAAATATTGTCACATTCTGGGTTTAAAACTTCACTATATGATTTTCCAGTTCCTAAGCATAGCACCTTGTGGGGCCCATTCTAGAGGTACAAGATAACAAATTCTAACTTTTGACTTGTGATAATTTGAGTAGATTTCTTCTCCTTCCAATCATATTTTCCTGTGTATTGTGTGCTCCCATGTATAATGAGCACCCACATTTTTGGTCCAAACTTTCAGGGAAAAAAATCTTTCGTTTTAATTTTTTAATTCAAATTTTTATTTGTTTACATTTAGGTACTTGTTTTTCATATTATAAAAAAAAGTAGCATTTATTTTTTAACCTAGTATGGTACAAGAAATTTTATATAACAAATAATTGCAAAACAGAAGAACAGATACAAGGTACAAGAAATTTTATGTGCCGGTAAAAAATTTACAATATTTATGCATCATAGCAGGCCAAGAACTCTTTGTCATTGCAAGTTTGTCGTAAGTTCAACAAAACCTATTACCATATTCCAGGGTACTATTTTGCATACAGATATCGTTATTGATTTCTAGAGTTACACTTTTAATTCATAAGCATAAATAAAGAATTAAAAAATTTTACATAGATACAGAATTAGCACTACTCATGTATAATGCACATCCTTATTTTTCCCTCACAAATTTGGGCAAAAATGTGCGCATTATACATGGCAAAATACCCCTGATGAAGTTGATTATTCTTCTATAGCAAGAACTGCTGTGTAATTTTCCAGAATGTGATGACCAAAAATGTTGCTACTGCCTCTATGCAGATTCTAAACAGCAACAATTTCCAAGTAATTCTCTGGGTTTTGATTTTGAGTGAGCTGAACCTTCTTGAAGCTCCTTCTTCCACATGAAAGCTGTCTTCTGACTTCCACGTGATATGCCAAATCCAAAATGCTGTCATTAGCATTCCTGCCATCACTAAGGTTATCTTCACAGACATTTAGGAGTCACCCTGTGGTTCCCACTTTCTGAATTTTTTGATGTTAGATGCATGGTCCTCGTTAGATACTTGACTTTCTCAAGGAAAAATAGAGGATAGCTTTTGGATAAAGGAGTATAGTGGGTTTGAGGAATCTCAGAGTTCATCAAGGAAAAAGACATGACCACAGGTCGCAGTAGCATATACAAGCTTCTCCAGTGCTACTTTGACAGGATTGAATTCAGGGAAGTTCTTCATGGCATGAGACCATGCACAGGCTACTGTGCAAGAAACCAGCACTCAGAAGAGGAGGAGGGCAAGGAAACTCCTCAGGGGATAAAGGAATCCAAGGGGGGGGGACTGACCTGTGTAGATCATGTTGTTCAATAGCATGGCAGTGAGACTCTGGGTCAAAGTTCATAGGGCAGCAAAAGCTTGGTTTATCTTCTCTATTAGGCACAGTGTCTCATGGTATGCCTTACCTATTCTGAGTTGCCTTTACAGAGATGTATTCTTCTAGGACTCTGCGCAACTGCTGTATGTGGTCCTGTGGGCTGACTGCTTTATACATGAGAATAAATCTATTTCTTTCACACACACACACACACACACACACACACACACACACACACAAACACACAAAGTTAAGCTCTAAATGGCTAAAAAGTTGCTTATTTGGGCTATAACTACAGTATGTATAAATATTTGAGTTTGGTACCAGCAGGCTTTTATGCTCACAGGTCTCAGTCTCCTGTGAAGAAATAAACACACCTAGAGGCCAGTATACCAAGGCCATCTTTGGCTCATTTGCATAACAAAGGAAGCAGGAGATGTTGGAAAAGAGAAAGAGAAGGTAGGTAATACACATTTAATTCTTTTAAAAAGAAAAACCACTAATTAATGAAAAAAGAATAGACTATTACAGAACTTCTGATTAAATAAAGGAATGAATCCTGATTCAGTAAACTCCCTAGGTAGAGCTGAGTAGCTTTAGTGTCAAACAACTTTGAATATCATCCATATTTATTTCTTTTGAAGAAAAAGGCTCACATTTAAAACATCTTGATCAAAAGATAGTTTCCTTTGAAAGTACTCTCTTATGTTTGTTTTTTTTAAAAAAAAGCATCATGTGGCTGGTCAAAATGACGAAGCAGGGAAATGCTGTGCTTACTTCACCTCAGGATCATATCAAAATTACAACTAAACCACAGAACAATCATAATTTAAAATTGTCTAAAGTCTGCTGAACAGAACTCCTACAACTAACTATATATAGAAGAGGCCACTACAAGATTGGTAGGAGAGGCAGAGACACAGAACAAGTTGGTCCCATACCCACATGTGATCACTGAAAGTCAGGAGGGATATTTCAGCTGCAGAGGATTCCCCTCCCCCCAGAGAAGCGAGGGGTCCCAACCCCACACCAGGCTCCCCAGTCCAGGATTTCAGTGCCAGGGAGAGAGGTCCCCTTAACTTCTGGCTGTGAAAACCAGCCACGGTTGTGGCTCAGTGAGCCAGATGGTGGCTGTAGTCCCAGGCATTCCTCTTGGTGACCCACCCAAAGACTTACTACTGATGGACTCACTTGCTGTGAGCTCCAGCACTGGGGCAGCAGCTTGAAAGGTGACAGGGACATACAGGGAGGAAGTGAGTTTTCTGGCTTCAGAACAAGGGCTGGAGGGGCAGCTTTCTTCCAAATGGAGGAGCTGGCAGAAGTCATTGTTTCTTTGTTGAGCCCTCCACCCTCCCTGCATGCAGATGCAGACAGCTGCCATAGCTGAGTCTCCATCAACCTGGCTAATACCATTTGTTCACCCTGATTCCCTGAGGCCTTACCTCACCCAACTTTTGGGACCACCTAACCTGCTTCCAGTGGCCCTTCTGTGTAAACAGCCTGCCTTGGCTCATACTGCAGACTTTTTAAAAATCTCTCAAGGGTTCATAAAATCCAAACAAGCCATATCTGGAGGTAGAAAACATAAAAAAGAACCCATCAGAAACTGTGAATACAATAACTTAAATGAAGAATACATTAGAGGGAATCAACAGAAGATTAGATGAAGCAGAGGATCAAATCAACAATTTAGAAGATAAAGTAGCAGAAAACACCTAAACAGATCAGAAAAAAAAAATCCAAAAAAGTGAGGATAGTTTAAGGGACCTCTTGGACAACATCAAGTGTACCAACACTTGCATCATAGAAGCACCAGAAGGAGAAGAGGGAGAGCAAGGAATTGAAAACCTATTTGAAGAAATAATGATGGAGAACTTCCCTAGCCTGGCAAAGGGAGTAAGTATACAAACCAGAGAATAACAGAGAGTTCCAAACAAGATAAACCTAAAGAGGGCCACACCAAGACACATCATATTAAAATGTCAAAAGTTAAAGATAAAGAGAGAATCTTAAAAGCAGCAAAAGAAAAGCAGTTAGTTACCTACAAAATATTTTCAGCTGAATTCTCAACAGAAACTTTTCAAGCCAGAAGGGATTGGCAGGAAATATTCAAAGTGATGCAAAGAAAGGACCTACAACCAAGATTACTCTACCCAGCAAAGCTATCATTTAGAATTGAAGGACAGATAAAGAAAAAAAAAAAAACTAAAGGAGTTCATCAATACTAACGCAGGACTACAAGGAATCTTAGGGGGACTTCTTTAAGACAAAAAAAAATGAATACTAAAGTGGCAATAACTACATAACTATCAACAATTACTTTCAATGGAAATGGATTAAATGCTCCAATCAAAAGATGGGGGGGGGGCTGCATGGATAAGAAATCAAGACCCTTACACATGCTGCCTACAAGAGACTCATTTCAGATCAAACGGCACACACAGACTGCAAGTAAAGAGATGGGCTAAAGATATTTCATGAAAATGAAAAAAGTAATAATAAAGCTAGAGTAGCAATACTCATACCAGACAAAATAGACTTTAAAACAAAAGCTATACCAAGAGACAAAGAAGGACCCAGTAATCCCACTTCTGGGTATTTATCCTAAGAAACCCAAAACATTATTTCAAGGGAATGAATGCATCCATATATGCATTGCAGCATTGTTTACAATGGGCAAGATGTGGAGGCAGCCTTGGTGTCCATCAATGGTTGAGTGAATAAAGAGTAGGTGGTACATATATATTGGGCTGTTGGAAAAGTCATTACGTATTTTTTCTGTTTTTTTGTTGCAAAAATGTGTCATGATTTTTCCAACAACTCAATACATTGAAATATTGCTCAGTGGGAAGGAAATGGGTTCTTGCCATCTGCGGCAGCATGGATTTACCTGGAGGGTGTTATGCTGAGTGAATATGTCAGACAGAGAAAGACTGATGCAATGTTATTTCTTTTAAATGTGGTATCTAAAGAACAAAATGAATAAACAAGATGGGATTAAGAAGCACAAATTCGTTGTTACAAAGTAGTCATAGGGATATAGAGTATAGCATAAGGAATACAGTCAATAATATTTTAATAACTACATATGATATCAGATGAGTACTAGATTTATCAGGATGATAGGACGGGAGATGGTTTGGGGGCCAGGGTGAAAAAAGTGAAGGGATTAAGAAGTACAAATTGGGAGTTACAAAATAGTCATGGAGAGGTAAAGTTAAGCATAGGGAATATAGTTAATAATATGGTAATAACTATGTATAGTGCCAGGTGGGTACTAAACTAGTCAGAGGGATCACTTCTTAAATTATGTAAATGTCTAACTATATGCTGTACACCTGAAATTAATACAAAATATATTGAATGGCAACTGTAATTAAAAATTTTTAAATGGGGGAAAAATGAAGGGAATAAGAGGTTCAAATTTCCAGGTATAAAACAAATAAGTCATGGGAATGTAATGTATAGAACAGAGAATATAGTCAGTAATATCTTGATAGCATGGTACAGTGTTAGATGGTTGCTGTACTTATCATGGTGATCACTTTTTTAGGTATATAAATGTTGAATAACTATGGTGTATACCTAAAACTAATATAATATTGTGTTAGCTGTATTTTAATAAATATCTTTAAATATATATTTTCAAAGCATCATGTGTATATGTGTATACATTCTCTTCATAATTCAGAGTGCAATATATATATATATATATATATATATATATATATATATATATGTAGGCTGCACTTTATGTTACTATTAGGATGTCTAGATTTCCCATCTTTTGACAGGTGGGTACTAAACTAGTACACTCCACACACATATTCATTCTAAGGGTCACTTTATTAAGCATCATAGCTTGCAATGATATGTTATTAAATCATAAAGTGAAGACAAGAGTATTGTTCAGTTGAGCCATTCCATGAAGTTAAACATATTGAGGTCAAATAAATAAAAATGTATAAAAATTTCAACTGAAAATATTTTTATGTTGAAAAAATTAACATACTGATAAAGCACAATAAAATATGCAAATTACATATCAGTAAGAAGAGATGGAGATAACCTGCAGTAACCCCCCCCCCCAGAGAGGGAACTTGGAGAATAAAAACTCATGCTCACTCTGTGTTTACACGACCAAGTGTTTATAAAACTTGTAAGAGAGTAATTTCACTGCAAGTTGTTAAGGCCATTGCCTCTTCCCAGGCCTTCTCTCCCTCCATCACACTTACCTATATGTCAGGTGGTATTTGAGTGGCCACACCTATGGGGAAATTGAACTGGGCATACTTTTAATTTAGGTTTAATGGGATATATTATGTGATTTGAAGTCACTTTTATGTACGTGTATAGTCAATTACTGCTAATAATTGTAGGTAAGAATAAGTTTTCTGCCCACTGTGCCAACTAACTTGGGGTTGTGACACAGAGGTTCATATTCAGAGGTCATACTGCAATTAGAACACATCCTAAAACCAGGACTAAAAATAAATGTGCAATGGAGGAGAAATGGCAGGTGCAGCCAGAAGCTCATGTGTGGAACATTCTTCCAATCATCAGAAACATCAAATTGTATGTGGAGAATTTGGTCCTCTTCAATGCCTGAGTGAAGTGGAATTCTCTCCAGTAAGTGAAGAGTGAGACATAGACAATTATAAACATACAATGCATTTTGTTTTCTTTTGAAGTGAAAATGGTGTGAGAAGAATCAGAATTCCAGTGTTTGTAAGACATAAGCCGATAGCAGAACTATAAACAGAGAATATGTTTGATATGAAGTCACATGTTTTACACATTCCAACTGTCAATAACAAAAACTAAAAAATTCCAACATCCTTGCTAAAGGAAAGACTGACTACATTTCAATTTTCTCTGTAAAAGATGATATTACAAAATCAGTCATAACCAAATGTATGCAGCCAACATTGTAGTAAAAAAACTACGTAAGTAACCTAGGCAATTAATTAATAAAAATGCCAAGTTTTTAAGTTATGTTCAGCACATTTATCAGCTTTAAAAATTTTTTGATATGTCATGTATTTTATCATTTGAAATAAACATTCACTTTATACCTAATTTTTATTGGGAGACAGTTCCCCATGGGTTTCTTCATTTCTGCACATCTTAAGAGCATGGGGCACCGAAAGCTTTTGTTCAGGACAATCTTCTCAGTGATGTTTGTATGGTGAACAGCTTTGGAAGAATGAGTTTCTGTTCCCCTCAGAGCAGAGGGAGATTTGTCTGCTGAGCGGTGTAATAACGACAGTGACTCCTGCCTGGCAAATATTGGGCAGGTTTGCTGGCAGCTCCATTAAACACTGGGGTTTTCCAAGTTTGAGGTTCCTCAGCTGCAATGCAAACCCAACTGTGTGCATCATCCACTTGGTCCCACCCCACAGCACCTGTGGGACCTGAGGACAAAAGAAAATGAGGTAAATACATAGTTCATGTTGCCTGTTGTGCTGTGAGTAATAAAGTAATAAAATAAACTACTAAAATGTGTCCCACTGTTGGTGAGAATGTAAATTGGTGCAGCCTCTCTGGAAAAAAGTATGGAGGTTCCTCAAAAAAATTGAAAATAGAACTGCCATCTGATCCAACAATTCAACTTCTGAGTGTTTATCCAAAAGAAATGAAATCATTATCTCAAAAAGATATCTGCACACCTATGTTCAATACAGCATTATTTACAATAGCCAAAGTATGAAAACAACCTAAGTGTTCATCGATTAATTAAGAAAATGTGTGATCTATATCACACAATGTATATATACAGAATGGAATATTATTACTCAGCCTTAAAAAAGAAGGAAATCCTTCTTTTGCAACAACATAGATGGACCTTGAGGGCATTATGCAAAGTGAGATAGACAGAGAAAGACAAATAATGTATAATCTCAGTTATATGTGGAATCTTAAAAAAAGCCGAACTATAGATACAGAGAACAGATTGGCGGTTGTCAGAGGTTGGTGGAGGGAAGGAGTGCAAAATGAGTGAATATAACAATACTGTATTGTATATTTGAAAGTTGCTAAGAGAGTAGATCTTAAAAGTTCTCATCACAAGAAAAAAAATTTTAACTATGTGAGGCGACTCATGTTAACTAAATTTATTGTGGTAATCATTTCTCAATATATTCATATATCAAATCATTGTGTTATACACCTTGGAGTAATACAGTGTTACATGTCAATTATATCTCAATAAAACTGGGAAAAATATGTCTTGGCAGGAACAAGATTGAGACCTGCTTGCCTCTCTATGTCCCTGTGCCTCAGGAGCCTCATATCTATTGCCAGCATCCATGAAAACTGGGGCAGGCTAACCTGTTAGCTTACAAATTAGGTAACATCCCAGGCTCTTCACAGTTCTTCATGGTTTTGTATTTGTAATTTTGAAATTTTGTCTCTTAAAGAGGGACATCAAAATTGTAAAATCTTCAAGTCTCAGAAAAGTGGGATCCACTCTGAGTTTATATATGATGCTTTTTTATATCAGTCTCCATATCCAATATAATGTTACATTGATTTCCAATATTGGGAAATATATTAAATTTAGTATTCTTCTCTAGCTACTCCTATCTGCTGCCTTCCCTTCATAACTAATACATCCCCAGTTATCAAATGCGTACCATGAAACACTTGTGCATAGTGATCAGTTGTCAGGCATATCACAAATAATTTGTTACTTATAATAAAGGTAACAAAACTTGTGGATTACATTCTTTTAAAAAAGATTAGGGTTGTTTCAAGCTTACCTCTACCATGTCATACTTTTAAGGATTTATTCCTATATTTATTAGGATTCTTTTAGCTCCAAATATAAAAAAACCTAACTCAAATGCTTAAACAACAAGGACATTTATACTCATAATTATGGTAAGAGGCCTGGGAGGGGAGGTTGTCTCCATGGCTGATTAATTCATTGACTTCACAACCACATCAAAGTCCCAGGTCTTTTCATCCTTCTACTCTGACATCTACAATCTGTCAACTAGCTCTCCTCAAGATTGCAAGATGGCAGCAACTCCTATAAGCATTACACCCTTCACACAAAGGGTCAGAAGCAGAAAAGGCACTCTCTCTTCCTTGGGTCTTTTTTGAAGAGCCAAGACTTTTTATCAGAAGCTCTATCCTCCCAAAAATTTCTCTGTATGTCTCATTGACCAGACTTTGGTCATCTGACATTTCCTAAGCCACTTACTGACAAGGAGAATAGAATCTGAGTCATTGGCATAGATAAATCAATATTCTCCTCCTGGAACTGATGCTTGGGCTTTACCTGAAGCACATGACTTCACAGAGCAGTATGAGTATGTCAACAAAATTCAGAGTTCTGTTAGCAGAAAAGAATAGTGCAGTCTGAATCCCACCCTCATTGTAATGAATGCTTTTCAATACAGACAGTCCTCTCTGCATGGTTCTGATGAGCAGAAATTTCAGTTACTACAATTTCGTTAAATAACACCATTTCCCCAGCAGTTTAAATTTCCCTTATCATGATTCCAGGTGTGCATCTTAATCAGTGACCACTGAAGAACAGGATGGATGCCCACCAAAGTCTGGTGTGGATGTCAAGACTGATGGCACTATGCACAAAGCAAGAGGGTATGTTTGTTATTTACATAATTGAAGCTTTCTGAGGAGGACAGGGTAGGCCCCCAAGCCAGTTTGAAAATTGCTTAAGAGCAGAGGGAAGAGACTAGTTCTGGAGTTATTGTGCTCAGGAGGTGGGCTAGAGTGAGAACTCCTGCATGCAGGCATGGTTTGAATCTCCCACCAGTGCCAAAGGAAGGAGCACCCGGGCTTTCTTATCAGTTTGCCCAGATGTGAGACGCAAGGTTTAAAAGATGTTAGCAGTCAAATATTTTAAAATGGAGTCATGTTCTTCATTACAACATCACTCCTTTCAAAGTCTGTTGGTGACTGGTCACTGTGTTATTCAGTTCCCACACAGACAGCGAAGTGTCACTGTGTCACCTCCTCATCTCCCAATGCTAAACCCATAAGATGTTTTACAAAAATGGATAGTCAAAAGAGGAAACTGGCCAACAAAGATGAAATACAGCCAAGAAACAAAAAGTGATAACGCTGGAAGTAAAATTCTAACCTGCATAAGTGAAGTTAGAGAAGAACAAGCTGACCATGGGACTGATGACTCTGCCGTCTTTCAAGAGATTTTAGATGTGCAGACAGAGGAACTAAGTGAAGACCAGTTTATCAACACAATGGAACAAAGTAGTTGTGATGAAAAGGATGAGAAAGGTCCAGAGGAAGTTATGCCAGGAAAAATTTAACATTAAATGAACCTTTAGAGATATTTTATAGCACTGAAAGCTAAAAGAATAAAATGTTGGAAGCTGATTCAAATTTACAAAGGAGTGTAACGATTCACCATAGCATAGAAAAGATGTCCACTCCTGACTGTAAGTTATATGACAAGAAGACAAACACTACTCAAACTATTCTTAATAAGTTTTCTGCAAAGATATAGTGTCCTAAATAAATACTAGTTTTACTATTTTTTTCATTTCTATGTACATTTATAACCCAACAATTAAGAATGTTCCCAATGGTTTGACAAAAATTTGTAAAGGTCATGGAACAATCCTATTTTCCTCATTGTTTATTAAGATCATTTTGTACTCCGTGAGCTTTTATGATCATTTTATGGTCCCCCATGCAAAGCGAGAAGTGCCTGTATTTATTTTACTTATCTGTTATGTAATATTTTACTCTTTTGATCATTCCCACCTTAGTAAACCACTATCTTCCCATTTCTCTGTACCCCGTTATCTCCAGATTCCTCCCTCACTTCCTGAGAAGCCTCTGTTGTCTATCTTGTTAGTATCAGTGATCTCCAGATTCTGTCCTTGACTCTTCGTTTTTTTATCCTACATCCTCTTCCAGTTCCAGCCTTTTGTAAAAGTTGCAACTTCTCTGAAGAATGGAGGACTTGTAAAATGGTAGGAAGGAATTTAGGGAGGGGAAGTAGGACGGTGGGGTATCCCCTGTATTTCATAACCTGGATTTAGGACAGAGCCCAAGAAGCCAACTAACTTCATCAATATGAATGTCTGAAAATGTCGTTCATTCTTTCACAAATATTTGCTGAATTGCACTATGTATCTGGTACAGTTCTGTATAGTGAAACATTAGGTAGTTACAGATTTGTGTAAAGCGGCATATATAAATTTTAACTGTATCCTCTGGAGGTACTACCAGAACCTCTACCATTTAACCCATTAATTATTCTAGTGGAGGAAATTACTAAGCTGCTTTATGAGGAAGATATTTTATTCTGGACAAAAGAGTCTTCAGCCCCATGAGCCATGCCACACTCAACTGCCTATTAGGACAGGCAGTGCTATAAATCAGAGTGGACCTAATTAAAAATCTTGAGATTACCTTTGCAGATGTGTTTTGCTTTGTAAAATCGTGGTATTCCCAAAAAGTCATGCAGTTTCTTTAATTCCTTACATTTACACAGTTAGTTATGGTTTACAACAGAGTTTGCATAGATTATTACTTGATTTTTTTCCTGACAATGCTAATGGCAAGAGAGGGCACTACTCTCATTCCTGTAGAACAGAGAAATCCACAGTTCAGAGTGGTTCCCTGGTTGTAAGAGATGGAGCTGTGTTTAAAATAATAGAGATCCCATATTTTAAATATCCCTAGAACTACTGATAAGATTTCTATTGTGATTGCTTCTGGAAAACTAAGAATTCTCCTATAAGTGTAAACTTCCAGTTTACTTTATGGGTAATGCTAGAGTTTTACAAATCAGTTTTGTAGGGTAACATCCACATGTGGTATGCATTACTAAACCCAGTTCTAAATACAGCTGAAATTGTTGGGTTATGTGATCATTCTCCGCAAACGTGCCAACTCCTATCATATTTAGAACCTTGTGTTCTGAGGTGCTCAGGTTCACACTGAGGAAATTGCTGAACAAATCCTTGGCAAGGAATCAGGGCAGTGCTTTTCTGTATCCTTAAATTCTTTCAAATAGAAATGGCAAAACAAACTGAGTCCATAATTCCTAAACTTCTGGACTTTCAACCTTGGAGTTTCTTTTTTTTTTTTTTTTAAATTGGGGAATTGGGGGGATGGGAACAGTGCTGGGGAATTGGGGGAAGGGGAACAGACAAGTTGCTGTCGTTTTGTTCTTCAGTCTAGTTGTGGAGGACGTTGCTTCACTGGCCCAAGTTGGCACCATCATTGCGCTCTTCTCTGGCGAGGCAGATCAGTCGCCGGCTTCTGGATGGCCGCTCACTGTGGCTGCTGGCCGCTCACGCTGGCTGCTGGCCGCTCACGCTGGCTGCTGGGTACAGACGGTAGCCCATGGCAACCCACTGCCACAGGGGCTGCAGCCCACACCGTCGCCGGCGACCCACGGCAGCCCAGCTCCAGGTTGAGCTGTTGTTCAGCATTTTAGCTGTAGAGGGCAGTGTCACTGGTTCTCATATGTGGGATCCGAACCGGGGTCCTCTGGCATCCCAAGCGAGTTCTTAACCATCGCGCCACTCGGCCGGCCCCTGGAGTTTCTTAATTACAGTTTGAGTTCTAACTCATTTGCTTCTCCCAAGGCGCATGCCATTATTTTTTAAGTTAAACAGAACAGAAACTTCCTTACTTTGAATAAGGCAGCAATCAGGGCTAAAAGTAATTGATTTCGTGTATTTCCTGTGGAAAATGGAAGACACACATGATAGGGAAAGACCAATCAGGGGTTCTACCAGTAAGTGGGAGTGTGCGCGAGAGCGGGTCTGGACATAAGCCCCAAGTTGGCCGGGTGTGACGGTGGAGATTTGGCTAGGGGACTTGCGAGCGTCCTGGCAACATTGTGAATTCTGGCAGTGGTTTGGAAGACATATTTTGAGACTGTAATAGATTTGGGGAAGAGATGGCTAATAAACGGGCATGGTGTCTTGGGACTGCTCAGTGAAAGCAGGGAAAAGGGGGGAATGTGGAAGAGAAAGGGAAGACAAAAGAAAAGAAAGAAAGGAGAGGGAAGAGAGAGGCGGCAAGCTGGACGCAGCGGAAGCAGAGCAGAGCCGGTAAAGGAAGCATAGGAGGTGAAGACAGAAGTCGGCAGCGGCAGAGGCGCGCAGGACTGGCGGTCCTCCAGCCAGCAAGGGGCGCGCGCGTGCGCCCAGCCTCCCGCCGGGCGCGGGCCCAGCACCCCGCCCACCCTACCCGCGCCTGAGCTTCCTGCCCCTCCTCGTCCGGGATGCTGCTGCCGCTGCTGCGGAGTAGCTGCTTCCCTTCCTCCTCTCCTGGCGGCGGCGGCGGCGGCGGCGTGGACGCGGACGCGGGGAGCCGGCCAGCGGCGCAGCTGCAGCGCGGAGCCCACGGGCCTCCAGGGCTGGTCGCGCGGGCGGACGCAGAGCTCGGGGCAGACCCCCGGCGCACGGCGGAGGCCCAGGGGGCGCCGGAGCCCGAGGGGGCGCCGGAGTCCGGGGCGCGCGGCCGGGGGGTGGACGGCTGCGGGCGGCGGGCCGAGCGGGAGCCGTATGCGTGCATGGATCCGGGCGCCGCGCTGCAGAGGCGAGCTGGGGGCGGTGGTGTTCTGGGCGCGGGCTCCCCGGCGCTGTCGGGCGGCCAGGCCCGCCGGAGGAAGCAGCCCCCCAGGCCGGCCGACTTCAAGCTGCAGGTCATCATCATCGGCTCCCGCGGCGTGGGTAAGACCAGCCTGATGGAGCGCTTCACCGACGACACGTTCTGCGAGGCCTGCAAGTCCACCGTGGGTAAGGGCTCGGGGGCAGGGCCGGACCTGGGGCTGGGCCCTCCTGCCGCCGGCGCTTTAGCTCCGTCGGCCCCTCTCTCAGCGCCTGTTAGCCTTTCTCCTACTGTATGGCTTGGATGGCCTTGCATTTGGTGGATGGGCCTCTCGTGAAATCTAGGGGAAGAAGGGCAGCCCCGTGGAAGCCCTTCGATCCTATTCCCAAAGCCAGACGGAGAAAGTTTGGTGTAATCTTCACGCAGACTTGCCCTTGGAGCCTGCTGGCCCAGACCCCTCGCACGGCCCCTGTCGGAGCGTCTCAGCGCCCTCTCTCGCACCCTCCAGGAGCGGTCAGGAGGCCAGCGTGATGCATTGGTCCCTTTCAGCTCTGGGACACTGTGAGCACGTCTCCACGGAAATTCCTGGTCCTTATATTACTCACCCAAGAAAAAGGTGGTGCGAGGTGGGCAGCAGGCAGGTAATGTAGTGAAGCTGTGGCCCTGGCTAGAGGCGAAAGTGGGTTATCTATAGTGAATTTTTGGTGCCTTAGCTTTGCCTCTCGAAGAGTATTTCTACTGTAAACCAGGGCTTATTTTCTAATTTTGAACTCACTTTTTTTATAATGCGCTAAAATAACGAAGTTTAAAAATTCCTGTGGAGAATATTAAGACTAAAACTGCACAAAATTTCGTGCCTTAACTATAAAACCAGGGCAGAGGGACTTCAGCTGTACTTGTCCTTGTCCATGACCTCAACACAGGGACTCACAAAAGTGTAGACAAGTCCTCCAGTACCTCCCAGCTACGTGAAGTATAGCAATAAAGTAAATACATTAACACCTCCAGGTCAGGAAGTATAATATCCTCAGGACCTAAAATTGAAACTGCAGGGGAAATTTTTTGATGAAGTCAAAAAATGTACAGGACTTGGTCTAGGTCTGTCAGGTGAGTGTGAGTAACAGTTGTTTCTGTGGAAACCCCCTTGAAAGCTGTCAAAGCTGAGGGAAACCCATAGATGAGGTGGTTTTTCAAAATCAAGGGCAGTCACCTTCATTGGTAGGCAAGGAGGTGTTTCCCTAGAGGAAGTACAAGAAACACTGAATAGTATTTAAATTTGAAATTCAGAATTAAAAGTATCATTCTTCATTTTTGTATATATATTTAGTATTGTATCCAGTGGTAGTTCCAAGGCGGTACAATTTGGGAATGAATTGGCTTTAAATTGCCATGTAACAAAAACGTACTACACTTAAAATGTCTTAATGGAAAACTAATCCCCCAAATTTTGTACTGTCTTTTTGTTTTGTTTGTGAGAAATTGTTTTCCTTAAAGCTTTTTTTAGAATAGATCATTTTGGAAATACTTGTGCTCTCTGTACCCTGTTTGTTTTTAAAATGTTGGCCTGAGACCATGATATTAAAATTTGGTAGCATAACTATACCTGTTTCAAATATCCAGTCTTGGTCGTATAAAGTATAGGGAGTTATTAAACCATCAAATGAAGGTTTATACTGTTACTTTTAATACCTGCCATAAATAAAAAGAGTTAAAAGCAATTCAGAATTACCAGTCTGTGATGGCTGCACACTTTAAATGTATAAAAATGAGGGATAATACAGTTGTACTGTGTGATGAAGAGAAATCAGCACAGTAAGGAATGGGTGGGCAACAGGGCTTGGGTGGGTGGAAATAAGATAGGAGATAGATGAGCAAAGATATGCTTTAGAGTGGAGCAGAGGAGAGACGAGGAAGAGTTTTCTAATCCGGGGCCACAGTGGAGCAGCACCCCTACATTCTGCAAAAGACTTGTTAGGGGACAGCAGGAATGAATGCTTCAAGACCTTTGACTGTCATGCCGAGGAGTGTGGACCTTATCCTATAGCAACTGCAGCCATAAAGTCTCTGAGCATGGTTTTGGCATGGAGACAGTGAAACTAATTGGACAGGTTTCCATAGGATATTTGGGAATGAGGAAGAAAGTGGGAGGCAAGGAGACCAGGCATTTTATTCCTCTGTCCCCTTAACAAACAAACATAAATACGTACACTTAAACATCCACATATTCTCTTCCACCATTACCATTGTGAGGTTCCTTGTGCGGTTGGATTCCTGTCTTACTCGTTTTTGTTTCCTCCATATGTAGCCTACAGTAGTTGACTTGGTAAGTGTTTATTAATTGTGGGAAGTTGAGAGAAAGATGATAGCTTCGGGTCTGATCCAGAGTGTGAAGACACTTTCAGAAGCTAATTAATCCCCTTCAAGCTCTGCCTCTGAGTTGCTTTTTCCTTCCACTTATTAGATCATTTATTATTATTATTATTATTATTATTATTGTTGTTATTTTAAAAGAACTGGGGGAGGGGAACAGTGTTGGGGAATCAGGGAAGGGGGAACAGACAAGTTGCTGTCCTTTTGTTCTTCAGTCTAGTTGTGGAGGACGTCACTTCACTGGCCCATGTTCGTATTGTGATCATTGCGCTCTTCCCGGGTCAGGCAGTCGCTTGCCGGCCATTGGACGGCTGCTTGCAGCTGGCTGCTCACGCTGGCTGCCAGCCACTCACGGTAGCTCACAGCAGCCTACTGCAGCAGGGGCTGCAGCCTATGCTATCGCCTCACGGCAGCCCAGCTCCAGGTCAAGCTGTTGTTCACTATCCTAGCTGTGGAAGGCACAGCATCACTCGCCCTCTTGTGGAATCTGAACCAGGGCCTGCTGCTCAGAGCTGGAGTCCCAAGCCAACTTCCAACCAACGCACCACTCAGCTGACCCCAGATCACTTATTGAGCACTTAATGTGTGTTGGGTGCTGTGGTACCCACTGGGGACTCAGTGGTACATAGGACATAA
Source organism: Hipposideros armiger (assembly GCF_001890085.2). NCBI lineage: Eukaryota > Metazoa > Chordata > Mammalia > Chiroptera > Hipposideridae > Hipposideros > Hipposideros armiger. The sequence continues at coordinate 2,231,867 of NW_017731486.1, read as the reverse complement.
TCTTTCCATATGTGGCCCAGAGTCCTGGGGAACAAGATGATCCAAGGGTAGAGATGTGTACAGAATATTTGGGGAGCACAGTGGAAGCCCTTCCAACTAAAGGTAGGATGAGGACTAGTCAGGGGAGGCTTCCTCCCCATTGGAATGCTGTAAACATAAATTCATTCCTCAAGTTCCTTTAGAAAAATGCTACTTAAATATGGTATTGGGCGTGGTGTAGAATTATGGTTGCCTCACCTGAATGCCTGCCATCTGAGCAATTAACTCATAGGTCCTTCTGAGGCCAGTTTGTCGAGTTTCATCACCATGTAGTACCGTCAGATTTACAGAGAAAGATTCTCTTTCATGGTAGCACTTACCCTTACCCTGTCTGGGCTTGCAGATGTGGTTAGCTCATGACAGAAGAGTCTGGAAAATACCATGTGCTGTGCAGCAGGGAGGGTAAGAGTCTGAGCACACGCAGACTGAGAGGTACCTCACTAAAGTGATGGCCTGTGTAATTCAGAGGCTAGAAGAAAATGCCTCCAAAGTGCCTTTTTAAAGTGAATTAGACTCACCTGGACTTTCTATAAAGACTAGTGTAGTGGAAATCCCAAGGGATTTGAGATAATGAACCTATTTTGTAAATGAGCAGAATGTTGATTTCTTTTTTTAATTATTAATCAAATCAAAAGTTGATTTGGTTTATAAGACACACAAAATTCACCAGGATATGAAAAGCTAAATCACCAGGATATGAAAAGCTAAAAAGACTTTTTAATAATTGACTAATGGATATTATCTAGGTGGAATATTATTTTCAAATGGTATCTTGTATTCATGGGATTGAATTACTTAGTCTGATATAGACAGGATAATTGACAGGTTCTTTAAAAAGTACAGGAGAAGCTTTTTGAAGTTTGAGAAATGGGCAAAAAAAAACTAGTTGGCTATAGAAATTCACAACTATCTAAAACCCATATAAAAAAATATACAAAAAACCCCATGAAATTATATATTTGTCAGCCGTTGTTTTATTTCTATGTAACTATTGGAAGCTAGCTGCTAATTTTGTCAGAATTGAAATGGTTTTACCAGACAGCACGCACCCCCACTCCAGCAGCTTTGCAGTCTAGAAAAAATCACTAGAGTAATATTGAGGAGCCTTGGCTCTTGATTTAGGCTCTGCCAAAGTAATTTGGTTGTCTAGACATATAAAATATAGCATTCTATTAGTAGTAGTTACAATTTTTTGAGCATTTACTGTGTACCAGCAAAAGCACACTTTGTAATCCTTACAACAATCCTGAAAGTTATCCCCATTTTACAGATGAGGAAGCAAAGGCTCAGAGAGGTAAACAGCTTAGCCACTGTGGTGGCACAGCTGGTCAGCAAGTGGTCAGGGGCAGGGCTACAATGAATTTTAGCTATCGGTTCCTTAGCTTGCTTTGAGGTTTATATTTACTTTGTGTTGTGACATTTCTGATAGATCAGAATCATGAAGACCTTTCCTGCTTATCTAATTTGATCCTCCCTACAGCCCTGTGAAGATAGTGATGTCATTGATCTATGGCAGGGGTCAGCAAACTGCGGTTCTTCGGTACGTTCCATCTCAAAGTTTGCCAACCCCTGGAAGAGCCAATCCTGTCCCTCACAACAATTTAAAAATTATTCGAGAGCCATAAGTATATTTTTACACAATCACCATTATGTGAATAATCTCCTGTAAAATTTTTATAAGTGCAACTATGATAGTTTTATTTTCATTTTCAATTTTATTTCAGTCGCAGTTCACGGGCCGCAGTTTGCTGGCCCCTGGTGGCTCTTCCGTCTCAAAAGTTTGCCGACCCCTGATCAATGGTATCAGTGAAATTGACTTTCTTTATGGCTCTATCGTCACTTGTCAACTTGCCTACTGGATATTAAAATAATGCTCTAAGAATTGAATTTCTTACTTAAATATGGAATCATGTATTTTAAGCCCTTTACATATTTTTTTAAAATTCCCCAAATTTGGCATTTTAAATGGAGGAAAAGTAGCAGTAAGGCGGTCTAGATCAGAATTCTGATTTTCCTGGGCAGTAAAATTTCCCCCAAGGTGCTGGAGGCCAATATAGGATTGCCAATTCTTTTATTTCGCCAAGCAAGGACATTAAAAAAAAAAAATGAGACCGCCCCCCCCCAAAAAAAAATTTAGGAAAGACAGAAAATCAGAATTTAAAAGGTTTTTGAATTGAGTTCTGAGACCCTTTGTACACTGTCTTTGTTTTTCTCATTTTGCAAAATTTTTCTCATTTTGAACTTCACAGTCTGGCCCCTGAGAGTAACTGGTTTTAGAAGATGATAGCGCTTTACTGAAGCCGTATTCACTCAGTTACCTACTATAGTCCCTGTGTTCTCTTTGAGAACACATCCCTTTTGAGTCCTCTGTTGAGATGAGGGTGCACTCAGGATGCCTGTTCCAAGGGTGGGGAAACTTTGTGATGCAGATGACTGCATTTTATCAGGACCAGCAGTTGAGCTGGAAGCAAAATCCAGAGGTCCAAGGAACAGTGAATGTAAATCCCCGGCAGAAAGGTCTGTGGGTCTGACTTTGAATATTAGGTGAGGTGATCAATGAAATGCAGTCCATTGAGTTAACTGGTCAGCTTTACCTAGAAGCAGTGGAACCGCTGTCAGGGGACATTAACTACTTGTACTTTATTCTGGAAACTTAAATCAGGGAGTTTTATTAGAAAACCCAGAATGAATGTTTAAAACTAGATTGGAATTCTAAACGAGCAAACATTTGTAATACATTTTAACTTGTTAAATGTGTGATGTCTTGCAATACAAGTGGTTTGTTTCCGGAACAAATTCTGCTTGCAAACCAAGGTATTACTGTATTTTATTTTGCTCTTCTGTATTTATATGTAGTCTTCCAAGCCATGGCTGATCTGCCTAAGTATTTCACTTAAAAGAGAGTTAGAGAAATTTGTCCAGAATTCCCACTCTAAAAGTCCAACACCATAAGCTCTGCAGTGTTGTTTCACTCCCCTGCCAAAATGATGTAACACGATGACTCAGGGAGATTTGAATGTGAAAGGAACTGATGTATCTTGTTTAACATTTAGTTTTTGTACCAGCATATGCTATGCGTTGTGTAATTAGGTTTATTTAATGATATTAATGCAAACCGATAGGCTTGTGGAGGAGTGTGTTCGTTTTTTGTGAATTAAAGCAGCCATCTTTCAAAGAAAGCTGGAAGTGTAGTTGCGGTGGGGTTGTTTAGGTTGACTACAAATCTGTTTAAAGACCTGGCGTAAGTGCATTCAGCCTTTCTCTCACTTTTCTGCACTGGCACGGAAGAAGAAAGGGTTCATTATGCATGATAGAGATCCAGATTCTTAGAGATTGCTTTTCTCCCTCCAGCCAGCCTGTGGAGTCTTCCAAGAGCAGTCTGTTAACAGATCTTGGAACTGGCTTAAGAAGGCAGAGTTGGTTCCTTTGAGAACTGATAGGTCCATATTATTTGCCAGCCTTGGGTGCCAGATACATTGTTCTAATTAAATATTTGTTTCAATTTGTAAAGAAAATATAGCTTTGTACAGTAGTCAGCAGGTATTTTTGAGAGGCTGTTCATATTTATGTAAGACACCATTCTGCTAACCATTTTATAGGACACAAAGCTAACACCTGCTCCACCTGGTTTGCCCTTTTCAGAAAGAGAAGTGAATCATGGAGATAGCCATAATAAAATGTTTAGAAAAGAAGTAAAATGCTATGCTTTTGTAATTCAACAAAGGAAAAAAATGATGATTTTTTCCTTCGGTCCTTTTGTTGCACGCCTTTGACATTTGGAAAATAATTTGGAAAACCAAAACTGCAGACCTAAAATAGTGCCCTTAATTAAACGTAATCATGTTTTTTTAAAATGAGAAACACAGGTTTAACAGAATACTATATTCCATAGAAAAAGCTTTGCTCCCCTCACACCCCCCAAAATCTGACGCCCTCCACTGTTTGGTTTCTGGTGCTTACATAATGCCTTCTTAGTTTACAAAACAAAACAATAATCTGAAATTCCACCTTAGGCAAGCGTATGATGGAAGTAGCTGATGAATGAAACTCTCCTGGGTTTGCCAGCTCAATTTAATGCAGAAACTTCAGGACCCACTAAGCCAGGACTCAGGTGAAGGAACGGGGCCCTTCTAAATAAGGAGCTTTGTGGTGCTGTCTTTCATTTGCTGTCTTCCCCCTTCAGGCTTGCTACCAGAGAACTGGGCTCTTGTTGACTGCTAATCAATCACACACCTACCATCAAATTTTCACTTAAACAGAAAAACACTTGACCTTCTCCTTGGTCACTATTCTCATTCTAATTGCTCCCCAGGTGAGGGGATATTATGGGAAGAATGTGGATTTTGGAGGTGGGCTCACAGTCCTGGATTTAAGTGCCAGTTCTACCACAAGCTATCAGTGTGTCTTGAAGCAAGTGGCTTAACTTCATTTTCCTCATTCATAAAAAGTAAAAAAATTTTTAAAAAAAGTAGGACTTACACTTTTTTCCCATCTCCTAGTATAGGAGGAATAAAAGGGGATAAAATATCTTATGTACTTGGCCTAGAAAAGGCAATTATAAATGTCAGTTATGTTCTCTTCTCCTAATTTATATCACAGATGCAAAAACTCTGAAACACTCCAAAAAATAACCTTTTACCCTTTAGAGATATGTAATGAAATATATATATATATATAGGTTAATATGAAATATCAAAATGTAAACACATGGCTTGGGAAAGTACAAAATCATTTAACAGTCCCTGCATTTTTTATGGACCCAATCTGAGTAGTAGTAAAGTTGATATTTTTTGCGTAAGAAAAAAATATTACTGACCCAGCATTTGATCATCTGGGTTTTTTGGGTTTTTTTCCCAGATCCTCCCCCCCCACCACCCCCGTCAAGGTTCTCTTCCTCTGCAACCAAGGGGTCAAAATGATAAGGGTCTATAACCAGGGAGAGGAGGAAGGCCTACACTTGAGAAACAGTCTGACCAAGCCAGCCAGCATCCCTCACTCTTACTTTTACAGTATTTCCCTAGCAATGCAAAATTCTTTTTTTTTTTCTTTTAGCTGAGCCATCCTGCCACCTGTTGGCAGCTCAGCGGCTGCTCAGCTCGAGCAGGGACTCGAACCGCTGTTGCTCAGAGCTCAAACTGTTGAGCGAGCTCTTAACCAACTGAGCCACTCGGCCGGCCCGCAAAATTCTTTTTTAACATTAAATATATGTTTATACCTTTCTTCCAGTTATTCCCTCCTTACACATCAGGTGAGGCTGTGCAGGGAGGAGCAGAGACTGGAGCCCTTCAGACCAGGTTCGAATTTGTGCTCTAATACTTACCAACTTGATGACCTTGTGCAACTTTTTAACCTCTCTGACTCTATAGGTTTTTTTTTTGTCTATAGGACAATAATAATATCTGCCTCATAAAATTGTTCAAAGGATCTATTGCAGCCAATTAATGTACATTTCTAAAGCTCTTAGACTAGTACCTAAAGCATAGTAAACACCACAAAAGAATTAGTTCTTAATCTTTTTATTATGAAAGGAAAAGTCCCTTTCTGTAAAATTCTTTCATACGCGTATACTTCATGGAAATAGAACTGCCTGTTCAGATGGGCTCGGAGGTGGCGCTTATACTCAGTTCCCCAAGTCTCTCCTTTGATAACCTCAGACTCTTCTCTCCCTGTCTGATGTAGTTTGTGGTATCACTGTGTGTGCGCATGTGTGTGTGTGTGCGCAAGGCTGTCTCCTGTGCTCCTGCACATGTCGGACACAGACTCAGGGTGTTCTTTATGTGCTGGAGTAGAGGCAGGTCCAACCTGGTTGAAAGAGAGGCAGATCTTATTAAACTTGGATAGACATTTGATATCCTCAGGCCTGATAAATATGCTTTGATGACATACAGTCATTTTACTGTTTTACTGGTACCTACTTCTAGACCATGAGAATATTTTAGTTATAATACTTAGTTTCTATTTCGTTGAGTACTCATAACACAGTGTAAGAAAAAGCCAGATAATATTAAATAATAGGATTTGTCAACTTCAGGTGCCTTCAGTACAGGAATTGAAAGATGTTTTACTGACAGCCAGTTTGTAGTACTTTGTTTTCCTTTATGTGGTGCTTTCATTTTCTCACTCTCAATTCAGTGAAAATGCTTGAAATCCTCCCCCTTAGTAGAAATACTATATCCAAAATTGGATGACACTGTATAAGGTGTATATCCTTGAAAGAAAAACCACTGTACAAATTTAAGATAGTTATTATAAAGTGGCAATAACATCACAACCACTGTTTGAATTGATACTTATTTCAAAGTCTGAAATCCTTCAACTTCCTAAAAGTGTTGAGTAAAATAAAATCAGATCTTTGTTGGTGGGGTAGGGTAGAGAAGAAAAAGGGGAGGACGTCCGTTCAGCTGTAATTATAGGCATGGACCATGGTGTTATTTTTACTTTTATTTAGCTTTTGCTGGAAAGGAATGTGGAGAAAGAAGCTCCTGTTTACTTTTGCTATTTTCACTTTTGTAACTTCTTATGGACCAGCAAAAAGAAATACAGTGATGTTTTAGTAATGTTTGCCTTAAGGGGAACTTACAAATCTTATCAGCACTAAGTATACCTATTTTTGATGCTGTTGCTAAGATTTATGAACCACAAATACAAAGAAGAAAAGACAAATTTGCAAAGTTAAGTTTTGTTCTTTAACAGCTTGATTGTAATTCTGGATCATTTGCAGAACATTTCACTCTTTTCCTTTTTTTCATGCATCTGACTTTCATTGTAACAACTTTCCATGTTATAATTTTGAATCTAGGTTCAACTAGCATGTACTGTGGGCCTTAATGCAGATCACCTTGTCCTCTCTCCACTCTGGTGTCTTCCTCTGTAAGATGAGGATAATAGTGCACTCATTGGACTGCTGCAGGGTTCCATGTATTGGAGTCAGGCACAGCCAGTATGACAAATGTCCACTATCGTTACTATTAAAGGTAATTAAGATCAAAAAGAAGACACAGTAACTTTTTATACAGCAGTCAGTGCACACCTATTGATTTGGGAGTATAGCCCTGTGACCTGTGTCCTTCCTTTCTGATTCAAATATTTCTAGAAAGACTTCTATAACATTAGTAAGCTTAAACAAAGGTAAGCTCCTGTTGGGAGAATAATTTACCTAGTGGACCACTTCCCATCTAAGTGACTGCATAATTGTCAGAGAAATGAAATACGTACTACGTTTCTAGGGTGATGTATGTATGCTGGATGCCCTGTATTTCACTGCTGCTATTGTGTCCTGCCCACCAGACACACCCCGAACATCTGCCCTTCCTTCTTACTAAAGCGTTTTGTTTGTTTGGGCTTTTTTATTAAAAAACTGAGTTCTGAATTTCCTAATTTTTCCAAAAATAGTCAGCATTTCTCCTTACATATCTAGCATTTGGTGGAGAAAAGGAGGCAGGTTTCCATTCATCAGATTTATTGAGTTGCTGTTGTGCTGTTGTGTGCCAGGCAGTGCCCTAGGCTTTCAGGAGTCAAAGGTGACTGTGCCCTCAGAGGGGACACCAACAACAAAGAAGGGGCAGCGATGTGGTGTGAGGGCTAGAAGAGAATTCGGGTCCAAGAACTGGGAACACGTGAGGAATGAGAGCAAGGGGTGGTCATCAGAAGGGTTCAAATACCGTATTTGCCGGCGTATAAGACGACTGGGAGTATAAGACGACCCCCTAACATTTCCACTCAAAATACAGAGTTTGTTATATACTCGCCGTATAAGACTACCCCCTCTTCCGCACACCTTCCACACACCAAATAAAAGGTAAAACAATATCAGATTTTATTTCAACATTTATATTTATATTCAAATGCTTATGACATGCAGGAAAACTGTCACAAGGCTGTATGTAATCAAACATATACATAAATCACGATTCGCGATTTTGCGCTATCATACTGGGTGTATGGTCGGCTGTGTGCGATTTTGCGAGTGTGGTAAAATCGCATAACAGCCGAGCATACACCCAGCAGCGCTGCTGATGCCTGAACGGTATGTGGAATGAAGTGGGCGGGCATCGGGAGGCCACTATGGCACGGGGCAAGCACTATGGGCAGTCTATCTGAAGTGTACCTGGCGTATAAGACGACCCCCCACTTGGAGGCATATTTTTCAGGGCCAAAAAATCGTCTTATACGCCAGCAAATACGGTAGGAAGTAACGAAGGTCTTAAAAGGTTTCTGGGCAGACAAGGAGGTTCTCTAAGAGAGGACAGCAGAGAAAAGCATTTCTTTGCCAAATGCACGAGTGTTGATTTAGGTCAGTGTTAGCTAAGCTCTTGGAGGTCAGGGACTATCCCCATCAACTGATGGAGTAGTAGGACTGATCTCTTCCCCTGTTGGTTCAAGAAACCTACAGGAATCTGGGTTTTCAGCAAGGGCTGTGGATGGAAATGAAGTGGCCATCTTTTTTGTCCCTGTTTGTTTATAAACAGGGTCCTAGGCATTCCTCTTCAGGGAGGAGCTTCTCTGCTGACATTTCCCAAAACTAATCTGGTGAATATTTAAGGGTATTAATGACTTTTTACCTTTGATTAAGGATCATTATAATTTCTATGACATGCAAATAATAAAAGTAGGCAACATTAAGAGGTACTTTTGATGTAAGGTTTTTAAGAATGTTTAGTTGTATATTTTGATACAAGAATATCTTTTAAGCCATAAATTGGAGTAAGTTTTTGGTCATTACAAGCCACTTGGTGTCTGTTAGATGTGATAAAGGCTGTTTCGCATAAGAAAGAGGAGTAATTTAATGAGCTGTTTTCTTTTATGGAGTTTTAGATTTAGCCACTGGATAGTTTTCTGTTGTTGTTACTTTGTCATTAATCTACTCCCTAAAACTAGATAGTCTTCATTTTGGCTAAACAGATTATTAATCCTACTCACTATCATCTTTGTTTTCCTATTAAAATTAGTCATGTGTTTATAATCACATGGTGATAACATTACCACTTATTTCCTGATTTTGAATATTACTTTTAGTAATTAAATTTTGTGGTTACAAAATAGTCCTAGTGTAAGACTGCTAAAGTTGGATAACTTATTCAAGTTGGTTAAAAGAAGTGTCTGACATATTCAGGCTCAGAACACTTCTTAGCAGAGAAAACAGCCTAATCAAAACAAAAATTATTTGCTCTGGCTGTTTCAAAGGATTCTTTTAGTTGATTTGAAGCAGAGCTCACAAGAGAAGTATCATCTGCCAGTTCTTTTCAATAAAGTAATGTTAGACAAAAGTTACAGCTCCCTTAACTTAAAAAAAAAAAAGTAACTGGAAACAAAAGTAAAATAGAATAGTAGTCATGACAAAATGTGAATTTGATTTGTAAATTACTATCACGGAGTAACATGGTGAGGTCCCAACTTGATGCTAAAATAAAGAAGACAGTATTTTGTCATTGAGCTGTACTTTTTTAAAATCAGAACAGAAATGTCTCTAGCCTGCTGTTTGTGCCTTGGAGCATATCACTTTAAGCTGCGCTCTTCCCTTGTGGTTAAATCATTAAGGAACTCTGAGGATGTTGGTGGTACACAAACATGCTTCCTGTTTCAAGGCTGTTATAGAGTGTCATTTGACTCTGAAAAAAATTGTTCCAGAGCCAAAAGTGAAATCATGTCTAGTGTAAGAGATTAAGAATTGAAATGCAGTAGAATATGCTCTAGCTTTGTTTTCTTGTGACATTTGATATTCATGCAACTTTTCTGTATTTTACCGATGAGGGCTGTTGCCCCGCCCCCGCCCAGGGTTGTAAACATGTCTTTTGGTATTGCATTGGTGTCTACAGTGTGTTACTAATTATAAAAGCCATTCACATGCTGTTCGCTTCACCTCAAGAACCTCATCTAACTTTGAAGTGTTGCATCAGTTCCCTGGGGTGTAGAGCCTGGAAGTGGGGTCCCTGCTCTCCCTGTGGCCACGTGGCACTCACTGGCAGACATGACCCCTGCCAGCTGGAAGCCCAGCAGCATGGGGAAGCTGGATCCTACAAAGCAGTGAGGAAGTAATCCCTGTAGAGAATATCTTTCTAGTTCTCAAATTTACCCAACATCCCTTTGGTTTATTTTTCGTAGGTGTAAAAAATATTATCCTGAAATATTTAAGTTTTCTATAACTGACAAGCATATAAGGTACTATACACAAATGAAAATTTGGTTTAAAAGAAACAAAAACTCATAGACACAGAGAATAGTTTAGTGGTTACCAGAGGGTAAGGGGGGAGGGAGGTGGTAGAAGAGGGAAAAGGGGCTCAAATATATGGTGATGGAAGGAGAGCTGACTCTGGGTGGTGAACACACAATGCAACATATAGGTGATGTATTATATAATTGTACACTTGAAACCTGTGTAATTTTACTAACCATCGTCACCCCAATAAATTTAGTGAAAGAAAGAAAAGAAAATTTGATTTAAAAATTATCCGAAGTTTTAAAGGCTGAATTTGAAAGGGACAGTGAGACATGGTGGTTTGATTCTTAAAGTTAAAATAAATAAAAATTGGGTATGTTAATTTGCATGAGTAAATTTAAAAAAAATAATTCCTCAAGCCGGCCGAGTGGCTCAGTTTGTTAAGAGCGCAAGCTCTGAGCAATAGGGTCTCCGGTTCAATTCCCACACTGGCCAGTGAGCTGCGCCTGAGCTGAGCTGCTGCTGAGCTGGTGAGAGCGCATGCTCTTTGCAGCAAGGTTGCTGATTGAACACAAGTACACGTATGGAATGGTGGACTACACCCCTCTCTTTCCCCCCACCCTGCTCCAGCAACTAGATTGAAAGCAGCGACTGGACTTACAGCCCTCCACAACTAAGATTGGACAACAACTTGACTTGGAGCTGATGGGTCCTGGAAAAACACAATGTTCCCCTTCCCCAATTCCCCAACACTGTTCCCCTCCCCAATTCTTCAATAAAAATCTTTAAAAAATATATAATTCCTCTCCCACACTATTGATAACATAAAAGAAGTCATGTTAAATTTCCAGCATTCTGTATAAGAATTTTCCCCAAGATAACATTCTTTTAAAGCCATTTGTTAATGTAATTGTTAAATGGTTTTTATGCTAAACTTGTGGTAGTAATATGTTATGAATATCAAATGCTACATAAGTATTTCACAGTAAAATATAACATAGCTTGACTTTTATAGATAGTTGTGTATTGAAGTGTAGAATGACTGGGTGGTCACTGATACTGGTGTAGTTTTGCTTGTTTCTTTTGGGATTTAGTGATCAGGGTGTTTTTGGTTTGTTTTTATGATACTGATATAAAAATGTACAAATAGGATTATGTTTTATGACGTTGCATCTTTATTTTTGCTTCTTCATTTGTTTTATTTACAGGTGTTGACTTTAAAATCAAAACTGTAGAACTAAGAGGAAAGAAAATTAGATTACAGATCTGGTGAGTGGAGAATCTGCACCCAGTGATTGCCATTTGTGTTTAACAATCCATACGCTTGTCTAATAAAATTAACTGTTTGAGCTGGTTTGCCTCTCCTACTTTTCCTCTCCTTTGCACATGTTTAAATAAAATGAACAGTGAGAGAGCGAATTTAGAAAAGTACTTATTGCATACTCCATTTGCACATGGGGAGTTGTGGAAAGAAGAATGTTACTCTGATGATAGTTTGGAGCCATTATGCCTCATGCCTCTATTTTCAAATCATTTGACAAAACTGTCATCACTAAAATGATTCTCAAATGATTGTCTTCATGTTTTTAAAGTTATTTTGTTTGATAATATTCAAAGAAAGTCCAGTATGTTTCTAACCAGATTTGCAGTTTCAAGGCAGATCACCCACAGACAGTTCAGGGGCTATCCTTGGTGGCACAGTGCCCTATTAATGCCAACTGGGAATGAACCCACAGCCCCTTTTCTCACATTGTCATCGTATGAGAGACCAAACCAGCTGTGTTACAGCTGTGTCCAGCTCTAAGAGCTTTCTTTTGGCTCTCCGCAGCCCACAGGAGGGCATTCGAAAACCCATCAGTGGAGAAAGGATCAGGTCAGGTGATGGTTTAAAAGTAATTGCTGAGGTGTTCTGAGAATGCCCTTTTGTTTTTAACGACACAGCTGCAGTGTACTCAGCTTACTAACTCCTCTCGGCAGGTCAACCTCAGCTCTGAGTGTTTGTCCACCATGTGTGTGTTTGCTTTCATCTGCGTTAATTGCTGCCTCATCTGTGGCATCATCGGTCACCTAATGCTTGAGTGTTAGTGCCATGCCTTCATTCTTCATCCGTGTCGTGTCCCTGTCTGGGGCACAACTGCAGCCGAACCAGCATTGCTTGCCCACCGGAGGTGTCTGAGGTAATGTCTTCATTTGGTCATCTGTAGCTATCTAACACACTTTAAAGATTTGTTGGGTTTTGTTAGGTTTTTTGTTTCATAGTTTTTCTTTTTTGTATTTTAGTTTTTGACTTGATTATAAAACATTAACAGTCTTGCTGAAATTCTTGATAAGAAAAAAATGGATATTTCTTATTATATTAGCCCATGATTGGAAAGGCAGCAAACTGTATTGCTGCCCATTTTTTGAACTCTGGAAATGGCAACAAAGTGTCTTTCACATGAGCTATTGTTTCTAAATGTAAGCTCTTTAATGTAAAGACCACCTTTAAAAGTATTTGGGGTATGTCCACCTCTGTACATAGCACCTGTAGGTGAGACTGTTTTCGATGGAGCTTTGCCTCACAAAGGAGATATAGCTAATTCTAGAATGTTTGTGAAGTTTGCTTAGTGGATGACAGCAGTGTCTAATTGATGACACTGTGGCTTGTCTAAAAAGACATAACTTCATTAATGTATTAATACTACGGTTCTCATGACAGGCAGTAGTAATCTGATTTACAAAAAGTGTGTCCAAATGTCCCTGGATCTCTGTTCATTGAAGTCTATGCTGGTGACATTGGATACTTTTGGAATCTCACTTCAGTGCCTTTGAATGTGATCTAAGAAGGCCCTACATTATGAGTTCCAGTCCCTGGGGGAAAGTATGGTAGTGCAGTTCTGAGAAATACATGGGATGCCCGGAAAATACTTCTCTCTTGGATATAAAAGCATTCCCCCAAATAACTTCTCCTCTGCTTCTCCTTGGCTCATCACTCAGACTTTGTCCTCAAATTTTTCAAAATTATAACACTGGTGAAAAATATAATTGAGTGGGGAAAAATAAGATTCACTGAATTTATTGAAAGGTTGATTGCAAGTTTTCTATGGGGAATATCCCAGTGATTCAGTTAGGAAGTAGGACTTGTCTTTTCCTCCAGAAATAATTTTATTCATTAATTCCTGATGTAAATAAAATGGTATTAAATCCTTCTCACCGATCTTGAAGGTGCTTATTAGTGTGGCCTTTAAGTTGTTTTTAGAAACCCTGAAGAACTTAGTCCCCATCTGTCATACTCAGTTTTCCAATTCTTGGTCAGTTCCGGGTCAAAAAATGAAGTTTATTTTGCCTTGAAGTGGCATAAACTTTCTACATTTTTAAACGTGTAGCTTTTGTTCAGCACTTGTTTATTGACAGCCCGCTCTGGGCCAGGTGGACAAAAACAGACCAGCCTCAGCCCTCCTGACCCTTCCAGTGGAGGTCAGCAGGAGGGGATTCTCACATCCTCTGGAACAAAGCAAATGGTTTTCTTATATGTGAAAATGAATTTGCCGACAAGCTTTTTTGATTGTTTGGCATAGCATCAGTAATGTGAACGAATTCATGGCAAGTCCAATCTGAATAAAGCCATAAATTATAGCACCATTGCCAAAGGGTGTTTTAGGGACACAGTCGCACAAGGTATACCTCAAGGGAAGTGGCATTTGGAAAACATTGCACACTATGTCCCCCTTTTGGGAACTCATGCGCTATCCTGCTATAGGCTTTGAATAATCTTGCAGTGAGGAACCTTATTTTTGCTATTCCATTGCCCCTAGCTTACGTCACCATGACCCACCATGGCACCTGGGAGTATGCCAGGAGTTGGGGTTTTTGGAAAAAGCTAATTATAGATCATCTTTAAAGAAACTGTTTTCCTAATCAGAAGCCTTGCTCTGTTGAGTCTTGGTCTCAAGCAGTTTCTTGGCTTATTAGATGGAGAAAATAGGTCTCAGCCAGCTTCTGTGTACTATTAGTGTGCTTCTGTCACTCTTCATGCTGAAATGGTCACCCTCCTCCTGGAGAATAAGTAGTTCTTAGATTGCAAAGTAGCAATCAGAGAAGAATGAACTGTACTATATTTGCAAATCTGTTTGGTATCTCCCCTTTTTTTCCCTTTGACCACATAGTATTCTGTTTAGAAGAATTAAGAAAATAACAAGACTGATTCTATAGCATTTTTCATTAGTGGGGGATTCTTATCAGCAAAATCAAAGGAGAGTTGTAGGCTTAAATAGTTTAAATTATTGTCCATACATTCTCTCTTTGTTGGTAACTGCCTCCCATAGAGGATGTTACACTCTGCATTTTTTCACATTAGGAAACAGCTCAGCTCGGAAAGACTGAGTTCTCCAAAGAAGCAAGAATAGTGCCCTGATGCCTGGATTCTGGAAGGCATTGCCCCGGCCCCGCCTGCTAGAGCAGGACTTACCAGAAACAGCTGTTGTCCACCCCGATAGTATTTGAGTCAGTGCTTTTGAGGAAATTAGGGAAACAACATATATACCTGTTAACACACCAATTTATTGAAGCAAAATACCCAGCAAAACCAACTTGAGCATAATACTTTATGACTTAAAAATAAAAAGTTTAGCGTCAGCCCATTACCTGATTCCTTGTTCCTCTTTGCTATTCCTCTTATTCCTTTCATAACAATTTTCCTCACAGTGTAGTTGATTAGGGACTTAGAGCTTTCTAGAACAAAGTTTATGGGGGAACAAAACCATAATTTTATTCTAGAATGTCAAAAAAATTCATTACAAAGCTAATGTTAGCTTAAGTAAGCCACTTAGGTATAAATTAAGAAATAAAAAATTACTTTTATGCTTAATGATATATCTGTATGAGTGTTCACGGTGGAAAAACATTTCATTTAAAAAAATTAAGATTTTGCTATGTACAGAATTTTAGCATCTTTTAATTGTGTGGGGTCTACCTTCTCTCCTCCCTCCCCCCCCCACCCTCCAAGACTTTTTGCCATAAAAAAAGACTCATTTTCTTATTTTCAAAATCTTGGTTTGAAAGAAATTGGGACTTTATGTTTTTGTTTGAATGTAACTAGCTCAGAAAAGCTATCCCCACTGATAATGAATATGCACAGACACGAGGAGTTGTCTGGTAACTTGAAGGCAGTAGCCTGGTGAGGTCACCCTCCCTGTTGCATTGGAATGTGGAGTTGCTTACTATGGTTATTGTTGGGGAACTGATTTTTTGCTGCTGTTTCTTAGGGACACAGCAGGTCAGGAGAGATTCAACAGCATTACCTCAGCTTATTATAGAAGTGCCAAGGGGATCATATTAGTATATGATATTACTAAGAAGGAGACATTTGATGATTTGCCAAAATGGATGAAGATGATTGATAAGGTAGGTGTTGCGTTTTCTTCTCAGATGTGAGCTCTGGGTGTTTCCTTATAAAAGGCAGAAGGAGAAACCGTATTTATAAAGTATGCTTTTACATACTAAACATCATTTAATCCATATTATAACAGTCAAAGTAGGTGTATATTCCTATTACCCAAAACCAGCTTATAAATAATAAAACCAGGATTTTGATTCTGGTACCACTGGCTGCCTGACTTCAAAGCCCAAACACACTCATTCCACTGTATTGAGCTACTTCCATGGCATTTCTCATTTCTCACTTGGACATGCGTTTTGTGAGTGTCCAGAGAATAACAACCTCGAGGCAATAGCCTTCTCTGCGGTGCCTGTGGACACTCCACAAGGTCCTCAGTCAGTCATGAGACATCTGCCCTTAAAATTGTAGATGTCCTTTAATTCCTCATTTTGAATAGGAGAAGATATTACCCTTTGGCTCATGACTGACTATATATAGATAACCTGTGTCTATATGATTTATGTAAACTGTGAATTCCCCTCCAAGAAATGTGTACCCAAAATTCACATTTAGAAGACAGCAGTTGGGGGTGAGATGTGGTGGTATATATACAGTGATTATATTTTGAAAGTTTTCTTCCCTTTATGCAAAACTTGATGTTGAGTTCCTTTGCATAGCAAGCACATTTGATATATTATAAATTGGATTTTTGTTTGCAAATTATATTAAACCCATCTGTTAGATAATATTGGAGAATGTTTATTTGCCAGTTTTACCAAGCATATTATCAATGTGTGTTGTGCCTCTTTCAAATGTGTTAGGGACAAGGGTTACAGAGATGAATGGGACCTGAAGCTGGCCCTGCCCTCAGCCTGCTCCCACTCAGCTGTCTGTCATGCCTGGGCTCTGGGTTCTGTTATGGAGTGTTGCTGGAGTGATTCCTCCCATGCTAAAGCCACAGAGTTGTGCTCCTAAGGAAATCAGAAAGGGGCAGTCCTCATTGCTGGTTAATATTTTCAGGATGTAATGAATTTAAAACCAAAAGCAATGACCTCAACCCACAGGGCCCTATTAGCTACTTCAGTTTGTGAACCTGCTGACATCTTGAGGTCGAGTGCTCTCCTCCCTTTCATACTTGACTCTTTTTATCTTTTTTGGGGGAAGTACTAATATTTCTTGAGTGCTTAATGTGTACCAGGCACTATACTTATTCCACACCAGCCTGTTACTCTTACTGGTACATTACTGATAAGTAGACTGAATAACTTGGCCAAAGGTCAGTCACACCATCCTGGTGCCTTTTGCTACAGTGTATCTCAAATAATTTTTTAGAATACACAAAATCAAGAGATTTTAACCTTTCTAAAGAGAAATTCTATTGTGCCTATATATTTTTTAAAACTTAGAAATGTAGCTTTATTCTTTTCCTGATTATAAAATTAATGCTACGTCCTTATTACAGAAAATTTGGAAAATCAAGAAAAGCACGAAACTAAATTTTTTAAATCTATAATTCTGCCATCTTGAAAAACCAAAATCCATCATACTCCATTCAGTGTTACATCCTGCTTATGTCACTAAATATTCTATCTGAAGGCCTTCCTGTGCCATTCAGTGCTCTTCCAAAGCATGTTGTTTTTTTTTATGGCTGCATTCTTTTATGTACCTTAACTTACTTCATTCTTTACCTGTTTTGTTTTAGGTTTTTTGATTGATGATCATTTTAAATATAGAGCTTTGCCTGTATTTGAATCATTTCCTTAGGGTAAATTCTAAGGAATTATTAGTGAAAGGCTAAGAACACTGGCTAGTAGTGCCTGTTACACATTGCTTTCTAAAACATTGTGAGCCCTATAAGAACTGTCTTATACACCACAATAACCAGTCCTGCCGTGGACATGGAGATGCTCAAAGATTTGTAAAGTGAATGAACAAATGAGTGAAAAAATATTGGATTGGTGTACACTTCCTGTCAGTATATGACAATGCCCATCTTTGAAATGCAGCTTCTTTTAAAATTCCACAGTATGCTTCAGAAGACGCAGAACTTCTCCTAGTTGGAAATAAGTTGGACTGTGAAACTGACAGAGAAATCACCAGACAGCAAGGTGAAAAGGTGAGAAATAAGGGGAGCAGAAGAGAGAAGTCACAGCTGCCACACTTTGTACATTTAGCAGTTGATATTGATACACTTTTAACAAATTACTTATTTTTTAAATTATAAATTAATTATACAGTTATCATGCAATCACATCCTTCTCATATGTTTGCTCTTTTTAACTTTCTGCTCCGTTAAATTCATTTTGAAATGGAAGAAAAAAACCATGTTAGTATATGCTGCATTATTATCGAACCTAACATTTTATACAGAGAAACATTTTTTTAAAGGGTAAAATTGCTTTCATGATCTTCTCTTACTCCAATGTATTTTAACTTTACTTGGGGAGATAGTGATATTCACATTTTAAATGTCAGATACATTACAGTTTTAGAAACGAGGGCATATAATTTAACTTGAAAGTCCCAGTATCACCATAGGCATATGTTTTGTTATTTACTTATAACGTAGGAATTATCTGCTCTTGTGAACTTCATAGTTGAGTATAAACGGAGCTTTGCAAACCTTTAGTCCACCCCTTGCCTTAAAGCTGAATTCCAAAAGATATGCTTCCCTCAGTCATACCTCACACTTGTACATTAGACTGTGTTGCACCCCACACAGAGAAAAAATAATTTTTTGTCTTAGTTTGCACAACAGATAACTGGGATGCGGTTCTGTGAAGCAAGTGCCAAGGATAACTTCAATGTGGATGAAATATTTCTGAAACTTGTTGATGACATTCTGAAAAAGGTAAAAAAACAATAATCTACATCATGAAAGTATTTCATCTGGAACCTTTTAATTTTTTCTTTTATTATTTCTTGGTTGCACA
Source organism: Hipposideros armiger (assembly GCF_001890085.2). Taxonomy (NCBI): domain Eukaryota; kingdom Metazoa; phylum Chordata; class Mammalia; order Chiroptera; family Hipposideridae; genus Hipposideros; species Hipposideros armiger. The sequence continues at coordinate 2,213,383 of NW_017731486.1, read as the reverse complement.
TTTCTTTATTTCGAAGGAGAAGTACCATAGTTTTTCTTAGACTTAAAAACCAGGTGAAATTGTCAACTCAGCCAGCAGCCTCCAGCTTGCTGTTAGCAGCAGCTATTTCCCATCCAGTGGTTTTCAGTGTCCGTGGTATTGATGTCAGTATATCTGCTTAGCCTTAAATACAGTTTGGTGGAGTACTGGAGCAAGTATAACAATGTGCCATGTTTATTTGACATTTGCTTTTCTTTTTCTCCTGTTGTCCCACAAAAATTAAGTTAGATACAGACAGTGGAGACATAGTGGAATGTGCAGGTATCTTAGCTGAGAAGTCCCTGGTCCTTGCCTTACTCGGTGCTCCGCTCTCTAGCGGGAGCCTGATTCTATTGCAAAGGCCTTTCTGTGATGCTAAGTGCCAGAAAAATTGCTAGACAGCTTCACTGAAAAGCAGCAATTTCTTCAGGCATCTTTAGGCTTACATTCAGAGATTTTTTTTGGTAAGAACTTTGTTATTACATATGCTCAGTTCAAACATAATTCAGAATCTTCTAATAAAATGCTTGTTTATATAATTGCCAAGAGAACTTATTTCTTTCTTTAGTAGTGATATAACCCCTGAGAATGCAGAACAGTTTTTTTTTTTACTTATTAATGCACTAAGTTCCCATTATAGTTGGTTATGAAAATGCATGTTTGAGGTCCATCTTGTCTCTTCCACCACAGGGTATGAAGTAGCCTGGACAGTGTTTGTGTTGTTAACATGATGCACCCTGAACCTGGTTTTTGTTTTTTGGCTTAACATTTTAATGTCTAATTAAATTTTGATGATTGGAGAGCTTTATATAAAAATATTTTTTTGTTCTTATGTAATTGTACAATTTGCAAAACATTTATGTATACATTGTAGAGTTAAAATGTATTTGTCTTTTGTTTATCCTGAAGATGCCCCTGGATATTTTAAGGAATGAGTTGTCCAATAGTATCCTCTCATTACAACCAGAACCTGAGATTCCACCAGAATTGCCTCCGCCAAGACCACATGTCCGATGTTGTTGATTCGCTACTTTGGAGACAAAGTGGAAACAATTCCTGGAAAGGGGAAAATGTTCTATTCTGCACTACAATCATTTTGACAATTTCCTTTCGCACTTTGTAATCCAAGTCAGAGCTATACACTAACTTGTAAATATGCAAATAAGCAATCCTGGGTAAGTTTGGTTATAAATTACATATTTCCCTCCAAATTATTATATTTCATTATCCCAGTGTCTAGTGTGCATGCACTGGGAAACATAGTACTTCTAATATGAAGAATGGGAGAAATGAAAGGTATAATGTTTCTTGAAATAAATAATTGTCCTTGTTAATTTTATTATGAGGACAGAAGATACTCTGATAAGAAAGGTTTTGGTGCTTTGCTTACTGTTTTAAAGAAAATTTGTAAAACTGAAGACTTTTGGGGGGTGGGGATGCCTATCTTAAGTGCTTTTTCTTTATTTACAAGACATTTCCCCCAGCTGTAACATCTTTGAAATATTGGAGTGTTTCTGCCACAAAGCAAAGTTCCATTCATAGCCGTCATTGAAGGTTATTTATTAATGTTAAGTAATGGTAGACTATTACTACTTAGAGGATAGGATTTGACTTGGTCTTAAGGCTGCAGGGTCTCTCTCATGGTTTCCAAATGGACATACCTTATGCTTTTAAGAACTAAAAGATTCAATAAGAAAAGAAATGTTTTTGGAACTATAGAAGAAGATTTTAAAACAACGCTGCTGTTCTAAACAAATCCTGTTTAAAGTCATTTTAAATAGATACATTTTACTATATCAAAGAACATTCATGTATTTGCCTAAACATTATATATCTTTGTAATGATAAAACTTCCCTCTTTATGATGAAGCTTATTCCTTCTATTAAGCCTAGACTGTGTTCAATTTTTTTTTTTTGTCTGATAATGAATTTGTGAACTCTATCTTTGGTATATCTTTTATTAAACTGCACTGTTTTGTTTAGTCAAGATAAATAAGTAATTATGTATTTGAATTACTTGGCGTGTCTTGAGTGTTGTGATATGAAAAGCATTGTGGTCTTTCTACACTAATGAAATGCAAATAAAATTTTGTATTTATGAATGACAGTTGAGTTGCCACACTTGTTTATGTAATTATAAACTGAATAACTGACAATTTTCTTCATAAACGCCACCTCTTAATCTTTTGAGTGTTTTAGACAAGAAAAATACAGTACTTTGCTGTGGAAAAAATAATTTGGCAGTTTCTCAAAAAGTTAAACGGAATACAATATGACCCAGCAATTCTGCTTCTGGATATATTCCCCCCCCAAAATTGAAAGCAGGTACGCAAAGAGATACTGATACACCAGTGTTCATAACAGCATTATTCAAATAGCCATAAGGTGGAAACATACCAAAATGTCCATCAATAGATCAGTGGATAAACAAATGATATGTTAAAACAATGGACTATTATTCAGCCTTAAAAATAAGGAGAGTCTGACACGTGCTACAACAGAATGAACCTTATTATGTTAAGTGAAATAGGCCAGTCACAAAAGGACAAATACTCTGATTCCATTTATATGAAGGACCTAGAGTAGTAAAATTCATAGAGACAGAAAAGAATGGTGGTTGCCAGGGAAACGAGGGGGGGAAGTGGGGAGTTAGTGTTTAATTGGGACAGATTTAGTTTGGGAAGATGAAAAAGTTCTGGAGATAAATGGTGGTGATGGTTGTACAACAATGTGAATGTACTTAATGCTCCTGAACTGTGCATTTTAAAATGGCTAAATATCATGTCAAGAAATTTTTCTTCTTAGTACATGTGCTGCCGGAATGAGCACAAAATTTCTAATGTATGTACCATTTGTCATCCAACAGTTATGGATTGTGCCAACTGTTTACCTGTTATCTCCCTTCCACACCTACCTTCTGTGCTCTGCTCTCAGGCTCGGACTCTCTGGAGGATTAGCTAGACCCTCCTGCTCTTCCTGTTAAACCTGCTGATGGGAGAAATTTGAGGGACTTGGGAGAAGAAAGGAAGGGATTTACTTGCTATTTTTCCATTCCTGTCGTTCCCCCAGCTCCAGCCTTGTTGCACCCCACTGAAGGTATCAGAACATTGAGGCTGGTCAACGTCATGCCTGCTGGGCCACACCCCCATGGCATCCTAGCACCTGCTAGGCTGCCCTACTAAGTCCTGAACCCACCAAGTCCTTTTCCTGCTCAGCACCTGAGCACCTGTCCTGCAACACCCCACAGAAGCTCAGGCCAGCCTGTGGGATCATTCCTCTGAGCTAAATTTTGGCAACACATCATCTCCCTTTGCTCCCCCAGCCCTGTGAGTTAAGGTTGCTTTCTTCAGTTGTTAGTCATTGAGTTACCTTAGCATTCCCTTTTAGTCATTTTAGCATTTTAACAACTCTATAGCTAGTTCCCTATATTAAATCCCTCTGTTTAAAGATGCCTTCTTTGTGTCAATTTTCCTGACTGCTCGAGTACTTGGTATTAGGAGTGGTTTCAGGAAACAGATCCTCAAAGATGAGTTTAAGAAAAAAATGTTTGTTAGCCATGGGCACTTGTGGTTAAATCAGTAATCTGTGGTCTGTTTTGTATTTACCACTCAATCTTAGCTCCTGCATTAGTGCCTGTCAGCTGTAGTACTAAAAAAAACACCATTCTTGTTCAGTAGAGTCATTTTGGGATTAAATATAGGACTTTGCAAGAAGTCTTAGTGTGGTTTATAGCTCTTGAGTTTGATTACATTTTTGTTCTCTGATTTTCCAGTCTACTTGTAGGCTTTTTTTCCTCCAATAAGTAGGATTTTGTGACAGTGGGATTAAGACTTACAGTTTCTATACTATTATCCTCCACAATATTTTAGGGGCTGGTTATTCAATATCCATTTTGTGTGTGATCTCATGACTGGTGGCCTGTCTTGCCCACATCGTGGCCCAATAGGCCATCATGTGATAAGCTGAAACTCAGTTTCTTCTTTCTCAATTTTTAAAGGGAACTCTCCTTTATTAAACCATTATAAATAATACATTATGTTTTTATTGCTCATAGATTAGTGTCTCACTTGATTCTCACAGAAACTGAGATGAGTGGAGACTGGTATAAAATGAATGTTGGCATCCATGTATATGGAGAGGAACAAAGTCCAAAAAAGCACATAATAGAAATCTTGAAGACTCTAGGATCTGTAGATTTTGTTATGGACAAAAATCGTATTTCCGGTCTGTGAACTTGAAATTAAACTTAGTTGAAGTTCACCATCTTCTTGGAGAATCAATAGTGGGTTGAATTACTTTGAATGCAATAGGGAAATAACAGGGTTATTCTGTGTGTGCAAATCTCCATCCCTTCCTCTTTTTACCTTCTGGATCTTGAAGTGCTATTTCAAGTTTGTAGGCAGTTTTATTTAACCATTTAAAGTTTTCAATTTTGAAACAGGCGAATATTAGTTGATGGCACAACAAACAGATTAGTCTTGTTTGTCTCTAGCTATAAAACAAACTACCTAAAATTAGCTGGGTATGTTTTTTTTTCATGACTGATTTACATTACCAGGGAGAGAGAAAGTACTTGTCATATAGATTACTTATTGCCCGGAAATTGTAGCTAGGCCCACAGACTGCAGTTACAGGTGGGTCACAACATGATATATGGCCCTGTTCTTTATGTTGCAATACTGTAGTCAACAGAGTTGAAATGTCTTGCGTGGTTACTGTATGCAAGGTCCTGTGCTTGGATGCTGTAAGGGATACAACCAAGATAAATGCAACAGTCCCTGCCCTTTGGGAATTCATCAAGCGCCAGAGACAGACAGACCAATAGCTAGAGTACGAGGCAGAGCTGCTGTCATGAAAGGACAATACTGATTCCTGGGGAGCAGAGGAGACAAAGGCAAGGCCAGTGTGGGTTACAGTAGAAAGCGGGGGGGAGAATAGTCTTCCTTGGCATTCAGGAATGAATAGGCTACTGACTGGTGGCAAGGCAGAAATGAGTCACAGTGTATTCAAAACCCAAAGGGACCCTCTGGAAAGAGACTACATAGTGAAGCATGCATTGCTAGCTGTTCCATTGGGTTATAGCTTCCCAAACACTTGGCTGCCTCTTGTAAATGTTTGATTAAGCCTGTTCTCTTGATAGAAACAAGGTAATTACTGAAAATGTCTGCACACTCAAAAACCTAAAACATGTCTCATTCTAATAACTTTATATTTATTACTGAAAAGGTCCTGAAAATCTGCCTCTGGATTTTTGCAAGGGTAAGCTGATGAGTTTGATCCATTTATAAGCCAGTCAGGTCTTTTCCATAGGTCGAAATCATAACCCTGTTTGACAAACCGAGAAGAGGGTAAACCAGCCCCAATCCATCTGCTATTGGATTGGGCCCAGTGAGATGGGAAGTCCCGCCCAGTGGCATCACCTTAGCACAGACAGCAGGAATTCCCAAAGCACTGAGAACTTGATCACTACCACCCCACCGACTGCAGGAGCTGGGTGTTTTACTTTTTTTTTTTTTT
>NW_017731486.1:2197693-2203238 GCF_001890085.2 Hipposideros armiger | reverse complement strand
AAATATGGAAAGAAGACACAAGTTACACATATCTGGAATGAAAGAAGAAACATCATTACAGACACTTAAGACATTAAAAGAAAATAATGAAACACCATAAACTATTCTATGCCTATAAATTTAATAAATTGGAAAAAATGAACAGCGTTCTTGAAAAATACAAACTGCCAAATCTCATTCAAAAAGAAAGAAATAGGGAACTTTCTCAACCTGCTGAAGGTCACCTATAAAAATCGAGCAGCTAACCTCATACTTAATGATCATAAACTGATTGCTTTTTCTCTAAAATTAGGAATAAGGTAAGGATATTTGTTTCTTTAATTAGAGGTTTTAGCCTGCAATAAGGTAAGAAAAAGGAATAAAGGGAAATAAATAAATAACATTGTCTCTATTCAAAGATGGCATGATTGTTCACATAGAAATTCACAAAGAATGTATAACAAAACTATTAGAACTAATAAGTGAGTGTAGCTAGGTCACAAGAAACAAAATAAACAAAAATCAATCATTTTTATTTACTAGCAATAAACATTTGGAGATGGAATTTTTACAGTAACATTTAATTAGCACGCACACACACACACACGCAACCTAAGAAATTCTTAGGTACAAATCTAACAAAATGTACACAAGGTCTGTATGCTGAAAACTACAAATTGCTGATGAAAGAAATCAAACAAGTCCTGAATAAAGGAAATATGTAATGTTTTCATGGATTGGAAGACTCAGTATTGTTAAGATGTTTACTTTCCCCAGACTTATCTATAGATTCAACACTAACCCAACCAAAATCTCTATAGGAGTTTTTGTAGAAGCCAACAAGCTGTTTTTAAATTTTGTATGTAGAATCAAATGAACTAGAGTCACCAAAGTGGTTTTGAAGAACAACAAAGTTACAAGACCCATACTCTCTGATTTTGAGACTTAACTGTAAATCTACAGTAATCAAGACATAGTGAGAAGAGAGGATAGACATATGTGGAGTGGAGCAGAATTGGGGAAGAAATAGGCCCACATATATTTGGTGAATTGATTTTCAACAAATATGGAAAGAAGNACTCACGGCAGCCCAGCTCCAGGTTGAGCTGTTGTTCAGCATCTTAGCTGTGGAGGGCAGTGTCACTGGCCCTCATATGTGGGATCCGAACCAGGCTCTCTGGCGTCCCAAGCCAGTTCTTAACCATCGCGCCACTCGGCTGGCCCAAGGGTGTTTTACTCTTGATGGGCAAGACTAACAATAGAAGCCCTAATTTTACTAGATCTCTTTAAAAATTTGTAAACCTTTGTGATGCCATTCCACATAAAGTTCAACGAATGCTTGTGGTTAAAATGGGGTGCATTTCTTTATATCAAGGAAGAATATCTTTCTTTAAAGACAAAAGGACGCTACCTTGCTTGGCAGATTCTAGTTCTGAATCTCAGAGGAAGAGACTGGTCTCAGTGTGTCTCAGACCCATCAGTCCATCAGCTTTATCTTTAGGGTCAGCTAGTTAAACCGACATTTACGTCAGGGGCCCCTCAGCCCAGTAAGGATCTCTACCCAACTTGTTGAAATACCTTTTTACTCAGAAAACAGCTTTCATTCCATAATTCAAAGCAAAAGATTTTAGTATAAGTAACTAGTTATTTGGGATTCCCATCAAATTGTAATCTGTCATTCATGAGTACAAATAACTGGATATTAGATCATGCCTTGAACTGGACAGGAGGGAGTTGGGAGCAGGAGGGCTTTGGGTCCCTGAAGGGGAATCATGAAAATAAGGTTAGGAAAATGGTTTAGAAAGAAAATGAAGCCAAAGACAACAGGGCCAACGTCCATTTGGCTCAGTCTGCCTTCTGCCAGGCTGGGACAGAACTATCGGACATTCACCACATGGGCGGTCTCCCCAAGGTTCTGCTGCCCCTCACTCAGATGGCCCGCCTCCTGCTGCACAGAACATCAGGCACCTAGGGGGAATGTCTGCTCTAAGTGCACCGAATGGAAGCCTCTGCTCACAATCCCAGGCGTAGTCCATCCAATTTCCTGAATGTTCAAGTTCACCCCTGGACCTAAATTAGCTCAGATTTCCACATGTTGGGAAAGCTCTCCTCTGTCCCCAGCTGGGGCCCACCACTGGTCTCTGCAGCTTGAAGGATCCATTCACACTTACTCTGCTGTCACACTTCAGGTTCATTTCTCAGCTCACTGCTGCTAACCACAACACGGCAAAAACACTCCGTTTGTGCTAAACCTAGTGAGTGAGCTTTAACATGCTTGATGTCTCAAAAGCGCTGAGCACCCAGAGAGCCTTTTGGGCCTAGGGATACCTGAAATAACCCTGTGTCTAGCTGGACCATAAAACCAGACTATTTCATGAGCAATAGTACAGCATATAATAGGTCAGGAATGTGGTCTTTAAAGCCAAATTGTGTGTTTGAATCTTGACCATTTCCCAGTTGTGTAATCATTTGGTAGGTAATTTAATTCTGTTTGCTTCAGTTTCCTTGTTTGAGAAATGGGGATAATATTAGATGTTAGCTACTTCATAGGGTTGTTGTGAGGATTAAATGAGCATCTGTAAACTTCCTGTAGCAATCCTAGCACAACCAATACTCAGTAATAAACTTACTATTGTAAATTTTTTTTTAAAGATTTTTATTGGGGAATTGGGGGAGGGGAACAGCGTTGGGGGAATTGGGGAAGGGGAACAGACAAGTTGCTGTCGTTTTGTTCTTCAGTCTAGTTGTGGAGGACGTTGCTTCACTGGCCCATGTTGGTATTATCATTGTGCTCTTCCTGGGTGAGGCAGTTGCTCGCCGGCCATTGGTCGGCTGCTCACGGCAGCTCATGGCAGCACACACGGGCTGCCGGTCGCTCATGGTAGCTTTAGGGCAGCCCACTGCAGCCTCACTGCAGCCTAAACCATCGCCGTCGCCTCACGGCAACCCAGCTCCAGGTCGAGCTGTTGTTCACCATCTTAGCTGTAGAGGGCGCAGCGTCACTGGCCCTAATGTGGGATCCGAACCGGGGCCCCGCTGCTCAGAGCTGGCGTCCCAAACCAGCTCTTAACCAACGCACCACTCGGCCGGCCCACTATTGTAAACTTTTAAAACCTTTTATTTTTAAATAATTTTAGACTGACATGAAATTGCAAAAATAGTACAGAGTCACCAGGTACCCTTTCCCTAGTTTTCCCCTGATGATAGCATCTTACATAACTAGAGTACAATGATCAAAACCAGGAAATTGGTTAGTACAGCACTATTAACTAAACTATAGACCTTATTTCAATTTCACCAGTTAATTTTTTTTCTCAGTCATGTTATCTTTTCAGAATTTGTTCTTCATCCTTGGCTTCTGTGGCCCCTAATATCAGTGTCCTCAGAATATTTCTAAACATCTCATCCTCTGCTTGTCTTTTAGGTGTGATACTCCCCAGGGAGGGGACGGCCTGTTGGCTTCTGCCCAAGTCATTTCCTCACTTCTTTCATTTTGTTCAGGGGTTGAATGGCCATGTGCTTCTGGGGAGGCTGCGCCTCTCTACAGCCATAGGGGCACATCCTGACTGGTGGACACCCACCATAATAACTCCGTCCACTTGCCAGGGATTGTTTGGAGATGAGCATGTGACCCCAGTCTTCCCAACAAACATGAGTTCAAGTCAACTAGGTGGCTTCTAAGAAAGGGTTTTACTCCTAAAAAGAGACTCACACAGGTACTCTGGTGCCTCTGGAATTAATCACCTTCATGGGATGCTTGACACTGCAGCAGTCATCTTGGAAGTGGAAAGGAATTCTGCTTAAAAGGACAGTCAAAATGTCAAAAAAGGCAGGTGAGCAAAATGGAAAGAATCCAAGCTATCCCATTTTAGAAGGATTCAGTTAACTATGTAATTTGCTATGTGAGATAAGTTTACCCCACTTTCAGTTAGGATTGTCCTTACTAACAGCTGAAAGCATCCTCACTCAGGGTTCTGTCCTCAGCCTGCTTTTCAGTGTATACACTCACCCATACCCATGGCTTCACCTGTACACCAGGGTCTTCCGCCTCCACCTTCATCTGCCACACACACCTCAAAAGTTAACATTAATTGAAACTCATATTATGTTCTATTTATGAGACAGCCCCTCCAACTAGTCCTCCTGTTTTCCATATCTCAGTGAAAGGAACTTCCATCTACTAGTTTCCCAATTCTGAAACTTTGAAAGTGATCCTGGGCCTGTCCCTTTCTGTCCTCTATATCCAGTTGGTCTTCAAACCCCATTAAATTGAATCTTCTCTCCAGCCTTCTGCATTAGTTGAAGCTTCATAGTTCCTCATTTGCATTTTTACAACAGTCATCGATTTGTGTGTATATTCTAATCTCCTTATTTAAAAAAAATATTCTCAAATTGACTATGACTATTCATTAAATCTCCTTTTATTATCCAAATACATTCATAAATTCTATCATCTCTAGAGCTTTTTCCCTAAATAAAGAGATTCTCTTCCAACTCTACCCAAGGTTCAGAGATACCTCTCCTCTAATTGTTTGTAGAAGGTATTGTATCTATTTAATCAAGTCTCAAGGAGATTAGGAACTTGTCCAAATCTGCAGAGCCAGCAAAGGGTAGAGCTACGACAGAGTCCCAAGTCTTTAGACTCCTTGCTGTCTTCTCTCACAATCTTTGAAAAGATTTACTAACCTTTTGTGTTAAATATATAGCAACATGTTCCTTAACAGAGACAGAAAGTACAATGGTGGTGGCCAGGGACTGGGAAGGAGGGGACGGGAGAGAGGGGGTTGTTTAATGGGTACAGAGTTTCAATTGAGAAAGATGAAAAAGTCCTGGAAATGAATGGTGGTGATGACTGCACGACAATGTGAATATACACTTAAAAATAGTTAAAATGGTAAATTTTATGTTGTGTATATTTTACCACAATAAAAAATATTAAAAAGAAATGGAGAAAAAAGATACCTTTGAAAATATCAACAAACATAACCCTCTAGACAAACTCATCAAGAAATATAGAGGGCTGGCCGAGTGGTGCGTTGGTTAAGAGTTGGCTTGGGAGCACGCGAGCTCTGAGCAGCAGGGTCCCAGTTTGGATCCCACATGGGCCAGTGACACTGCGCCTTCTATAGCTAAGATGATGAACAACAGCTCGACCTGGAGCTGGGCTGCTCTGAGTCGCCGGCGATGGCGTAGGCTGCAGTGGGGCTGCAGTGGGCTGCCTTGAGCTACTGTGAGTGGCCGGCAGCCGGCGTGAGCTGCCCTGAGAGGCTGTCTAATGGCAGGTTACCGATCTGCCTCAGCCGGAAGAGCGCAATGATCACAACACCAACATGGGCCAGTGAAGCGACGTCCTCCACAACTAGACTGAAGAACAAAAGGACAGCAACTTGTCTGTTCTCCTTACCTGATTTTCTAACACTGTTCCCTCCTCAATTCCCCAATAAAATCTTTAAAAAAAAAGAAAAGAAAAGAAATATGGAAAGAAGACACAAGTTACACATATCTGGAATGAAAGAAGAAACATCATTACAGACACTTAAGACATTAAAAGAAAATAATGAAACAC
>NW_017731486.1:2194559-2196913 GCF_001890085.2 Hipposideros armiger | reverse complement strand
AGAGAGGATAGACATATGTGGAGTGGAGCAGAATTGGGGAAGAAATAGGCCCACATATATTTGGTGAATTGATTTTCAACAAATATGGAAAGAAGCAATTCTATGGAGAAGGATACTTTGTTGTTTGGTTGTTTTTTGTTTTTCAGTGAATAGTGCTGACACAATTAGATATCCACATGCAAAAAAAAAATGTACCTCAGTCTATATTACTCTTACCCTATATAAACAATAAGTAAAAAATAGCTCATAAACATAAATGTGACACCTAAAACTACAAATCTTCTAGAAGAAAACATGAGGGAAATCTTTCTTTCAGTAAGGTCCTAACCCTCTCATAACCCTGTCATGAAGCAGGTTGACAGGGTTGTTATGAAGAGTAGATGAGACAGCAAAATGAAAGTGACTAACACAGTTTCTGCTCTTTTAAATATTGGTTCTTTTGTTGCTTTTCTTCTCCATCTCCCCCATGACTGATCCCAAAATAACTTCCCACAGCCTATTTTAGAAAAGCCAATAGAAGTCTTAAGTGATTGTGCTTAAACTGAATACCAAAAATGATGCTGGATGGGACAAGCTGGATGGGTCATCCATTCAGTCTAGTGTTTTCATTAGGCTTATTTTTCACAGAAATTAAGGCAGCCCAACCATCTGCTTGGTGCTTTTTAAAACATATGGATTACTCTTAATTACCCACAGTCCAAGCTGTTAAAATTGAACACAAGCTTCAAATATCTGCTGCTCAACTTTATCAAAAATTCTGTGGTGCGGAGTTCCAAAGTTGCAGTCTATGTTCATTTCTTTACTATTATTCCCCAGGTCAGAACAGTTCATAGGAGAGCTGGATAAAGAAGCCCATGGTCTTGACTTCCTGGAATTGTCTTCACAGTGCCTTGATGTCATGCTTTTAACTAACATGGAATGACCTTGGGAAAACTCTTGTGGCATCCATTACCTTTTATGAGGGATGTTATTGGGTACATTGTAATCTTGAATTTATATTTATTTTTTTCACTTTATTGTAAAGTATGTATTCATCAAGCCACCTCAAATCCCTTGGGAAATTATATGACTATAATACAATGAAATATTTTAGTGGTCCTGTTAACAATCAATGAAGTGCTTCTGCAATAATGCAAAATGTCCATTAGGAGGAGCCAGAGCACCAATGATAAAAACATGGCAGGTTAAAACATTTACAAATTGTACAATTTCTTAGTCTTTATTATTTTAATGCCTTCTATTATATCTAAAAGGCATACATAATTAAAAGGTATCATTTGATATCTGTGTATGATACAATCTAGAAGAGGAACATAAATCTTTAAAATTATGCCCTACATTTTAGCAGTAATTTGAACAGACATAATGAATTCAGTTTAAACTCAGGGGAATTTTCCTAAGCAGAAGACTGAAGATTTTTAAGCATAAAGAAGTGTTAGAGGTGAACAGAGTACAACAATAGTTTTAAAGATAAGTCTTTTGGTAAAACTTATTGTTTCCTTTTTAACCTAGGTGTCATTTAAAGAAGACAAAACTATATTTTATTCACTAAATCTACTTGGCATTTGCTTTTTAAATTGCAGCCATGAACCACACTCAGAGATTGTGACTCATGGCTGTGGGCATATATTACAGGACATGGGTAAGGAATCCACAGAAGAGTGAAAGGGAAGTAACAACGGACCAATTTCCATGAAGTTGCGTAGTCCCAGCAAGACTAGAAAAAGATTTTAAAGAAGACACAACAATGTCAAACAAAGTGAGGAACAAAGAGTCTGGAAGTATACAAACTTCTCTGAGAAGGAGAAAAAGAGAGGGAGAATTGGAGTGGATGCTGTAATGAATTGTGTATGTAACCTGGCAATGGCAGGTTATGATCTAATTTAAACCAGCTGGAAACAATGTATGATTTCTCTTGCTATATGATTGTGTTAGGTAATGATTAGTTTAAGATGCAAGAGAAGCTTACTAACTTTCCTCTGGTTTCTCTCCTTGTCATCTGGTGTTAGGCAGAGAGAGTGCTTTGAAAGGCCATTGTGAGGTAAACAAAAGAAAGAGGAGGTGATGACAAAAAGGGAATTCTTTCCTGGCCTCTTAGAAGGCATGGGATCACCAACAGGAGGCCAGCTATGGCTACCAGAGGGACAAGGATACTGTGAACTGGACAAAACATGGCTTTTCAGGAGCAGTCTCCTGGAGTTTTTTGGTTTGGTCCTGTTCTGCTCTGTTTTAGTCATTTTTATCGCAGTATAACATACACAAAGAGGGCCGGCCGAGTGGCGCGATGGTTAAGAACTGGCTTGGGACACCAGAGGGCCCCGGTTCGGATCCCACATATGAGGGCCAGTGACACT
>NW_017731486.1:2185308-2192099 GCF_001890085.2 Hipposideros armiger | reverse complement strand
CAGTGTCACTGGCCCTCATATGTGGGATCCGAACTGGGGCCCTCTGGCATCCCAAGCCAGTTCTTAACCATCACGCCACTCGGCCGGCCCTGAAGTATTCTTATAAAGGTATAAATGCTAACTAATGATACCAGAGAAACCAATGTCTTTGAGCAGATAAACCTCAGGGAGAAAATCTTAGATGATAAGACCTTACTTGGTGGCTGCTGATGCAACCACAGAACCAGCTCAAAATGGCCCTATCCTGTTAACAAGATACTGAATTGCTTTTCGTAGATAACAGACCAAAACCACAAGTCATGCAGCTGAAGCTTGCACAGAGGAGAGAACCTGACCCCCAGCTATACCTGGAACCAAAGACTCACTCCCCACACACACACCTCACATACACACATGAACCCAAATGACCAGGACATAATTGGAACTTGAACACCAGAACACTTTTAGAAGCAGAGGGTCCATTGTCTGGGAAAATCTGGTGCTGATGGCACTTACCATAAATGACCAAGGTCCTTCACTTAAAACTTGCCCCACCAGCACTTCCACATACCTGTCAGGACCCTGGATCGGAGTTTGGGTTTTTCCAGCTCAAACTGCCCATTCTCCATTGTGTAGCAGGATACAATAAACACCACTTTCTTTCACTGCACCAGTGTCAGCGTAATTGTCTATCTGTAGTGCTGGGTAGACAAACTCTGCTCAGTTACTGAGCTTCCCAGGACTGTGGTTCAGAAAGTAGCAGATGCCAACACTGTTGATTGGGTCAATTCCAGGAAAAAAAGAGCATAAATTAAACTCAATCTAAAGAATATGTGACTTTGTGTTTTACTGGATTATTTTTTTGGTCACATCTTCCAAAGAACAAGTTCTGGAATGAGGTGTCAACAAAAAAACATCCAGCCTAAGAGAAGGCTTATAAGAGTTAATTTGAGCCAAACTGACAATTGCCAGGAAGCAAAATCTCAATGGATTGAGAAAATGCTCCCCAAAATGGTGGTTTGAAACTTATTTTACACAGAGAATCAAAGGAGGAGGGTTATATGAAATTCATTGTTGGAAGATTAAGGGGCTGGGAGGAAGCAAAGGGTAGGGGGTGAGTCTCTGGTATTGAATAAAAGTAAATTGGAGAGGGCCGGCGGGGTGGCTCAATTAATTAGAGCGCAAGGTGGAAGCAACAGGGTTGCCAGTTCAATTCCCACATGGGCCAGTGAGCTGTGCCCTAGCTGAGCTGCCAGTGAGCTGCCAACAGGCAGCCAGATGGCTCAGCTGGTGAGAGCTCATGCTCTTAACAAGGTTGCCGGTTCGACTCCTGCATTGGATGGTAGGCTCAAGGTGCTGTGTTCAATCTTAGTTGCAGGTAGGCAACTAGATTGAAAGTGGCTACTGGACTTGGAGGTGAGCTTGTGCCCTCCACAACTAAGATTGAAGGACAACAACTTGACTTGGATCTGATGGGGTCCTGGAAAAACACAATGTTCCCCTTCCCCAATTCCCCAACACTGTTCCCTTCCCCAATTCCCCAATAAAATCTTTTGGAAAAAAAAAGTACATTGGAGAGACAAGTACTTCTTTTACACATAGGTGAATGCAGGATAGTTAGTAGTTCGCTCTTTATAGAACATAGAGATTTGCTATATAATCAGGGGACAAGAATAATAACGAGGGATTCTGTACATTCCTGCTCTGGTGTGGGGGAAAGGGAAGGTAAGTGATTACTGACATTCGAAGGATGTCATCTTAGGTGCAAAAAGATAATAGACAGGCTCACTTAAGGTGAAGATTGACTTTATGACTTTATGAAGGATGCTTCAGGCTAAAGATGTGACTTTCCACAATGGCCCACGTCAGTTATGATTTTTTTTATGTTCATGCCATCTTATTTGGTTATTTTCAGTTTCCTGAGCTTGTCAGGTTTAACCTGTGGTCCCTTTCCCATCCTCAGAGGCATTCCTTCAAATTGTGGTCCCCATTATTTATTAGCAAAGCAAGAAAGTTTCAATTGTAGCTAATAACTGAATGAATCCCGTGATTTATAAATTCAGATGGATTTATAAAGTATACACTGGCCATTGTCACTCAAGAGTCAGGGCTCTTCAGGTTAGCCTGTGTGAGGTAGTGTCAGGGAGGAAAAATTTTCCTATACCCGTCAAGGTTCTTCTGGCTGGACTAGTAATCAAACTAACTGGAGACAGATTAGCAGGAGATAAACAAATTAAAGTTTAATAAGTAACATGTATGCTCCTGTATACATGGGAGAGACCCTGGAACACTGAGTAACTCACCAAAGTGGTAGAAGACATCACCTTTGTGGACGGAAAAGGGGCCACATGTTAAACCCGACAAGCTCAGGACACTGAAAATAACCATAAAGGGTGGCGCGAACATAAAAATTTTTAACAAAGGTGGGCCATGGCAGGAAGACACATCCTTGGCCAGTAGCTTTCTTTTTTTTTTTTTTTTTATAAGCTGAGCCTGCTTTGCTTTCTCCTACCTCCTTAATCTACAAACAAAGGATTTCATGTAACCTCCCTCCTTTGATTCTAATGTATAAAATAAGTTGAAAAACGGTCATTTTCTGGAGCATTTTGTCAATCCGTTGAGATTTTGCTTCCCGGCAATTGTTGTCAGTTTGGCTCAAATAAACTCTTATAAATTTCCTCTGAGGCTGGATATTTTTCATTGACACCTTAAATACCACCTTCAGCTAACGACAAAAGAAGATGTTGAGGGTAAAGAATCAGTTATGGGAAGTTACCAGAAAAAGCACAACAAACACGGGTAAGATTGTTACAGATTTAAGTCCCCACTTTCTCCACTGACAGTGAAGGCAGGCCTGGTACAGTGAGGAAAACACCCTTACGAATGGAGATTTCCTTTACAAACGTAAATGTCTATACAGGGTAACTAATGTGGCAGTGGGCCCTAGACAAAGACCTTCCCAGACCATGTGGTCGCTAAGGATTTCACGCGGGCTTCAGACAAAGACATTCCTGAACTGTATGGTCAGCAAGACTTCCGTGTTTAACATTTCCGAATTCCTACCTCACCTGAGAGCCAGTCAGGAACTGGCACAATGGCCGCATGTCCTAATAAGGAACCTGGAAACCTCAGGGTATATAGCCCCAAGTCCCACCCAGGTAGGGGCTCAGTCTCTGGATGTGAATCCGCAGAGCCAGTGCCGGCCTTAGTAAAAGTTGCTTCCCATGCCTTGGAGTCCTGTCTCTTTGTCTGGGTTCCCCGCAACACTTCTACTGGTTCTTTCAGAGCTTCTCCCATGTCTGTTGTTTCTTAAAATTAATCAGCCTAAAATAATCAATATCCCAAAGAGGCGTATTTTGAGGTGGCAAACTCTGCTCCCCTTTGTTGACATAAGAAATGTCCAAACCTGTGAGAATTTTTTAGTTTATTTGAGCCATACTGACAACAATTGCTAGGAAGCAAAATCTCAGCTAACTTAGAAGATGCTCTGCAGAATGGCAGTTTTGCAATTTATTTTATAATTAGAATAGAAGGAAGGTTAAATGAAATCCATTGGTGGTAGATTAAGGAGATGAAAGAAAGCAAAGCATGGAAATCTCTGGGATTGGATAAAAAAGTAAGATGGAGGGACACTTCTTTTACATTGGTGGGTACAGGATAGTTAATAAATAACATTCACAGCACATAGAGAGGGTATTCTGAGAACAAGATAACAATGAGGGGTGCTGTGGTGTAGTGGGTATGCCTTGAGGGGTCTGGGAAAGATTACTCTGACCTTTCAAAGGTATGTTATCTTAGATGCAAAAAGACAATAGACCAGCTCACTTAAGGTAAAGATTGACTTTTGTGTAGGAAGCTTGACAAAGGACATGACTCCCTGCCATGACTTGATTTCAGTTAGGAATTTTTATGTTCAGACCATACTATTTGGTTACTTTTGTCCTTTGAGTTTGTAAGGACCGCCCTGCAGGCCTCCCCTGAGCTTGTCACATTTAGTATGTGGCCCCTTTTCTATCCACACCTTCAATAGTCAGGAAGGCTAGAGACAGGTAGTAACACCTGTATCTGCAACTCTAGTTGTGGGATGTCCCACGAGTCCTCTTACTTCAACAGTGAACGCCAATGACTCACCTGGACTGGCATCCTGGGATAGCTTGTCTTTCACCAGGTGGATAAGAGTGGTCACTCGGAAAACATATTTGGTAATAACTATGAACACTTTGGCCTGACTAACAATAAATCATGCTTGCTCAAAACCAGCCTGACATTTTTTTGCTTTTTGTGCCTGGTGTAATTTAAGTGGCCCAAACTGCCACTTAAATTAAATCCAGTTTCACATTACAAGAAAGGTCTGAAGAAATATTTTAAATTCAAGGCTGTTCAAAATCTCTAGTGACCACCAGCACTGATATAAAACTGTTGGTGTGCTCCTGGATGCTGAGGGCAGCTGCAGCAATTCCATTTCCAACACAAGCCTGGCTTTGACATTGCCAAGGTCACACTCCCTGCCCCTCCCTGGTCACTCCCTGCCCCAGGCTGCAGGCTGAGGGAGGTGCCTCTCAGACTCTTTCATTTCATTTTTCCCTTGGCACAAAAGGTCCCGGTTTTCTTTTCTCCTTTGCCTTTGCCCCTTGGACAAGATTTTTAACTCCACCATGATATTGTTTTCCCACTATCCCACACCTTCATTTTTAATGTCCAACAGCTGGTCCCTTTGAGATTTTTACTGTTACATTTCCTTTTCTCCACATTTGTGCAACTTTCTTCATCATCACCATTTTATGATTTCTTAATTCATTAGAGGAAAGAAATGCTGTAAGTCTTACATATACCTGAAACTCCTTCTGGAGCTGCTGAGCCCATCATGCCCCTGGATGCAAGTTTAACAACTCTGGCCTTCCTCCTCTTAGAATTCAGCGGGGGTGGGGTGNCCCTCCCCCCATCTATTGCCCTCCCACCCCCGATATCATGCTTATCTATTATAATTTTACCTGGGTTTTAAACTTTATATAAATGAATCATTCATAAGGTACTCTGTTGTGCTAGCTTCTTCCATTCAACATTATGTGTATGAGATTTTTCTGTGTTGTTGATGCAAGTTGTAGTGTATTTATTCTCATTGAGTATAGTAGTTCACTATGTGAATAAACCATCATTTATCCATTCTGTGTAGATGGACATTTGGATAGTCTGGGGTTATTCAAAATCAGGCTGATATGAACATTTTTGTTCTTTCTTTTGGTGAACACAGGTATGCGTTGGGTATACTTAGGAGTAAAATGGCTTGATCACAGGGTACGTCTATTCAGGTTTTTTTGGGGGGGTTTTTTTGTTTGTTTGTTTTATTTTTAAGATTTTATTGGGGAATTGGGGAAGGGGACCAGCCAAGCTGTTGTTCTTCAATCTTCATTGTGGAGGGCGCCAGTCACCATCTGGCTGCCCGTTGGCAGCTCGTGGCCTCTAAGCTCAAGGTGCTATGTTCAATTTTAGTTGCGGTTGGGCATAGCCACCATCCCATGCAGGAGCCAAACCAGCAGCCTTGTTGTTAAGAGCGCATGCCCTGTCCACTGAGTCATCTGGGCTGCAGCTCAGCTCAAGGTGCCGAGTTCAGTCTTAGCTGCGGGTGGTGTAGCCCACCATCAAACAGTCAATCTTGTTGTTACACCAGCTGAGCCATCCTGCCACCTGTTGGCAGCTCAGCTACAGCTCATTTCGGGCGCAGTGTCCCTGGCCCATGTGGGAATCGAACCGGAGGCCCTGTTGCTCAGATCTCACGCTCTTAAGCCAACTCTTAACCAACTGAGCCACTCAGCCGGCCCTGTATATTCAGTTTTTACAGATACTGACAAAGATGTTTCCCACAGTATTGGTATATATTTACAGTGTATGTATGTACCAGCAGCTCTATCATAAAGTTGCTGGTATTTAATATTATTAAAACAATAATAATCTGTTATTTTATAATAAAATACTAGAATTATTCAAATTATCAAGTAAATATTTAAATAAGTAAATATAATTATTAAGTATAATTATATTGATATAATTTTTTTTAAAGATTTTATTGGGGAATTGGGGAAGGTGAACAGTGTTGGGGATTGGGGAAGGGGAACAGCTAAGTTATTGTCCTTCAGTCTTAGTTGTGGAGGGCATGGCTAGCTCAGCTCCAAGTCTAGTTGCCATCCATCTGCCCATCAACCTGCCACTCAGCTCAAGGTGCTGTGTTCAATCTTAGTTGCAGGTGGGCGTAGCCCACCATCCCATGCGGGAGCCAAACAACCAACCTTGTTGTTAGGAGCACATGCTCTCACCAGCTGAGCCATCCTGCCACCTGTTGACAGCTCAGCGGCAGCTCAGCTCAGGCTCAGCTCACTGGCCTATGTTGGAATCAAACCTGCGACCCTGTTGCTCAGAGCTAGCGCTCTTAACCAACTAGGCCACACGGCTGGCCCCTAATATGATTTTTAAACAACTCAAAATTACCTATCCTTTTCATTATATTCATCCTAAAGGGTATGTAATGGTATTTCATTGTGCTTTTAATGTTTTTTCCCATCTTTTGCCTATTTTTCTATTGAGTTGTCTGCTTTTGTTTTTCTTATTGATTTGTAGAAGCTCTTTACATATCCTGGATGTGCTCCTGAAGTATTCTTTTTTTTTAGATTTTTATTGGGGAATTGGGGGGATGGGAACAGCGCTGGGGAATTGGGGAAGGGGAATAGACAAGTTGCTGTCGTTTTGTTCTTCAATCTAGTTGTGGAGGACGTTGCTTCACTGGCCCAAGTTGGCACCATCATTGTGTTCTTCCCGGG
>NW_017731486.1:2154118-2178648 GCF_001890085.2 Hipposideros armiger | reverse complement strand
GGGGTGTCATGTTGCCATGGCAACCAGCAACCCGCTGAGTCATCTAGTTTCAGTGTGTGCTTGCAGAGGCCTGGGCACTGGCCCAGCCACCAGATCCTCCCTCAGCATTATGGAAACAAGCCCCACGGTTCCCTCCAAGTTCTGGCAGGATCCCCCAGCTCTCCGTGCTCACCTGTCTTTCTTGGCAGTTACTTATGAAGTTTATGCCTGGCTAAGGGTCCACAGAAATTGCAAGTATTTTCTCTATAGGGAAATCAGTCATCACTCTGCCCTCAGAGTAGTTTTCTTTGAAAGTTAAGAATGAATGTTTTAAGCTGAAATGATGGTCCCCACTTGGTCTTGTTGGCTGGAGGCAGGAAAAAGACTAAGAAATTGGAAAAGGAAAAAACCAGACAGATTTTGTTATCTCATTTGCAGAGGCAGTTTTTATTGTATTTTTAATATCTTACCATTCTTTAACTATGAGTAGCTCCTCCTCCTGGGGAAGGGTTCCTATGGCAGCCCTGTGGAATTTCTCTCTTGAATGCTTTCCTATAAACTAGCTTGAACACAACATGGAGGGATCCAGAATCATTTATAAACCACTTTGTAACAAAAGATCTCCAGGAGAGCAGACTCCCAGAGGTATGAGTGTGGGGAAGAGGGAGGGAAGGTGGGGGGAAATGGAGACAGCCTGAGCAGAACAACTGTGCTGGTTCTGTGTGGCCTCAGCTGCAGAAGCAGCAGAAAGTCTGACCTTAAGATAAAAACCCTATTGATCGGCGGTTGTCTGGGCACTTACAGCTCATGAAGAAAAAAAAGGGCTACTTCTTTCCCACTTGTGACCTCACTACTAATGATACTGATATTAATAACCATGCTCAAACTGAAACTCAATTTCCTCACAAGCTGCAAATGGAAAGAAAAATAGCAACTGGAGACAGGGTGGCTGGTGATGCAGCTCGTCTGTCTGAGGATGAGTAAAGCCAGGTCAGCCCATTACGTCCATTGACTGTAACTAGGAAGAGGCCCTGAATGTCAGCAGATTTCGATTTTAGTTTTATGACTGCCACTTACTAATTATGAATTTGGGAAATACACTGGATTTCCTGCAGTGTCAATTTTCTCTCATCTATAAAATGCAATTGTGAGGAGAATAAGAGCATATATATGTCAAGGTCCTGAGACAAAAACACTGGCTGGGAGTGTTCAAATGTCCCTTGTTTGGTGCTGAAAAGAAAGGTTTATTCTTTGACCGCCAAGTAAACTTGCAGAGCAGTCACGTTTGGTTCTTGCTGTCCAGCTACCTTCACAAACCCTCTTCCTGCATGCCCCACGACTTCTTCAGTATCTTTCCCTCCCTCCTCAGGTGACCAGCCCCCTCTCCTGGAGAAGAAACTGGAGTCGACCCTTGGCTTTCAAGGATTCATTATTGGCCATGTGGAGGCTCTTCAAAGATGACTCTTGAAGTGTCAGAAGAGGAACAACATGTGACTTTGTTGGAGCTGGAACTGGAACCTCAAGCATGGTTGTGAGTGCTCTCAATGCCTCCCTGGCCCTCTGCTACACTTCCTGTCACCGAGTCCTCAAGAGAGCCTTGTGGACGGGTAGCATAGCCCACTTCACAGAGGAGGACACTCTGACTTGTACATCTACTTGCCCAGGCTGCCTGTGGTGAACAAGACCCAGACTCCTCTCGTATGTTGCTTTGAGTCTGGGCTTCCTTTCCCTTTAACCTCATGTAGTATTTCCCACCCCAAGGCTGGTTTCAGCACTTAGCACTTCTGTGAAAGCATTTATCTTGTTCCACTTTGCATAGCTCTTCCCTCCCCTCCAAAGATACCACCTGCCTTCTACCATTGCAGACCTGCTTTGCAGTTTTGAATATCATATAAATGGGCACACATAGTATCCTATTGTTGGACTTTTACAAAACTGGCTATGTTTCTATCAGCTCTGGTATTGGAGGCTGGTGAGGTCCCTACTCAGGGAGCTTTACCTGCCTGCAGGCACAGTCTAGACCCAAAGAGAAGCCTTGGGGGGTGGGGTGGAATGGGGGTGGGGGTGGGAAGATTTCCTACCAAATGCCTGATGGGACTGTATATACTCAGGTGGGCCTCTGAGCTTGGCCTCCTACTGGCTCAGATTCTACATGGTTTCCTGGACAATTTTCTTAGATTATGAAAACTGTGTACTCTAAGAAAAATCCATATGTGAAAAATCCAAACCAAATAAAGTTGGTTGATCAAGGTCATTACAAAATGATGGTAATTCCTTTGCTTTGTTTGCAAAATGATTCACTATCAGGTTGCTTTAAGTAATAAACTCCCTGTCTGCATTTTAAAATATGTGATCTAAAATGAATTGAACCAATTTTCAGGAACATATTCATATACATATCAAGACATACCTGATTGGAATGTACACATTTTAAGAAAGGAAAACTGTATTAAAATTGTAATAACTCGATATATGCCAATAACAAAAGATGAATACAAGTCAAATTTGACTTCTGCAATTACAAGAGGTGCTCAAAGTGGTGACCATCAATGTCTGGACACTTTTTTTTTTTTTAAGATTTTATTGGGGAATTGGGGTGGGGGAACAGCATTAGGGAATCCAGGAAGGGGAACAGACCCTTTTGTCCTTCAGTCTAGTTGTGGAGGACATAACTTCACTGGCCCATGTTGGTATTATCATTGCACTCTTCCCGGGTGAGGCAGTCACTTACCGGTCATTGGATGGCAGCTCACGAAAGCCCCCACCAGCTGCCGGCCAGCCCTGCTGCAGCCTACACCATTGCCATCACCTCACGGCAGCCCAGCTCCAGGTCGAGCTGTTGTTCACCGTCTTAGCTGTAGAGGGCGCAGCATCACTGGCCTTCATGTGGGATCCGAACTGGGGCTCTGCTGCTCAGAGCTGGGGTCCCAAGCCAACTCTTAATCAACGTGCCACTCGGCCGGCCCTGGGCACTTTTGATCACAGCAAACTACTGCTTGCGCAACCTTGACCAAAGTGTCCACTTGTTTACATTTTGTTGGCACCCCTGGTATTTATGTTTGTAGTTTTCATTCATTTATTTTTTCATTTCTTTGTCTATCCTGCTTTAGCTGTTAGCCACATGGGAGGGGAGGAAAGCCAGTAAAGAGGCTCTGCAGAGGTGGAGGCAAAACAAGATTTTGGGATTCAGAATGTTATGGTGACTTTCTTGATTCCACAGGCTGGTGAAGGCTGCTTGATATTTGAATTATAATTACTAATGTCTGTCTCCTCAACTAGATTGTTAAGTACTTGAGGGCAGGGAACATTTGTCTTTGTAAATGAGTTTCTGACCCAGAGCAAACATTCAATGAATGTATGCTGACAATGAATGGGCCTGGCAAACTAGGGGAGGGTGGGGAAGCAAGCAATTGTTAAAAAAACAACAACAACAATTCAACTGAGAAAATTTGAAGATCTAATTGACTTTAATTAAGTAACTCGTGAATCTGTGGGGTGTGTTCTTTAACACAATGTATTTGTATATAGCTGTGGTGTTTCTGTGTAGGTGCATGGATGGATACATATGTTAGGTAGAAGTTAGAAAATGTAGAATGAGGAGGATTGGGAGGCAGTCCATGGTTCTTACACAAAAAACTCATAAATGGCTTTAATTAACTGCCTCCAGTCACATATCTGTTTTTACAAGAGCAGATGACAAGAGGTGAACTGGAGCAAGATAAGGATCTGAGTCAACAGACCTCCACCCATCTTAGGAGGTCACGCCCTCCCATGGAAGAGCATGTACCACCTTTTCCTGCCAAATCAATATGTAATTCCCTCACCCCACCCAGCAAACTATAAATTCTCAGGATAAGGGGACCTGGGCTTATGCCTCTCTCTCACTAATAAACCCTGCTTGCATACTAATCAACTTGCCGACCTTTGATTCTTCACTGTGTTGGAAAGAAGAACCGAGCATCCTACAACACATAGATGCATTTAAACCACAAACTTACAAATTTATTGAAGAATTGCTATTTCTCTATAATTCTGAGACAGAAAGAGAAGTCTTTACACTCATAAGAGCTTCACCGTCATGTTCTAACTTGAGAATTAAGCGTTCACTGCTACACAGAAAGCAAATGTAACTCACTTATGAAAACACAGATTGCACTGTTGTGCTTTTCTGCCTATTAATACAAATTGAATAATCAATGGTGAATAATCAAACTTGCCATTGGTGGTATCTGATTGGAAGAAGGATCAGGGAGGCAGAACAGATTACAATATGGTCCACAAGTCTCAGTGATGGCTGGTGGTCAGCCTTTAGTTAAGAGGATTATTTCATTGCTCAGGCTCATTTTTCTTTTTACTTCCTCCTCCTCCTTGTGATTTTACCCAGGAAACAGCACCACCTGTCACCTAGGAAATTGGCTGTCACACTGGCTGGTAGACATTGGAGACTACCTACACCCTTTCTCATTACAAAATTGCATTTGCAGCTGGGCTCTGGGTGACCTCTCCTAAGGACAGCTAATCCAACCACACTGGTGAAAGAGAAGGCTGGGTATCTGCCTCGGCAGGAGCCTGATTAAGCTGCTAAACACACACCCATTTCTTCCCTTAAGAAGGAGGCTGCAAAGTATTTTGGAAATGATTTGAAAACAATAATAGTGCTCTCTAGATTGTAACTGTGCAAGGCCTCGTGGTTTCTAACTTTGACCACCTGTCTTTTCACCATGTTCTCAAAGAGCCTGGAGATTGGCATTGAACTAGAGACGGAATGAGATGAAGACAAAGACCTTGGATTCCCAGTTTAGTTATGTTAATTTAAAAAGGGGCGTGAGAGTGTGCCTAGACAATAGGGATCCTGCTGCATTTGTCAGCAGGCTGTCTTTATTCTGTGGCTTTGGCAACAGCGGCTCCTTTTTCTGCTCCATTGCGTGCCAGTTGGCTCAGCGACTTCTGTAGAGAATGTGCTCCAGCTGTATGCAAAGTGCAGGGTCCCAAGAGTGGGTGCTCTGGAAATTATTTCCTCACCACCCTCTACCTTTCCTTTATGTAATGACAGCTAGCTAACACCTTTAGCTACTAGGTGCTATTCTGAGCACTCGGATGCATGAAATGACTTAATTCTTAACAAGTCTGCAAACGAGATGGATACTGTATTCCAACTTCGGACATGGGGACCCACAGGCGCAAAAGAGTCGTGTTTTGTCTGGCCCCAGAATGAGTGGTTGCCAGCAGAGGGAGCAGCCTGGCTCAACAACCCTCAGCACCCTGCCCCGGATTCCCGCACACGCAGCCAGGGTGAGAGGTTCGGCCCAGAACTGGAATCAAAGGCTACAACCTGCCAGGCTGGCTCTTCCCTAACGCCCCTGGGTGACCTTCCCTTCTGTCCCCGCTGTCTAGTGTGACCGGCCAGGGCCCAACAGAAGAATTGCTCTCTTCTCCCCACCTGGCACTCTCAGTCCTTCATTGTTCCCTCCTGAACATAGCTGGCCTGCATACAAGCGAAGGGCAGCATGCTCTCTGTAGGACACTCAGAATCCAAGGGAAAAGACACGTGTCTAAAGAGAGGCTTTTTTATATCTTATACCTAGGAAAATGATTAATTAGTTATTATTTTTTTATTCTTAAATTTTTATTTACTTAATTTTATATTGAGGTATAATTGACATACAGCATTATATTAGTTTCAGGTGTACAACATAATGATTCAATATTTGTATATATTGCAAAATGATCAACACAATAAGTCTAGTTAACATCCAACACCACACATAGTTACAAAATTTTTTTTCTTGTAATGAGAACTTTTAAGATTTACTCTCTTAGCAACTTTCAAATATGCAATACATAGTCACTATGCTATGCATTACATCCCATAACTTATTTATTTTATAATTGGAAGTTGGAAGTTTGTACTTTTTTACACGCTTCACCCATCCCCTTACCTACCCCCTGCCTCTCACAACCAGAAATCTGTTCTCTGAGTCTATGAGCTCATTTTTGTTTGTTTGTTTTAGATTCCACATATAAGTTAGATCATACTGTATTTGTCTATCTCTGTCTGACTTATTTCACTTACCATAAATCCCTCATGGTCCATTCATGTTATCACAAGTGGCAAGATTTCCTTCTTTTTTATGGCAAAGAATATTTCACTGCAGCTGGTTAATGATTTGAGCTGGTGTTTTGTGAATGCCTGCCAGTGCTCAGTCCTGCTCTGAGCATAGAGATGCTCTGCTAAAGAGGCAGAAGGGGTCCTTGCCCCGTGGGCTGAACTTTCCATGCCAAGAGGCATGGAGAAAAGCCAAGGTGGTCATAGGACAGAGAGTGAAGTGGAGGTAAAGGGGTGCCTTCCATTGGATGCTCAGAGAATGCCTCTCAGAGAAAGGGGCACAGGCTGGGATACAGGGATAGGAGCAGCCTCCAGAAGACCTGTGGTCAGGTCCTTGGAAGGCTCTGGAGCAGAAATGAACCAGATGTGCTGGCCAAGCAGAGGACAGTGGCAGGAGGTGAGATGAACAACTAAACATAGGTCCCTGCAGGCTTAGAAGAGGGGGCTGCACCCCATTCTAACTGCAGTTGTTCACTTAACAGAAAGGAAAACAGCCTGTGTGGTGAAGGATCTACTGTGCAGTTTGCTGTAATAATTAAATATAATTATGCATATACATTGTTGACACACAGCAGTAGATTAAAAAATAGTGCTTCGTGTGTGTCAGGACCTTATCTGCATCTCCCTTCTGAGCCTGCCCACTCTCCTATACTCACATGCTGGGCTCAGTGATGGGAAGTTACCCAGGTCCATGCAGCAGCTAGTGGTCTCCTTGGTCCCACACTGCAGCTGCAAGGATGGCACTATGAGGACAGTTAGCATTTATTGACCATCCTCCATGGGCCATGAAGGCCCTCCATGAAGAAAGTAAATCAAATGTGACTAATTTTGAACAGTGTTGTATTTGAATTTCTATTGAACTTGTTGAAATCATTCTCGTATATGTGATTGCTCTTATCTAACCCTCCCTGTTATACACAAAACCTGATGTGACCATTACCTCCCCAAAGTTACATATTTAGTACATGACAGAACACCACCTTAAAAACAGCTACTTTGGCGGGTGTTCCAGTTTGATATAAAGAGATATACAGCGAATGGGAGAGGGAAGTCATTAGGCCCATTAACAGACTAGAGCTATGGGCCAACCTAAAGAGTGATAGGAAAAGGCTAGGTGTGTGTGTGTGTGTGTGTGTGTGTGTGTGTGTGTGTGTGTGTGTATGTAGGTAATATTTGAATGTGCTTGCAATATTACAATGAAATAAATAAGGGGAAGAGAAGGGAGATATATAAATGGTAAGGATTTGGAGTGTTAAGTATTTTGGGAGAGAGAGAAAAAAAGAGACAGACAGAACTAAAGATAGAAAGGAAGAAATATTTAGCAAATCAAGAGATCAGGGGGCTGGCCGAGTGGTGCATTGGTTAAGAGCTGGCTTGCGTCGCCATCTCTGAGCAGCAGGACCCCGGTTTGGATCCCACATATGAGGGCCAGTGACGCTGCACCCTCTACAGCTAAGATGGTGAACAACAGCTCGACCTGGAGCTGGGCTGCTGTGAGGCGACGGCGATGGCATAGGCTGCAGTGAGGCTGCCATAAGCTACCATGAGTGGCTGGCACCCGGTGTGAGCTGCCAAGAGCCACTGTGAGTGGCTATCCGTTGGCCGGCGACCGATCTACCTCACCCAGGAAGAGTGCAATGATAATACCAACGTGGGCCAGTGAAGCGACGTCCTCCACAACTAGAGTGAAGAACAAAAGGACAGCAACTTGTCTGTTCCCTTTCTCCGATTCTCCAATGCTGTTCTCCTCGCCCAATTCCCCACTAAAATCTTAAAAAAAAAGAGAGATCGGGGTTTTATTTGTTTTTACTATGAAGAGTAATCATCTGTTGTCTTTTGTTAACTGTCTCAAATATAATGAGCCCAAGTTCCTGCTGTGAAATCCAAGCACAGTTGTCAAAAATCTAAAACATTTTTCATTTAGTAATAGATAACCAATCAAGTCTTTGATTAAGACGGGATGTCCAGAATGAAGTTGGACCCCCTACATAATACCATGCACAAAAATTAACTCAAAATGGACCACAGATCTAAATGTAAGAAACATAAAAATTAAAAATATAAAACTCCTAGAATATAATTTAGGAGTAAGTCTTCATGACCTTGGGCAATGGCTTCTTAGTATGTCACCAAAAGTACAAGCAACAAAAGGTAATTTAGACTTTAATGAAATTAAAAACTTTTGTGCTGTAAACAATACCATCAAGAAAGTGAAAAACATTCACAAAATGATGTTGTCCATATAAAAATATTTGCATATCATATCTGATATGGACTTATATCCAGAATATGTAGAGAACTCTTACAATTCAATAACAAAAAGACAAATAACCCAATTAAAACTGAGCAAAGGGTTTGAATAGACATTTATCCAAAGAAAATATATAAATGGCCAATAAACATGTGAAAAGAACTCAAGTTCATTAGTCATTAAGGAAATGCAAACCAAAACCATAATAGTTTTTTCATTGTGGTTTTCATACCCAGAAAGATGGCTATAATCAAAAAGACACAATACCAAGTGTTGGTGAGGATGTGGAGAAATTGAAATCCTCATATAATGATGGCAGGAATGTTAAATGGTGCTGCCACTTTGGAAAAGAGTTTGGTATTTCCTCAAAAAGTTAAAAATATAGTTATCATATGACCCAGTAATTCTATTCTCTTGGATGTATACTAAAGAGAAATGTAAACATGTCCACAGAAAAGCATGGATGTTCATCACAGCATTATTTATAATAGCCATAAAACAGAAACAACCCAAATATCCATCAGCTGATGAATGGATAAGCACAATGCCATGTATTCACACAAATAAATATTATTAAGCCATAAAAAAAGAATATACGCTATAGCATGGATAAACTTTGAAAACATTATGCTAAGAGAAAAAAGTCAATCATATATGTACTATATAATCATATACTACATTTATATGAAATGTTCAGAATTGGTAATTCCATAGAGATAGAAAATTGATTAGTGTTTGCCAGGGGCTGAGAGTGAGGGTGGGATTTGGGAAGTACTGCTAATAGTCTGGGGGTTCCTCTGAGGGTGATGAAAATGTTCTAAACTTACGGCTGTGATAATGGTTGCACAATTCTGTGAATATCTCACTTAAAAACACTGAATTGTATACTCTAGGTGTAAATTTTTGGTATGTGAATTATATTTCAATAAAGCTATTTAAAAAAATGTCCTAGAGAAAAGAAGCTTTGAAGAAGAAAGACAGTGAAGTGCAAACTCCTTGGTGTGGACCGAAGTGCTCTCCCTTGCCATCACAGGCAAGCTTCCAGTCTCTGTCATGTTCCCCATTTCTGTAAAAGCGTTAATCTCTAATCTCATCCTCTAGACTCTATGATCTAGACTGGTGTCCTCACCACTCCTCAAACATGGGGCCTTGCCATCTTCTGTGTTCCTTGATGGGAGACTCTTACACATCCTTCAAAGACCCTGCTCAACCAGGAACCTACTATTGGTCTCATTATTCATTCCCCTAGCACCGATACTTCTAAAGTGGCACTTACCTCAATGACAAGGAGATCACAAGCAAATGGAAAGAAAAATCTATGTCTCATTCTGGTGGAAAATCATCAGAAAAGTGCTAAGCCCTTGTGCAGAATGTGCACACACAATGGCAGAGGGGAGGCCTTTCTTATAGGTGTCAGTGGAGGTTACACACATCTGGAGGAAAGAAATGGATGAGCAGATGGAGGGTAAGGATGCCCTCTGCTCCATGCACTGTGCTATGACTTTATTCATTTAATCTGCACAACCCTGCTAGGATTAAATGTGTTGATATTTGTAAAGTGTCTACAACATTACCTGGTGCATTTCATCCTATGTATTTGCTTGTTAAATCAAATAAACACATAAATGGAAAACAGTATTATTATTATCCTCATTTTATGGTGGAAAAACTCAAGTAGTGAGGCGCAGAGAGGGTTAAAAAGTTGCCCAAAGGTACATGCTAGCAAGAGACAGAGGCCCTTATGCTTGTGTAGCCCAATCCTATACAAAGAAAACAGGAAAAAAGAGAGAAAATAAGAAAGTGAGATACTGAGAAATTGAAAGAGCAAAAAGCTTTCAGATTCAAAGCAACCCCCAGGGAGTATCTGTGGCTCTGAACAGAGATTCAATACCTGGAGAGAAAGAGTCTCTTCTTTCCTGTAGCTTCCTATTAAAGAAATAATGTTTAAAAATAATGTTAAGTAAATACATTTTAAATGATATTTTTAGGTTACATAATAGCCAGGAAAACCACTTACATTAGAATTTAAAAGGAAAATCAGAAAACTTAATTAATATAGTGTGAGAGTGACTACATCTGAAAAAAAATGCAAGAGTCATGTAAACAGAGAAAAACTTGGAGGGGACTACATTTAACAATACCATTTCTTTCAGTAGGTCTTTTAATTTGCTGTTTTAATTATATGGAGTAATGTATATTCAAAAAGGTTTCGGGCTAGCCGAGTGGCTCAGTTGGTTAAGAGTTGGCTTAAGAGCGTGAGCTCTGAGCAACAGGGCCGCCAGTTTGATTCCCACATGGGCCAGTGACACTGCGCCCAAGCTGAGCTGTTGCTGAGCTGCCAACAGGTGACAGGATGGCTCAGCTGGTGTAACAACAAGATTGCCTGTTCGATGATGGGCTACGCCCGCCTGCAACTAAGACTGAACTCAGCACCTCAAGATGAGCTGCCGCCCGGATGGCTCAGTGGATAGAGCGTGCGCTCTTAACAACAAGGCTGCTGGTTCAGCTCCTGCATGGGATGGTGGATACGCCCACCCGCAACTAAGATTGTAACACAGCACCATGAGCCGCCGAAGGGCAGCCAGATGGTGACTGGCGCCCTCCACAACGAAGATTGAAGAACAACAACTTGGCTGGTCCCCTTCCTCAATTCCCCAATACTGTTCCTCTCCCCCAAACCCCCAATGAAACCTTAAAAAAAAGTTTCTCTTTTTTAGTATGCATTATTTTAATGACAAAAACATTAACACTAAGGATTTAATTTTTAAAAGGAAAAAAACCTAAACCAGTGGGAGAGTAAGGATGCAGTTTTTGTCTCTGATTCTTGGCTAGAGGGGAGTTTGTATGGAATTTGGAAAGGGCTTCATTGTTCCAAGTACTCTGAATTTGATGGACCCCTGAAGATGACTCTTTTCTAGATTTCGCAGAAATGCTTTCCAATCCTTTATACTTTTTCACATAAAGATGTTCCACAACCCTTTGCTGATACAACTGGTTCTCAGCCTTCTCTGAGCATCAGAATTACACAAGGAAACTTTTAAAATACACCAATGCCTGGTTCCTGTCCCAAGATATTGATTTAATTTGACCTGGTCAAGGCCAGGCAGCAGTATTCTGGGTGATTCTGATGGGCAGCCAGGGCTGAGCTGCACGTATGGGCTCTGCACCATTTGACCCTCTCCACTGGCTCATGATTTCTCACCAATTATTTTTCCCTCCCGGAAATGTAGAAATTGGGGAATAATATTTCCTTCTTGGAAAGGTGGAGATGATAAAGAAAGACAGCCAATTGCTGGTGGGCGGAGTGTTGGGACTGGGGACAGGATGGATAAGTGTGAATCAGTATTATGGGCAACACTGACTGTGAGAGAGCAGAGGGCCAGTGAAGTGCAGAAAGAATGATGAAAAAGATTACCAGCAAAAGAAAGCTAGTTTAGCTCTCATGGTCTTCTAGCTATCAAGGCCAGTGTGCATAAGGCTGACCCTTGTCTCCTCGAAATGAGGTATAACTTTTTCAAAGTAGGAAGTTGGGACTTTTCTCCACTGGAATTAAGGGAGGAAATGAAAACAGCAGGAAATAGAACTGGAAGATATCTTGAGCTTAGATATTCTGCAAGGTCAGTGCCTTAAAAGGGACTTCTTGACTTGGAGTTGAGGAACTGAAGGGCTTCTGGGGGGCTGTGAGTCTTCAAAGAAGCTCAGGTAGGATTTTATGGGCATTTGTGCATAAATGTAATCTACAGATGAGAATGTTTATAAGTTTTATTCTCAAGGGGGTCCATTAACCTAATAATTAAAAACAACTACCTTATGAGAACAGAACATTTCAGGAAAATCTCTCCTTCCAAACCTAGGTAGGGATTTAAATATTTAAAAAACAAATACTGATTATATTAACCCTACAGAGAGAGAGAAAGAGTGCGTGTGTATGAGAGAGATCAGCATGTTCAGTGCAAATTTTAAATGCTGTGTGTGTATTCTGTGTGTACGTGTGTTTATTGGAACTTAGGCTAATTTTTAAATTTATATGGAAGAATAATGCCATATGTTGGAGCAACAGTAACTCTTATACGCTTTGGTGGGCGTGTAATTCGGTACATTTTGGAAAACTATTTTGCATTATCTACTAAAATTATAGCTGATAGATTGCATATACATGTGCATCAAAGAACGTTCATAGCAAAGTTATTCTGAATAGTCCCCAAATGAAATGACCACAAACAGTGGAATAAATAAACAAATTGTGGCAGTCATAAAATGGAATTCTACACAGCAATGAAAGTGAATGAAATACAGTATGTATGTACGAAACTTATAAACATAATATTGAACAAAAGAAACAAGACACACAGACAAAAATACACTGAATGCTTCTCTTAATATAAAATTCAAAATAGATCAGAGCTGGCCGATTAAGAGTTGGTTAAGAGTTAGCTTAAGAGCACCAACTCTGAGGAACAGGGCAGCTGATTTGATTCCCACATGGGCCAGTGACGCTGCTCCCAAGCTGAGCTGTTGCTGAGCTGCCAACAGGTGGCAGGATGGCTCAGCTGGTGTAACTACAAGATTGCCTGTTTGATGGTGGGCTACGCCCGCCTGCAACTAAGACTGAACTCAGCACCTTGAGCTGAGCTGCCGCCTGGATGGCTCAGTGGATAGAGCGTGTGCTCTTAACAACAAGGCTGCTGGTTCCACTCCCACATGGGATGGTGGCTATGCCCACCCGCAACTAAGATTGTAACACAGCACCTTGAGCTTAGAGGCCACGAGCTGCTGACTGGCAACCAGATGGCGACTGGCGCCCTCCACAACTAAGATTGAAAAACAAGAACTTGGCTGGTCCTCCTCCCCAATTCCCCAACACTGTTCCCCTCCCCAATTCCCCAATTCCCCAATTCCCCAATATATAAGAAAAAAAAAAAAGACCAAACTAAACTACGGCATTAGAAGTCAGGAGAGTGGCCACCACTATAGGGAAACGAGCAGGCATCTGGGTTGCTAGTAATGTCCCATTTCTTGGCACTTCGGTGTATTCAATTTGTGATAATTCATCAAGATTAAGGTTTGTGTACTTTTATTTCTAAATATTATACTCTAAAAAAAGATTTCTGCTAGTGTATCTATAAAACCATACATACTAAGTTATATTTAAATGACAAAGCTCTTGCATGCACAATGCATAAAGAATTGCTACAAACATAAAACACAAAAAATTGACAAAATAAATGAGAAGTGGTTTCACAAAAGAGTGACAAGCAGTCAATGCAGTTCCTAAACAGCGGCACAATGGGAGCTCTGGGGGACTTGCCATCCTTCTGCAGTTTTGGCCGGGAAGAAGGCAAAGATTAGCAGTAGATTTCTCAGCACACATTATGGGCTTCATGTGGGAACTGGTTCCTCCTACCCTCCAGGTAACATAGTGCTGTGTGGCGGCCCAGGGATATGGAACACAAAGGGGTCCGAGTCACAGCTGAGGAACCCTGAGCCCTGGAGACCCTCAATCTTAGAAGGGGCTCCTGGCACACTTACCCATCCCCCCTCCAGACAGAGACATTTTCTTTATTGTCCTGAAATGTAAGTAAAAATCTCTGGGGAGAATTTTTGTCCTCTATTTTTAATTTAAAAACAAATTATGATTTTTTTGTCTAGTTAATCTATATAAAGGCATTTTAAATTATGTATCCCTCAACTGACTTATTCTACCATTTGTAATTCATGGCAGAAAAAGATCACGTCTCTCACACTCTTCTGTCTCCATTTCTGAACTAAGAAATTTGTAATGCTGTAAATTTTCACTGATTAATTAATTGTCTC
The DNA here is from genome assembly GCF_001890085.2 of Hipposideros armiger. Lineage (NCBI taxonomy): Eukaryota > Metazoa > Chordata > Mammalia > Chiroptera > Hipposideridae > Hipposideros > Hipposideros armiger. The sequence continues at coordinate 2,164,498 of NW_017731486.1, read as the reverse complement.
ATCTTTGAATGGTAACAGTTTTAATCCAGAAAGCGTTAGTGATAAATGTCTCAACTTTAATAAGGTGGAGAAAAGCGGGCTGAATTTTTACACTCATAAATGAAAAATATGCGTGTTCAGTTTCTCCAGCTGGTATAAAATAGGATGTGAAATGTTTCCTTAAATCAGTCATTGACTAAACTTCATTTGGTTACAAAATATTTAACTTATAAAACTTTTTAGTCCATAACTTGCACAATTGCCATTTTCCCTTTATAAAACAAAAAGGGAAATTTATAAAAAATATCTCAATTTTGGAGGCCAAAGCTATAGTTTTCATTGTCCCTTGGAATTCTGACCATGAGATGCAATAGCCAATAGTCCCCTTTTTCTTTAGGAATTTTTCAATGCTTAGAAAAGAGGATTCCTTAACAAGAAGCAGAACTTGTATTTATAAATAAATGGGACTCAGCAAGATGTGGTGAAAAAAAAGTTGCACAGAGATAGGGGGACTTGAGGTGAGGTTTATGAATGGTTAAACCTCTCTTTTGGGGGGCCGGCTGAGTGGCGTGTTGGTTAAGAACTGGCTTGGGACGCCAGAGGGCCCCGGTTCGGATCCCACATATGAGGGCCAGTGACACTGCCCTCTACAGCTAAGATGCTGAACAACAGCTCAACCTGGAGGTGGGCTGCTGTGAGTCGCTGGCGATGAAGGCGATGAAGGCGGCGTAGGCTGCAGCCCCTGCTGCAGTGGGTTGCTATGGGCTACTGTGTGTAGCCAGCAGCCAGCGTGAGTGGCCAGCAGCCGCAGTGAGCAGCCGTCCAGAAGCCGACGACTGATCTGCCTCGCCCAGGAAGACCACAGTGATAATACCAACATGGGCCAGTAAAGCAACATCATCTACAACTAGACTGAAGAACAAAAGGGCAGCAACTTGTCTGTTCCCCTTCCCCAAATTCCCCAGCACTGTTCCCATCCCTCAATTCCCAAATAAAAATCTTAAAAAAAAAAAACCACCTCTCTTTTGGTTTTAAGATGTAGGGGGCACAATATGATGTACAAAATCTTTTAAATATTTTTCTATGATTTAATGAGTGTTTGTAAACTATTAAAAGGTGGATTTACATATGAGATTGATTTCCTGTTTAAAATGTCAGATTTAAGACTCTTGCTCCTCTTCTCTGGAGCTCCCCAGTGCCAAGTCCTAGAAGGTGGACAGGGGCTCACAATGGAGGAGGCAGGCAGTTAGGCAGGAAACAAATGCCACTGCTTTATCTAGACCAGTAGAGTGTGATCGCTGGACCGGCAGCAGCAGCAGCATTGCCTGAGATCTTGTTAGAAATGCAGGTTCTCAGCGGACCTGCTGAATCAGAAACTTAGGGGATGGGCCCCAGGGATCAGTGTTTAAACAAAGATGCTGGGTGATTCTGATGCACCGTAGGATTCGATAGCCACCACCGCATAGTTCCAAAGAAAAGATTATTTTCAAATTAAGAAGGCACTACGAGCATCTCTGGATGCCAGCTCAAAGCAGAATTACAAAACAAAGCACAATAGAGAATAATGCAGGATAAAAGCTTTTCTTCCTAAAATGTATGAGAAGATAAATGGAGAGGGGAGGTCACCCCGAGTAAGCAAATGTTAGGTGGGTTAAACATTATTTTAATAACTTGGTAAAAAATTTGAAAAACTATAGCTAATCCAAAAGGAGAGTGCTACTTTTTAGTTAGAACTTTTCATTTTGCAGTTTTCCTTGTCCACATTCTTCTAGGAATCACTGGTGTAAATATTGGAAACTCTAATAAGTATAAACACAGTGAAATATACCTTTGGGACTTTCTTTCTTCCCAAACACAACAATGATTAAAAACAATAGTCAGAATTCCCAAAGGAGATAACTTCACTATCATCTTATGGTGTCTAGTTAGTCATGGTTGATTTGACATGTGGCAAATAATAGTAGTTTACTCATAGCTCAAAATCTGAGAAAGAAGAATTTTCTTTTGTTACCTTCAGGAAATAATAAATGCTAAACCAATGTACAGTTTACTATACTACAGGTAGAAATGCAAGGACTTGCGGCCCAGTGAGGGGCCGCAAGTGCACCACAGTGGGACAAAAATGTCCTGTGTGATATTTTACTGTGGCACCGAATGCCTATCTAACATTTCTGTGTAATGTTAAAAGTTTATCAATAAAAACAGACTTGTGTTGACAGCAAGTCCTAGAAATATTGGTACATTTATATTGAAAACTAAACAAACAAAAGCAGGAAGAAGGGGAGTGAAGCAGAGGGATGGGGAGAAAAGGAAAGAAATCTCCCTGAAGTGAACATGACCAAAGAAAGACAATTAAATGCCACATCTTTATAAATCCTTCATGCTAATTTTTATTTATTTATTATTTATTTATTTATAAAGATTTTATTGGGGAATTGGGGGAGGGGAATAGTGTTGGGGAATTTGGGAAGGGGACCAGCCAAATTGTTCTTCAAGCTTCATTGTGGAGGGCACCAGTCGCCATCTGGCTGCCTGTCAGCAGCTCGTGGCCTCTAAGCTCAAGGTGCTGTGTTCAATCTTAGTTGCGGGTGGGCATAGCCACCATCCCATGTGGGAGTGGAACCAGCAGCCTTGTTGTTAAGAGCACACGCTCTATCCACTGAGCCATCTGGGCGGCAGCTCAGCTCAAAGTGCTGAGTTCAGTCTTAGTTGCAGGCGGGCGTAGCCCACCATCAAACAGGCAATCTTGTAGTTACACCAGCTGAACCATCCTGCCACCTGTTGGCAGCTCAGCAACAGCTCAGCTCGGGTGCAGCATCACTGGCCCATGTGGGAATCAAACTGGTGGCCCCATTGCTCAGAGCTTGCACTCTTAAGCCAACTCTTAACCAACTGAGCCACTCGGCCAGCCCATGCTAATTTTTAAAAGCCATTGTCTCTGTTGGGGTTACAAATGCCCCCCCCATAAATTGGCACAGAATAACATATATGCTATTAAATCCACACATTCAATGAAGCATTTGGATTACAGTTAATTATATGATTTAGACCCTTGAGCTCAAGGTCCAATTTTACACATACATAATTTTTCTGTCACCTTTTCTGCAAAGAAAGAAAAATCTTTGTCAAATGGTCACACTTCTCTGGAGTGTGAAGGAGAGGTGTGTGACTATTCTCTGGTGTCCTGAGCTCACAGACCTGAAGATTCCACTTCGCCAAGGGGGAGTTGGAGGGGGAAATGGGTGGATGGAGGGGCTGAGAACATGCCAGAGTCCTGAGAGGGTACTAGTTGTGCAGTTCGTAAGGGGGTGGATCAAGAGTTCAGAATACCATCCAACCTACACTATCCTTCTAGACGGTTAACCAGAATTCTCTACCTGACACCCTTAACCCCTGATGAATTTGAGGAAGAAGAATGACACGAAGAGGAAACTAATCTTACTGAGTGTCTACTGTGTGTCTGGCTAGATGTTTCACACATGGAGTCTGATGTATGACAAAGCTATGAGGCAGAACGTACATGGTCCACTTTGCATACCACCCATCTATCATTGCCTCCCCACCCGGGCTCCTCTTTTAGGGATGCAAGGCTGGCCATTGTCCCTGCAGCTGATAGCTGCCCTCCAGGTGTCTGACCCTGACTCAAGCTGTGTCAATCAGATTTTCTTTCCAGGTTGCCCTAGAACACAGGTAATGAGAAAAGGAGGAAGCTGTGGGAAAGAGAACTGCCATTTCACTGTGGTCACAGTCCAAGCCACCACTGCAAAAGACCAAAAGACCAAACCCACATACAGAGGATATACTAAGAGGAAACACATACAGAGAAGTAAAGCCACAAGTCAGCCAAGACAGACAGTTTGCAGAGGGAGTGGAGACAATGAACTCTATTCCTGTGAAGAAGGCAGATTTTCTAGTCTAGTGCAATGTGGCTCAACCTTTTTACCTTTTGTAGAGGCCTGAGGGAGTGGCTGTTGAATCCTTAGCAAAACCACTTACTTATACGGTATTAAGTAAGTGGCTTGTGTTCCTGGTGTAAAAGAATAGGCAGCAGGTCCTCAAACAATGCCATTTCCTTCATTGTAGTTTTGTTATAATGTTGAGATGCTATAGGAACTTTTGTTTATATCAATTAGTCTATGGTAAAACTGGTTTCACTATACCTTTTGGTTTAAGTTGCAGAACCTATCTATGATGATAAATGAGTTATGACTTACAATATGTCCCAAACCCAGTCTGGGAAGGAACCTAATTTCGTGAGATGTAATTCCCAATATTATTCTTGAAAGAAATTAGCATTCTGTTTTTTTTGTTTTTTTATTTTTCTGCTTTTTTTTTTAACTGAGCCATCCTGCCACCTGTTGGCAGCTCAGCAGCAGCTCAGCTCGGGCCGGACATCGAACCACTGTTGCTCAGAGCTCAAACTCTTGAGCGAGCTCTTAACCAACTGAGCTACTCGGCCAGCCCTTTGTTTTTTTAAATAAAATGATTTAACAATAAACTTTAATGGGATTCAGACTTGTTCTGGGAAACCTGTTACCCACCTACTCAGTCGAGTGAGACAAAATTTTCTTTAATCAAACATCTTTTTTTTTTATCATATCTGGTCTAACAATGATCATTTAATAACCTTTTTTTCTTTTCCTTTAAAATGTTCCTACCAAGAGTAAATTGTATTGTTCCACTAGAGACCTTTATCTCTGCATACACGATTGCACTAAATCTCATACCTAAATTGTCTGAACAGTTTGCTTTAGCAAGGGCAATCAGTCACTCTCTATGGCAGTGATGGTCAAACTGTGGTCTCATCTGGTAACTTGCTAGAAATGCAAATTCTCAAGTCTTACCCAGGACCTATTGAATAGGAAACTCTGGGGTGAGGCCCAGCAATTTGAGCTCCAGGTGATGCTGGTACATGGGAAATTTAAGAACCACTGCCCTGAGGACTACAAAGCTCATAAAGGTTTAGATACCTTTAAGGAAGTCTTTGGGTTGGGTTGTAAGGATGTGGAGAGGACCCTTCCACAAACAACTTCCACATTCCTCTTGGCTCAAAAATGGTCTCATTTCAATGAATAAATTCTCCTGAAGATTGGGGCTCAGTGACCCAGTAAAAAACCCACCTACCATTTATTTATTTTAATTTTATTTATTTATTCTTTTTTAAAGATTTTTTTTATTGGGGAATTGGTAGAGGGGAACAGTGTTGGGAGAATCGGGGAAGGAGGCACAGACAAGTTGCTGTCCTTTTGTTCTTCAGTCTAGTTGTGGACAACGTCGCTTCACTGGCCCATGTTGGTATTATCACTGTGCTCTTTCCGGGTGAGGTGGTCGCTCACTGGCCATTGGACGGCTGCTCACGGCAGCTCACAGCAGCTCATGCCGGCTGCCGGCCGCTCACACTGGCTGCCAGCCACTCACAGTAGCTCGTGGCAGCCCACTGCAGCAGGGGCTGCATCCTACACCATAGCCAGCAACTCATGGCAGCCCAGCTCCAGGGTGAGCTGTTGTTCATTGTCCTAGCTGCAGAGGGCACAGTGTGACTGGCCCTCATATGGGATCCAAACCGGGGTCCCACCTACCATTTAAGCTGTAGACTGTGGGGCTTTGTTTAGGGAACATGACCAATTGCTGCACTACCGGGTCCCATGGCAACCCCAAGCTGTTGGCTAGCCCTGGCTTCCCCACTCAGGAGTAGGTTAATGAGTAGACCCTGCTGAGTTTTCCTCCCAGGGAACAAGCCCAAGCAACTCAACAAAACTCTGATTTGCTTGCAGTTTATTAGCACAGTGATTCCTTACTGACACATTTAGCTTGGGGATAATAATGTCATTTCCCCAAACAGGAGGCCTCAAACTTGACAGATGGCAAAAGCATCTTTCTTTAGAATGAGGATCAGGGAAGGAGCCTTAATAATTGGGGGAACAAAATTTGGAAAAGACAAAAATGGTCACCTCCTTTTAGGCCATTCCCCACCAGTCTCCCACCTTCATCAAGGGAAAGCTGTTTGTTTCCTCTTCTCCATGTGCCCAGTGGAGAACTCATATCCCCCGACACCACATAACACTTTGTTCTTGCACTTGTTCTGGATCAACAAGACTCTTTGAGGGCCAAAACAATGATTACTCATCTTTGTATTCTCTGTGTTGGGCAAAATTTATTTGCTGAATGAATGAGCCTTAACGAGGCTGATCCAGAGATTTGAGTGGGAAATGCAGTCAGACATTCCTGACTCTACATATCTGTTGGACACAGGTCCTTGTGCACAAATGCTCACATACACACACGTGCGCGTGCACACACACACACACACACACACACACACACACTCCTTGATGGTGATTTCAGGTCAGTTAAAATTTCCTCTCAGATTAAAAATCTTCCAGTGGCTGTCATAACTGATTGCAACAGTCCATCCAAATAGAATCTGCTTCCACTGCCTTACTTCCAGATAACACACATCTCTTAAAGGAATGTACTACTCACGTGTTAAATCAGCATTTGATCCCATTACATTGTCTCTGTGCTCAGATGAATGTCTGAGACTGAGATACTTACAGCTTTTGAAAGCATGCATCAATGTCATGATTCTTATTCACCCTACAGCACATAAGTACAATCCAAGAGCATTCTTGGCAGGCTAGCCCTTGTCTACTGTTTATTTCATCAGGTAGCACAAAGGGAAACTGGTCGAAATACACTAGCGTCATTGAATGGATACTGGAAATTCACAAGTAGGTTCCCTTATGCCTCAATGGTCTCTTTTCCCAAGTCTCGAAGAATCTAATTGCTCTCTCCTTTGATCCTTTCACATAACCTTCTTCAAGGACCACATTTAAACTTCTGAAGGGATCTAAATACAACCAGTTATTTCAGGTGCTCAAGGCCAGCCAGTCCTTGGATCACCACATGGGTTTGTGCTGCTTCACACTCAATGGCCCTATTCAAAATTTTACAATAATTTAAAAACTGCTTCTCCACCTTTTCAAATGTTAACTTATATAAAATTAGTTTGAACAGAACTCACCCTTCCTGTAGCCACTCCATGCACCCACAAAGGTCTACGATTCCTGGTAAATATAAAACGTTCCTTTTAACATCTCACTTACGAATGGGAATTCCAAAAATGCTCCTGGCTATCTGAACCCAGAGAGCAGACATCTAGCATTAAATTTCCCGTGAAGAATCAAGGTATCTATGGGTACCATCTGCCTGGTGTCCATTAGCTCTTGCCTTCCAGCTAGCTGCCTTTCTAGCAGCTCTCTCCTCTGTGCACTTTGTGAAGTGGGCCCCATGTCACTCCCGGGAAAGGCCCACAGCAGCTCTGATCATTGCTGGACACCAGCAAAAGCATGTACTGGGAGATAGTTCAAAGTACGGTGGTGGGGTTTGCATTGACATAGCACTTCTGAGAGCAAAATCTGGCCCTGACACTTAGCGTTGTGGTGTTTGGTGAATTACTTCTTTTCCTCGTGCCTTGGTTTCTTCATCTGTAAAACTAAGGAACAGTAATACCTAGAACTCATTGTTCCATTTGATAAAGCTAATTTGCTATCTCTACCAAACCTAATTATGTCCCTCTGTATGTTTTTGTTCTTGTTTTCTTAATTTGCAAAACAGAATACCTATTTATTATTTTCCAATGAGAAATGAACTATCAAGCACATTCTTTGCCTGTAAGCAGATTTATATAGGAAGCTAAATTACTGTCAGAAAGTTGGTTTGTGAGTATGGCCTCAGAGATACTGGTATTATGAAGCAATGATATTGCTTTATATATTCATTTACACTAGTAAAAACTAATATGCAAATATCAAAAAGCAAAATAAAAGTAGTTGAGTTAGTTTTGGGCAGCATTTCCAGTGTTCTGGTAAGAACAAAATACATATAAATGTATGAGATTTAAAACACTTATTGTGTAATTTCTGGGATTTAACATACAAGCTAAATGATTGTGTTTTTGTATTTAAGAGTGGCATTTCTCAATATAAAGACTTATGGCAAAATTCATGCTAATAATTTAATAATCTTAATTTGGCTTTACTTAGAGCAACATTAATAGCAAATAAAAGCACCAGACAAGTTGACTGAGAGACAATGAATGAAAGGAAAAGCTTCCTGTTGTAGAACCCTTACTAACACTTTTCCCCTGCTTTTTGAACAAGGGACCCTGCATATTCATTTTGCACAGAGCCTTGCAAATTATGTAGCTGGCCCTAGCTACTGCTAGTATAGCAACTTTCTATCAATATCTTAAATTTCTAAATGTCTTTTTCCTCATAAACTTTTCAAGGGCAGGCCCAAGCCTTCTCATCTTTTATATTCAGTGTCTGTCACAGTAGTGTCTTTTGAAAAAATAAATGAAAAGTGTACATGAATAAGTGAAAGGTGACAAACATTCTAAAGAACAGGTCACAAAGCACCTCTGAATTATTTTCCCTATCAGCAGGCCTCAGAGACCAGCTCACAAAGCCAAAAGTCTATTGATGAGTCTCAATAGTCTACGTAATTGCACATTCATACACCAGGGTAATTTGTTCAGTATTTGTATTTTCCACTTCAGTCCACTTTTGTCAATTTTAAATGGTTTTGTTGTCTTAATTTGGCTACATTTTGGTTTCTTTTCTTTTTTTTTTTACATTTGTTGCTTTTCTCCCCCAAAGGAAAACTGGGATTGGTGGATTCCCAGTTGAAATGCAAGTGTCTGGGCATCTTGAAGTTTCACAGAAAAGGGCCAAGTGGTAGAGAAAATACCAACTGTAGTTTATTTAAGAAAGTTACCTCTTAGTTGCATCTTTCAATCCACTTTATGTCTATTTCTGAAAGTACAGGACACAAAATTCATATAAAAATTGCATACTGTGATTCCTTGTGCTTTTCATACCCCTTAAAATTCGCAGGAACATTTGCCTGCTCTCAGCAGTTTCTGAATTTACAAATTCTTTAAAGGGTATGAACCTGCTTTGTAGTTCACTTTGAAAAATTCCAGGCACCTAGGAGGTATTAACTGATGCTGATGCTTTTGATTTTGATTTCTCTACACTTCGTTATTTGAGATTAAAATGAGTTTCTATTTGAAAAAGCTGTAAGGTAACTATACTTTTGGCCAATATTCTTCCCCTGGAAATATATAGTAACAATGGCAGCTTTTGCAGCTCTCCAACTCTGCAAATTCCTAGCTGTCTTCCTTCGTGACACCTACTTGTTCCACTGGTGAGTTATATTAGTTATATAACAGGCAAAGATACACTAACTACCTACTGTGTGCAGATTTATGTACTGCCCTGGATTAGAAAAGGTTACACTCTGTAGAGAAGAGAAAGAATATAACTATTGAGAGTTTAGAAAGAACCCTTTTTCCAAATAAGAGTCTTCTCTATAGCATCCTTGAAAGATGGCCATCAGCCTAGGCAACACCCTTCCAGAACGCTTGCAATTATACTTTTGGAGACAGCCATTCCATTTCACTTATCTTTTTAGGGATGGAAACCATTATATCCTTCAAATACAGTGTTAATGAAACAAAGAATGTTTTGCTGTTAAATAAACAATGACTTTTTACTTTATCTCCTCTTTCTATGTTTCTATGATTATTTCATTTTTCATTATTTGATACATTTCAAGACTCACATTAGTAGCTCCCTAGTTATATTTGAGAAGCACCCTACAGAGAAAATAGACATAAACACAAATTCACTTGCATTGCAGAGAGGACTTGGGGGTGCAGGAAATAGCTAAAAGCTGTATCCTAGATTATAAAATGGCATTGTGTTGGTGCAAAAGATAAGGTCCTTGCTTCACTGTATAACAAAAGCAATTAATGGAGCTAAAGACTTTCTATTCAGCATCATCTCCAAAGTAGACTTGATCTGGGCAAGTATTAAGCAGGTTTATTTGCACAGAGACATATAGCCTTTAAATGCATCAATAATTTAAAAAAATATTTATGCAGTCTTTTTCAAGGAGAAACAAGACTCATTAAATTACAAAAACTTTCACATATTCATATATTTGTGAAACAGAGAATGGATACTACCCTCAGTTTCATCTTGAGTCCTTGCCTTATGCTGACAGTCATAATTATCAACACACCAGGAACACACACACCTGTGGTGGAGTTAGTTGGGTTTACTGCTCATGACAGCGAGGGAGAATGACACCATGAGAGCCCTCAATAAGAGGGTGTTAGCAAAGGGTACTATTTCCTTCTTCTTTATAGCTGAATAATACTCCATTGTATAAATGTACCAAAGTTTCTTAATCCAGTCATCTACCGATGGGCATTTTGGTTGTTTCCAAGTCTTAGCTATAGAGAACATTATGCTAAGTGAAATAAGTCAGTCAGAGAAAGACAAATATCATATGATCTCACTTATACGTGGATTCTAAGGAACTGAATGGATG
>NW_017731486.1:2111747-2153879 GCF_001890085.2 Hipposideros armiger | reverse complement strand
ACTATAATTATATATACATATAACCTCGGGACATGGAGTAGAGTGCGGGAACGGACTCAATGGAATTGTAATAGATAAGCATGATATCGGGGGTGGGAGGGCAGTGGATGGGGGGGGGTTGTTACTTTGTGAGGGTGGAAAGGGTAACTATTTCATTGTTCTGTACACCTGAAACTAACAATAAAAAAAAAGAAAAAAAAAGAGGGTGTTAGCAAAGACATGAATTTGGACTGTGTAGATGATCTTGGGGAGGGTTCAAAGAAGGGGTAATTCTATGACTGGGGGGATCTTAATAAATTTTATCTAAAAGGTGGGACGACGGGAGCAAGGCTAAACTTGTAATAGATATGAAGCAACAGTCACTCATTCAGCTGGGAGAGAGAGATATTTGGTCATTCCTATGGTTTAGAAAATGTTTGCATTTTGTCTGTGTTCAGACATGACTATGGAGTGGTCTTGTTTTTGTCTTGATCCATCACAATCCCAGAGTGGTCTCTCTTTGTCTGATGTTGAGGTTCTGTGACACTATTTATGTTTAACAGGAGAATGCCAAGGCTTAGCTTTGAGAGCCAGGCCAGATCCTAGGAACATGGAGCCTCGGTGGGAGTGGAGGCCAGCTCTGGATATCAGGGGCAGCTTTTTTTTCTCATAATATATATACTTTTAAACAATGACATCAATCTTTTATTTAACTAAGCACTGCCCTTCATTCTGAAGGAAATGAAACAATTTCAAATCAGTACCTTCTTCTCAAGAAGCAGTATGAGAATATAATTTTGATTTAGCATATAATCTTCAACAAAAATAAAGTTTACACAATTCACTGGGAAACAAAAATACATGTGGAATGTATGTTAGTGTAATTCTCCATGGGTTACATGTATTATAGCTAAGAACAAAACAACATAATGAAATACTGAATAACCAGTTCATAATATTTTTTATATGAGATTATAAATCCTATAAAGTCAGATGCCACACTTTTTTCATTCCTTCTATTCCTAATATTTATATATAACCTAATATTTTACAAGGTGTTCAATAAATAATCTTTTTAAATGAATGAGTATATAAATGAGTGAGTAGATGAATAGGCTATGGATATTCTTTAACAGTCTTCTATTTAAATTATACTTAAAAGAGTTAAACTAAATGAAAAGAGCTCATGTCTTTTTAGTGGATATAAAGATGAGTCAGTCAGATCCAATCTGGAGACAGTCTTATCTTGAGGAATGTACATTAATCATAGGGTGACCATACAGTCTGAGCTGCCTGCCCAGGTCCAGTTCACGCCTGTTGTCTCATGTAATTATTAATAGTACCCCCTTTCATTGTCAAATATTCTGTGGTCTTAATGATAAAATATACGATCACCCTAAAGCAGTCCTTATAGAAGGGAGGACTGCTTCAGAAGAACAACTTGTGGATACCAGTCATGTGGGTTCTTAAATAAGGGGTGACAAATGAGAGGACTGCAAATGCTTTCTTAAGGCCTCTTTCTGCTCTCAAATTCTTAGACCCTGTAGGCAATATTTAAAGAGGCAAATAGGAAATGGACTTATTCTAAGCAGTAATACTGAGGGCCACTTAAAAACATGATTGACTCTCAAGAGTCTGCCCCTATATGGTAATCAGAATATGTATAACATTTGTCACATTTATTCCATCATATTAACCTTCTTAATTACACTATTCTTCTATTAACATTCATTTATATTATATGAGTATTTTTTGTTAGAGAATGAACAAAGATGGCCTACAATTTACTATGAATAATCCCATGTTGATAATTAAAATGGCACAAGTTCACCCCAACCCTCAGATTCATTAAGCTGGGACATACATTAAAGCTTATTTAAGTTCAACTCCCTGATTTTACAGATGAGGCCTCGAAGGTCCAGAAAGACTGAACTATTTTGTCCAAGGTAAGTGAATAATTATTGTGATCAGGCATAGAACCAACATTGTTCTAGCTTCTCAACGGTAAAATTCTCTTGACAATAATTTTACATAGAAATAATAATTAAATGTATTTTTTTAAAAAGATTTTTATTGGGGGGTTGGGGGGATGGGAACAGCGCTGGGGAATTGGAGGAAGGGGAACAGACAAGTTGCTGTCTTTTTTTTTGTTGTTCTTCAGTCTAGTTGTGGAGGACGTTGCTTCACTGGCCCAAGTTGGCACCATCATTGCGCTCTTCCTGGGTGAGGCAGATCAGTCGCCGGCTTCTGGACGGCCGCTCACTCTGGCTGCTGGCTGCTCACGCTGGCTGCTGGCTACACACGGTAGCCCATGGCAACTCACTGCCACAGAGGCTGCAGCCTATGCCGTGGCCGGCGACTCACGGCAGCCCAGCTCCAGGTTGAGCTGTTGTTCAGCATCTTAGCTGCGGAGGGCAGTGTCACTGGCCCTCATATGTGGGATCCGAACTGGGGGCCTCTGGCGTCCCAAACCAGTTCTTAACCATCACGCCACTCGGCCGGCCCTAAAATGTATTTTTACGTGTGATCTTATTCAGTGTCCTATCTCCTGAATGAATCAGGAAACTTATTTTGTAGGCACTATGGAACCTTCTATAAATCCACTGCTCTACTTTTGCTTTCCATATAAACCTACTCTTATTTTGTACGTAAAGATGTGGCCATAGACTCTGCATTTCTACCAACTTCACCAGGTGATTTTAATGTACTCAGGTTTAAGAGCCTCTGAAGTCACCACCACCACCATCACCACCTCTTACAGCTCCCAATCCGGGTATGAGGAGGGGTCAGTGGGTCCTTGTAGGGCTGGCCTGCTTCAGGTCCCATGTGGCATTTTGACAGTTACCCTGCCAGAGGAGCTGGAAGGCACCTACCCACCCCCAGGGCGAGATGCATCAGCTTCAATCCCAGAGGGCCACGTGACTTCAGGTTGTCTCTTTTAAACACCTAACTTTCCTGAAGCACCAAAATAATCACCCACTCTCTTACAAAAACCAAAAACCTCCTTTCCACTCTTTTCAAAGAAAATGCTTTCTTATGACTTAAACCAGAAATGATTTTATATGCTAAATGTGCTTTCATATTAAGGAAAAAAAACTGGAAAATAGCTATATGCCTAGGTTTGGACAAGGTTTTGAGGTTGTAGAAATTCTGCCTGTGAGTACAGAGCAGTAAGGGAAGTGTAGTCCTAAATCATATTTTTTTCCTCTATGAATCGAACCAAGTAAAAAGAAATTGATTTCTCTTTACATAAATGTATAGACACAGACTAGATTTCTAACTTTCCCTCCAATTTTGGTTTGTTCACATTTTAAAGAGTATTGAAGATTATTCCATTGATATTAAATAATAATGATGATATTGAAAATAGTACCTTATCCAAGGCCACAGAGAATACAAGTGACTCAGGCAGGATTTGAACCCATATTTACTTGGTGTCAAAGCCTCAGCACTTCTTGTAACCATACCACACTGCTCTTTGACAAGGAAGTCAGGGATGTAAGTCATAGCAAATTACTTCTTAAACCAATGCTACCGCATACAGTCCCTGGGCCTGTACTTAGGCTTCTGCAGAAGAATGATAAAATTGGAACAACACAGGGCTTAAAATGAATGGAACTGGTTACAGAGGTTGGGGAGGAGTCAAGAGGCAAAGGGGATGGTAAAGTAACCCAGAGATCTGCAACCACAGGAAGCCACTTACCACCCTTGACTGAGAGGCAACAAGAGGAGAAGTTATCAGAGGGAGTAGGTCATTCAGTGAAAGCTGGAACCCCAATAAGCCAGTCCATAAAGGAGACCCAGCTACTCTGAAGTGGCCACTTGGGACAAAGAGAGAAGATAAGAAATACCCTGGTTTCTCCTTTGCTGTTACACACTCCAATCTCCTGACAGCGCCTCCCACTGGCTCAACCCAATCAGCACACCCAGGAACCTGAAAAACCAACCTTTATGGGTTGTTCCCCTCTCTACAGAGCGGAGTCCAGGAAGGGCAATGACTAGGTCTGAGGGCAGACAAACCCAAACAGGCACATCCACACTGGATTTTGTTGTTTTTTTTCCCAGAATAAAATATTTTAAGATTCCTTTAAATAGTAAACCCCATAATGCCTTTAGACTAACTTGATTCAACAACAAAAATTTTTAAGTCACATGTGACTTTGAAAACAAGTAGGTATCTTTTTTATACTACCTATAACTCACCGAATATTGGAAAACAAGGAAAAATTATTGAACACCTCCTTGCCAAGGACCAGCAGAAACAATTGCCAGGGTAATTAGGAGTACAAATTTTGTTTGACTTATTACCCAAGGGAAAGAGAAGCTGGCTATAAATAGCGTGATCATTTGGCTCATATATTTTGGAAGACAAACTTAGGGAAACATTTTTAAGATGGCCTTTTGTACGATTACATACGGTCTGATGAGCTGGCAAGCTTGTGCTAAGAGTCCTGGACATAATTCTTCAGAAATGTGAGGGTGTTCGAGACTTCTGGGTCTCTGGAGGAATTTCTAGGTGAAGGTTCTGGAGCCTGAGTTCCCGGTCAGTTGTGCTCTGGGAACTGACAGCTATCACGTTCTGATTAATTGGCAGTCGACTGAAGGGGAGAGTTCGAGCGCCCTCTAGGGGAGAGCTGGTTACGACAGGCGTGGTGGCTGGGCACCTTTAAGGCTTTTCTGCAGTGTTGTTTGTCATCACCCGGGTCTTCTCCAAAATCTCCCTGAAATATGGCTGTGGTCTTATTAGATCTTGCGTCAAAGAAGAGTCAGTACAGATTATGTTTTGTGTGTGCTGTCATACAAGGACAGGAATTGCCAGATTAACCACTCACAAAAAACGTAAGTCAGCAGCAGAGTACCGAAGTTTCAGTGTCCTCAGAGCTCAGTCACAGGACCGTGGCTGGCATCTCCTTGGGGATTTGAGGAGAAAGCAGACCGGATATCTTCTGGGAGTATGGCTCTCCTGACTTACAGGAGGTTTTTAAAAAATCATTTTATCATGTGTTTTTTGAAGGAGGTGGCGAAGTAGGGTACTTAGTTGTGAAGATCACAGATTTTGAAGTCTTTTTTTCCTTTTATTTTCACACGTTTGTCCCCTTTTCTCTACCCCAGCTCCTCATCTGTGCTTACTGCCACAGCCAGTAACTCCTCCCCTCATCGGCTTCCCTATCCTTGCTGCTGCCGGCCCATGGAATCTTTCTAAGTAAATAGGATCAGTCATGCTCAGGATCCTCTTCCCCCACCCCCACCCCCTGCTGTGAAAATACCCAAACTCTGTTGCAAAAAAATGTGGTCCCACCCACCCTCCTGTGTTATCTCATGTACAGCCCCTGCTTGCCCCTTTGCCTCCCTGGTCTAGACAACAAGCTGGGCCTTATTCATTTGTGTATTACCCAACATCCTATGCCTAGGACTAAAACTGTGCTCAACGGTATTTGTAAAGTACTTTACAGTTTACACAGTGTTATCTCGTGTTTGCTCAGTTAATCCCACAAACATTCAGGCAGCAGCATTTTCTAATCATACAGGCGAGGGAACTGAGGCCCAAAGAGGTCAGTGGCCCACGTTAGACTCTCAAGTGGCAGACACGGTACTCAAACTCCCGGTTCTCTGAGGGGATGGCATGTAGGACTGAGAATTCTACAGACGTGGGTGTGAATCTTGACTCAGTCAAGTACTGGCTAAGACACCAACTGCACCTCCCTGCACCTGTGTTCTCATCCTTAGAGAAGACATAATTCCAATTCGTGCTTGTTATGAGGATGAAATAAAGCAATGCCTATGAAGTGTCTAACAGTGCCTGGCTTGCAGCCGGCACTATAAATCTGAGTTCCCTTTCTGACCCCAAGCTTGGCGAGCTGCTTCTCCCATTTCTACAGCAGCTCCACCTTCTCTGAGCTCCGGAGGCCACCGAGCGTGCCAACTGTGGAGCAGTGTGTCTGTTTTGACGCTATAGCTGCATAAGGTACCAGCAATCCTTAATGACGTGTGAAGGAACTACCAGCACAACGTTGAGAGAACACCAGTGGAGGGAACTAAGGGTCAGGGGTTGGATTACGGGGCCCCTGGTGGTCAAACGAGGGAAAGAGGCTCCCTAAGGTACACACTACAGGGAGGCCCACCCACGACTCCCGGATCTCCAGTCTTCCCCAAGAGGCCAGTGCCCGCCCCTCCCCCGCCCCCCACTTCACCTCTCCTACTGCCCTCCCTTCCCAGCACCTGGTACTGTCTCTGGGCACTCAAAAAGCAAGGAGGGTCCCAAGCCGGTGAGGGCTGGGGGACGCAGCCCGCGAGCGAGCCTGGGGGAGCGAGGCCCCGCCCGCCTGCCCTCCCTCCCCCACCACCAGCGCCGGCTGGCAGCAGGCGAGACATGCGCACCCGGCGACCAGACGCAGGGCGCCGGGAGGCGGGGAAACGCGCGCGCAGTTCTCTCCGCCGGGAGCCGTCGCTGGCCGGATCGGGCAGGCGCTGCTGAGAGCGGCCGGCAGTGGGCGGGGAGCAGGACTCGGGAGCTGGGAGCGCGCCTCTAGCGCTGCTGTGGGACGAGTGCGGGTGCGCGAGACCGCGGCAGCGCACCCACGAGCTCCAATTGGAGCGCAGCGTCCAGGGATGCGTGCGGTAGGGAGCTGCCGCGCTGCTGTGCCGGGAGAATTCCGGCAGCAGTGACCTCAGCAAGGGGAGACCGAGGCGGCAGCGACAGCGAGCCCCGCGGGATTCTCGGGGTCAGGGGTGCGGGGGGGGGTGCAGCGCGGGAACGCAGGAGCGCGGGGCGCAGACTCGGCGGGATTGGGGGACAGTGATGAGCAAGCGCGCGGAGTGGTTGCACGCTGCCGCCGCTACCCGGAGCGTCTGCCACCCAAACTGCTGCTCACGGTCCCGGCCGCGGCAATGGAGACGCTGAATGGTCCCGCGGGCGGTGGCGCCCCGGTCACGAAACCGCAGCTTCCCAGACAACACTACCGCCACCACCTTCACCCGCTGGCAGAGAGGAGGCGGCTGCACCGTGCACCATCGCCCGCCAGACCATTCCTCAAGGACCTGCATGGCCGGCCTGCGGCGCCCAGCCCAGCCCCGGCCGCCACCTCCTCCGGCGGATCCCCAGCGCCCGCCGCCCCGCGTTCGCCCAGCCTCGCGGGCAAGACGCCGCCCTTGCCGGCGCCCCTGGCCGCGCCCGGCCGCCTCTCCCGGCGCAGCGGCGGTACCCCTGGCGCGAAAGACAAGCCGCCGCCGGGCTCCGGGGCCAGAGCAGCTGTCAGTGCCAAGGCCGCTCCGGGCCCCAGGAGGGCAGTGCGCGCGGGGCCCACCGAGCCGCTGCCCCGGGCTGGGAAGCCAACGCCTCTGCTCGGGGCCGAGCCGCCGCCCGTTGCAGCCAAGGGCCGCAAAGCCAAACGAGGCTCCGGGGCGACCGCAGCCCGCCCCGCGGGTCCCCCGACCCTCGCCGTCCCGGTCCCGACGTTGATCCACGCCATGCCCTCCGCGGCCAGCCTCCCTGCCCCTGGCTCGCGCATCAGCCGGACGGACAGCAGCTCGGACCTCTCGGACTGCCCCTCCGAGCCCCTGTCAGACGAGCAGCGCCTGCTCCCCGCTGCGAGCAGCGACGCCGAGTCAGGCACGGGCTCCAGCGACCGGGAACCTCTGCGAGGAGCCCCCGCGACAAGCCCTGCAGCTCGAGGGGTGCCGCCAGGCAGCCCAGAGCACCCAACACTCCTCGCCGCGTCCCCCGCCGCTGGAGCCTTCCTCGGGGGTCGGAACAGCCCGGGCGGGGCAGAGGATGCCGCGTGGCGCGCGCCCTCAGAGCGAGCGGTCCCCGGGACTCCCAAGGAACCGGGCCCGGGGGAGCAGCCCCGGCTGGTCCCGGCGGTGGAGGAAGAGGAGCTGCTGCGGGAGATGGAAGAGCTGCGCTCGGAGAATGACTATCTCAAGGTGAGCAGCGGGCTGCCCAGGGTGTCCGGAGGCGACACTCCAGGGGCTGGGTGCGGGCAGGGACCCGCGAGCCCCGCCTTCCCGGCCCTGACAAGTGCTTTCTCCCTTCTGCCTTTCATTTTCCTGTTCCGGAACATAGTGGTCATTGGAAACTTAAGCTAAAACTTATGGAAGGAGCAGCAAGACCTGTGGGTCCGGGCAGCTAATCAACCCACTTAGCTTTTCTTGTTTCTAGAAGTTTTGCTTCTCTCGCCTGATGCCTTTGCCCCTGTCGATGTGCTGGGGGAGAGGTGGCTATAATCACATTTTGGGTACACAGTCGATCCCCCACTTCCCATACGTGCCCACCCACCCTCACCTGTGGGAGCGGGTCATCCTCAGCCAGGAAGGTCTGGTCCTGGCTCCTTGCGGAGGTGTGTTACCTCCGGTGCCCACCAGCCTGCTGCTTCTGCAATTACAGAAAGCCAGGCGCTCTGTGTCTCCTTCCGGGGTTCAGAAAGCACAGGCAGCTTTCCAGGATAAACCGTAAGTTCAGGGGTCCTTTGAGTGTGGCCTAGGTTTAGTTCAGGTACAACAGTGTCTTGCTCCTCAGGCCTCTGTAAAGCGTTCATGAGCCGTTTATGCTTTCCTCGTCAGGACAGGCCACTTGATGGCCTCCACGCGCCAGCCAGCACTTTCGAGGGAATCGCAACCTCTGCCACCCTATCTTGAGTCTTTTCCCGCAGGGCCTGCGAGTCATGGCCTCTGGGTCTTGTTAGCTTTGGGGCACCCAATGTGATTGCATCTTTTCTCGGAGTAGGAGGCTGGCGCTGCAAAATAGAGGGTTTAGATGATGTTGTGGTAGCCAAGACAATCAAGGTGACCTGAGAGAAAATACGAGGGATTATACTGAGGGCAACCGTTTTAATTTATTGTAATCCTCAGGTTAGTAAATAGCTTCAGTTATATAAACCTATTCATGTTTCTATTAAGACCATATATTCTCCCAAACCACTGGGGTGGCCCTCCTTTATCAGTGGGTTATGATTTGTACTGTTTTCTCAGCAAATGCTGAACTTACGTGATTGAGGCCCAGTTTCTGGTGGATGGGACCAAGGGTGTGAGCTTTAATGGTGAATGGTGGTGAAGTGCGCAGTTTAAACTGGAATCAGTTAACTGCTGAGTGTTTCCTAAACCTTTTATCAGGAGCTACTCTGACCAACTGAGCCCAGTAGATATTTTATCTTGTGTAAAAATGTAACAGTGGGGCAGAGAAGGAGAAACGTGAAAAAAGAGAGTAGATTGGAACTTGGAGTGAGATGTTTCAAATAGTATATTTACTATTTAGTAGATTTACTATTTCATATATAGTATATCACTATCATTTAATAATAGACAACAAAGTAAATTCAAAGGTGTTGAAGAGAAAGGACACTATATTGTGTGGGACTCTATCTAAAAGCAGCACTGTGGTAAATCTTCAACAAATGTAAACTCCCTGAGGGTGAGAAAGATAATCTTGTTCAGTTTTGTAGCCCCAGCTGTTAGCATAATCACCAACCCAGTGTTTCTGATTGATGTTGATCCAAATTGTGACTGCTAAGGAAGAAGGAAAATTTTTTTTTGAGAAAAGATGTTTCTTATTACATTTTTTATCTTAAGGTAGGCAGTCCAACATCATTTCAGGGTTCATTCCCGGGTAACTGGTTATTTGCTTTATCTCTTCATGTTGTTAGTTTCTCAGTGCATGAAATAGGTGCCTGACCCTGGAATCTGATCTGGTTAATTTGATATTTCAGTGAATCTTCACAACAAATAGAGTATGATTGTTGTTACATTGGGTCGTCGGGAAAGTCATGATGCATTTTTGCATTGAAAAACATAGAAAAATACGTCATGACTTTCCCGATGACCCAGTATTTATCATAACCCCAATTTCACAGACAAGGATGCTGAGACCCAGAAAACGTAAATGACTTGTCCAAGGTTATACAGCTTATAAGTGGTGCAACTTCCATTTTCCCTGCCTCCAGAGCCTTTGTTCTTTTCACTGCACCAGACTACATCTTCTTTCCAGCAAGGCTGCTTTTCTAAGAGTATGCTGCTTGCCTTAGAGTTGTATTAGCTCAAAATGTTCCCAATTTTTTTAACTTTCCTAGGAGGCCTGTTTTCTTTTTAGGTGAAAGGGCCATAATGAACATCTCTCTACTAGCCTGTGTATAAATAGCTATATAAGTCTCACTGGCAATATTTAATTTGTGGGAAATATTCAGTTGCCATTTCCTGTGGAGCAAGTGTCACGGCCACCTGTTTACTATTTCTGAGGCCATCTCCCAGCCATTCCTCTGACAGTAGGAGAGAGAAGTGAGTAGATGAGGCCTGAAGGAGACCATAAGAACGATCACAAATGTATGATCACAAATATATGTGTGAGTTATGTGTTTGGTCATTCAGAAGCTTAAACGACAATATTCAGTTTGGGAAAGAAACACAACAATTCTGGTAGACTTTTCTAAAGGTCGCTGAGCCCGCACCCACTTGTGCAAAATTGGTGGGGAGCATCGATGACCTCATGGGGTAGAGGCTGTAGGCACGCCTTCACATGTGGTGTTTAGAACATGCACATTATGAGTCAGAACTTCTCTTTTTATTGCTCTTTTTGCTCAGTGGTACTTTTTTACATGGTAGGTGAAAGTGCAGTCTTGACCTCCTGCTTTCTTAGGGAATATTGCACAGTATTCTGGCAATTGGTTAGAGCATCCCTCTGTTCAAATGTTACCCAAGAAAAAGAGACTGAGCCCAGAAATTTTACTTTGATACATTCTGGTGGATTGTGACCACATTTAGTATAACTTCTTTCCTGAGTCAGTTTTGTCTTCATTACTGTACAAGACTGTTATACCTTCTAAGGTAGAATGACCAAGGGGTAATCAAGCAGAAAAATAAGGCCTGCAAAACCATAGGAGGATGTCTTATTGATCAGGAAATTCAAATAGAATTCTCCTGGTTTTTAGCCAGACTTACTGCTGTATTTTTTTAAAAATAGTGAATGTCAACAGAGAAGTATGCTTTCTATTGTGCAGTATGGGGCCATCCCTGGCCCTGCTTTCTATTCCTTCTCTACCTTCATTAAAGGGCACCAAGGTGACTCAATGAAAAATGCAAAAATTCCTCAATCCAGGTAGTGGGCATTTTGCATAAACACAGTTAGAAAAGCACTCTTGTTTTCCCTTTACCTCGGATGAACTTGAATATATTTGGAAGTATTCTGAAATTAAGGTGAACAGTTAAGTTCAGTTACCTAAAGTCCTTTGCTTTTTTCTCACACCAAACCCAGGCACGTTTCTTAATGATGAGGACTTCCACAAAATGTGGCTGGTATGTTTCCTGCTTGCCACCACTGTGTTTTGCTCAAGTGTTCTGAGACAGTCAGATAAGCCTTAGTGCTCATTGTGAACAACATATTAATTATATTCTCTGTTTCCACAGGCTTTTCAGGAGGATCTAATCACATTGAGTTTATTGGCCTGTTTTGCAAAGGCTTTTCACATTACTGGTGATGTACTTACAACACCCCCACACCTTGCTCCCAAATGGTATACTCCTAAGGGCTGATGTCTTGTAGGATCCGTGAGGGTTGGTGTAGTGAAGGGCTGCTGCTTTAAAAAATTTTTTTTTGCTCTGCTTTCTCAGTTGTTTCATAAGAATCATTTTTGGTTAAAACAAAAGAAGTCAGTGCTAGCTACAAGGGCAGATAACATTGGATTCTTCGAGAGGAGTGATTTCCTAATGGAGATCGTTGGGAAGGTCTTTATGGTTTTGTAAAATGCAGTGCATCACCACTAAACCAACCTTATCATCCTGTTCCTCACTTGAGGTCATCTCTTGAGTTTCAAGCTCTGATATGTTTTTGTTAAATTTGGCTGCCTGGATTCCAGGCACTGAATGTGGCCCAGAGAGAGGGGGGGCACTGTGCGGTAAGACCAAGCAGTTCTGAAGTGCTTCAGCTCCTCCTCCTCTCCTCTTTCTCCCTTTCTTTTAGAAGGGTTAAATGGACAGCATTCTTGTCCTTTCCTGACACTGCACTTTCTACATCCATTCTTTATTCAGCCTGTGAAAGAGCGGCTGTAATAATCAGGTGGCAAGATAATGTAGAACAGGGCAAATAGCCCATCAGCTGCTGGGTGAACTGTCACTTGGTAAACAATGGTTAGCAGCCCCTGCACCTTCTTAGCTACAGCTGGGGCTCTGCAGAGAACATTTCCATTGTCCGGAGGGAAATGAAGTGGATTATTTGTATATTACAGCAGACAATAGTTTCTTTCTACAACTCCCAGAAGATGGAATTATTACAACAGTAGCCAGATGACTCCTACTGTCCAAATTGGGTCTATTTGAAGAGAGGTTATTAAAATAGAACTAGTTATTGATTTTGGGTTGTTGAAAGGAGATCAAGACTTGAATAAAATTATCAGTATGATCAAGAATTTTCATCAGTTATACTAGGAAACCATGGATATGGTTTTTATTTTGCATTTGTGGCTAAAATTATCTTCATAGAAGTTTCATTGAAACATTTCATTTTAATCTTGGTTTACTCTAGTATACACATGGTACCTCATTATTCCTCTAATTTTATATATATTCATTATCTGCAGGCAAAGGGGGAACCTTATAAAATAAGGTTCAATTTGTTATCTGCAGGTGAAGGGGAATAGTTGAAGAGATTCATACTACTTCAAGATTTCCTTTCACATAACAAAATTTGATAAATATATTTAATTAAAATTGATTAGCTTTTCAATGAGGTAATGATTTAACATTTAAATGTCTGATAGACCTGATGTTAATTCAGTATAAAGCTGTTAAGGGCATTTATTTTCTTATTAATTTCTGTGTAGAAAAAAAATAACAGCAAATTTTCAGTTTTACTACTACGTCTAAACTGTATCTGCCAGAAACTTTTTGTTCTGCTTGATTTGGTTTTCTTAAACATTTAAATGGCCGACATCTTTACGGTTCTTTAATACAATGTTTTCTAAGTTAGAGCATGCTGTCAGAAAATTAATACAATGTTAGTTTGAAAATCACTAACCATCATGACCCTAATCTGAATAATCACAGTTTTTGCTTTTCAAATGTCTGCTGCCAGCTTACAATATTTATAATTTGTTTTTCTTGTAACTTCTTTTCACTGTACATGAAAATTGCTTTTTTCGAGGCTCTATGAAAAGAATTGAAACACTGGTTTCGTCCCATCTCTGAAAAAGACTAGTGTTGGGAAGCCATTTAAACTTTTAGAATCTCAATTTCCTCATTTTTAAAAGGGGTATTAATATCTTTTCTGCACATTGTAATATTTTTCTGGGGCCCAGTTGTGATAATGGACATACTTGCACATTGACAATTGTCAAGCTCTAAATGTTAGCCTGCTTTTACTATTTTACACAGATAGGTAGCTTTTAAAAGTACAGTTTAAGACTTATTATTGTTTCCTATGTCCTGGTTGTTGCAAATAATTTATAGTGTTTTTTGGAAGAGCATTTGTTTGGAACCAGATAACCTGGGTTTACAGTCTAGCTTCCATTTCTTAGCAGGGACTTTGGACATGTTAACTTGTTGGTTTGATTTCCTTGTCTATACAATGGGGTTAATGTTCCTGGAAGGCTTGTCATAGGGTTAGTAATGACAGTCAAGTGCTTAACAAAGGATGTCTTCTGTTCTACAAATTTAGTTACAGTATGAGTTACAAAAACAATGATTCAGATACTTGCAATTATGGTCTCTCCTTAATTTTGCCTCACTGCAATTAATGTTATATCTGGCCTACTCAGTGATTTGGAGGTGTAGCCCTTAAACAGTTTATTTTAACCTGCAGTGGTTGTTTACACATCTATATAACATATCCAGCATCTAACATTAGGGTCAGTGATGGCCCTCCTATTACAAAGTCTGAAAACTAGAGAACATTTTTTTATGCCTGGCATTGGACCTTATATCTTCTTATGGCTGTATCGCATTTTCAAAACTGTGATTTGAGTAACAAGCAAATAATTCCAGGCATTGATGACTTTGGCTTTTATGGACAAGCTTTCTAGGTCGAAGAGCAATCACAAACAATTTCTTCCATGAACAGAATGGCCACAGTCACTGTATATTTATATGTATACATATAGTGATTATTGTTTGTATTGAACTATTTTTTATTAGCTACCCAATGGCACAATTACCTTTTTAAAATTCCAAAATGATTTTATTTATTAAAAAAATTTGTTTACATTTATTATTATTTTATATTAGGTTCAGGTGTATAGCATAGTGGTTAAACATTTATATATTTTACAAAGTGATCCCTCTGGTAAGTCTAGTATCCCCCTGGCACCATACATAGTTATAACAAGACACAATTGCCTTTTAACTGTACTCAGACACAAGGGTAGAGAGATTAGGGTATTTCTCAAAGTCGGATCCATCATATTCCTGGATGGAACCTGGGTGAAACTTGATCTTGATTTTGAAGATACTGGTTTTTTTTTTCTTCTTGTAAGTGTCTTAACTATTACATTGCTTTATGCACCAGAAACTAATAAAAAAAAAGAATTAAAAAAAATGAAGCTACTGTTTTTATCAAAAGAATGACACCCACAAGGCCCGTTTAAAGCTTGAGGTCTGCAGTTGGTCTCCTCTAGCATGGGGTGGGTCAAAGGCACAGCTCCCGCATGGCATCAGTCCAAGCCTCAGTGCGGGGATTCAGCATCAGCAAGAACCTCGTCTTTCTTAGAGGTTGGCAAGGACCTTCGTGAAATAGTTGAGTTCTCCAGTCCCCTGAAGAGCACAGCCAGTCCATTCTGTTCACATATATTCAACTGACCAGCTTTTATGCTCATTCTAGTAACTGTCAGTCCCAGCAAATTTTCCTGCTAGGAATAAGATTTATAGGGAAGAAGGCTCCATGAAGGAAAAAAGAAAAGAAATGAAACTTGCTTATACTTCACAACATTTTCAGTGTTAAGATTTACCTTTTTTAAGACCTTTCTTAGAACATCTTATATCTTTAATGATGTTTTCATCACTGGTACAGAAATTCTGTAAGAACACTTAGAAGCCAAAAAGAAAACTAGTTTATTCATTTGGCCCCTAGGAAGTTGGTAAAGCTTTCTTGAACATTTGTTCTCCTTGGTAGACCATTGAAACAGGCTCCATTTGGAGTCATGGTCACTTGAGGAGGTCATTCTCTTGGTAAGGGTAGTGTGGACAGAGTGGGGAGAATCTGTGGGTTAGGGGTTGGGGAAATGAGATGGCATATCTTGTTCTTTCCAGTAGACTACTGCATACACTTGAGGTATTGGAGAACCATCTTCACCTTGTTTGTGCCAATCTGTGTTTTCCCATAAAGATTCCCAATTTATTTGTTACACTTTTTGTACTTAATCTTATCCAGGATAAAATATTCTTCAGGAGGTTTCTTTCTGTTCAATTTCTTTTTTACCTGAGGGTCTGATATTGGGAAACTCTTGAGCTTTATTGTAAGTAAATCCCCAGTTATAAGAACAAATGCAGGATTAGCAAGAGCGAGAATCCAGGAACAAACTGAATGTCAGAATGTGAGCTGACAATTTAGGGTGAAGTTTGGTAGAGTTTTTTCATGAATCTTGACATTACTTGAACAAAACAATGGGGATGACAGAGTGTGCCCTATTCTGGAGGCATTTAAGCTATCAGTTATCAAATGAATCAAGAAAATTCCTAGAATGCCTTCCGTAATCTCCCTCCTTCTAAACTGCTCCTTGTTAAGGTCTTTTATAATATTAGAATTTATATCTCACCTATTGCAGCTATGTCTTGGGGCTTGGGAAGAATTTTTCACGATTAGGCCACAAGACTGGAACAAAGCAAAGGTGCAGTTTTGTCTCATTTTGGTCAACTTTATGATTTTGTCTTTCTACATGTTGACTGTTGTTGTATATTCAGTCCACAAATATTTATTGAGAGCCTGCTGTGTGGCTTACACCACTCTGAGTGCTGTGAATACAAAGAAGAGCGAGATAATCAGGCTGTCTGCCCTTGTGTAGCTTATTTTTTAGTGTGGGCACAGATGGTAAATTGACAGCAGTGAGAGGTGGGAAGAAAATGGAGCAGGGCAAGGGATGAGAAACAGTGGGGTTGGGGGAGGAAGGTGGTCAGGGAAGGCATTGTGTGCCCTCCAAATTACTATGTGACAGGAGCTCTGCAAAGTGCTGGGAGGAGTGTTTAAGGAGAGGACATAAGAGGTGAAAGACCTGGAGCAGTCCTCTCCCCCTTGTCACCAGGGAATGAGGGGGTAGGTCAGAGGCCCTGGGGAGGGCTTTGAAGAATTTTTAGTTGTGATGGGAAGCCCCTGGAGGGTTTGAGCATGGGAGGAGGTGTGAGTTACATATTAAAAGGATAACTCTGGGTAGAGAATGGACTGTGGAAGAGGGGCGGCTGAGAGGGGAAGTAGGTAGTCCCATGTGATGGACTTAACCTGTTTGTTCAGCTGCCCCTTGAGAGGAATGGAGGTAGTAGTCCTTGGCAAGAGAGCACCCATAGGTATTTTGATGCTGAGCTGATAGCACTGGATTGGTTGTGGAATGGAAGGGGTGGAGGGGAACAACAGACAATGCCTGGGGTTTTCCTGTATCCGGTTGACAGCAAAGTAAAATAAAGGTTAGGTGAATTGAAAAAAGCAAACCCAGTGTGTATTTGAAATAATGCACAAGGTTTGATCTTTAGAATTGCGAGTCACCTAGTCAGTGCTGAAATTTGTATTTGGAACTGAATTTTAGGGACATTGGCAGGAAAGTTATACTTTCAAGTCAATTCACAGTTTATGATCCCACTAAATAAAGTTCATGTGCTTTGAAGACAGGGTCTATCCGGCTCATCTTTGAACCTGGTTTGTACCTTACAGATGGGGTCAATTTTGGTTGGAATCTAAAAGTTTAATCATCTGTAGAGTTGATTTCATTTATAATTGTGATTACATAAGGAAATACTGGTAGTGGAATAAATGGTGAGAGGCCACAGTGAATAATCCAGGATGAATTTTAGTTTCTAGATCCATAAGTTTTGAGCAAACACCTGGTGGTTTGCTCTCATGGAAGAATTTCCAGAGGTCCCTGTGCCATATCACACAGGTGTGGCCATAAGCCGATGGTAAATGTGCAGATAGTTAATACTTAGTATTACAGAGGGAAAACACCATCCTTTTTTGACATACTTGGCTTATAAATCTACTCTGTCTGATTCGTGTAGGATGAGTTGGATGAACTTCGTGCTGAAATGGAAGAGATGAGGGACAGTTATTTAGAGGAAGATGTTTACCAGCTGCAGGAGCTTCGGCGAGAACTGGACCGTGCTAATAAAAACTGCCGAATCCTGCAGTACCGCCTCAGGAAAGCCGAGCAGAAAAGCTTGAAAGTTGCAGAGACCGGTCAAGTGGATGGCGAGCTTATCCGAAGTCTGGAACAAGACTTAAAGGTGAATGAGTAGGGCTGATGGGCCGTGCATTCCCAGAAGGAGCCACTGTGGACAGGATCACAGATCCTGGGCCCCACTTACTTGTGGTCTTAATGTTCTGTTAGTGTTTTTCTCTCTCAATACATTTCAGCATGAATATTGTTGTTTACTTTATGAACGAAAGTTCATAGGGTGTGGGTAGTCATATGGCTTTGATGGCCTCAGATTAAAATCTGTTACATGACCTAGAATCCTTAAACTTAAATAAGAAAGAAAAGAAAAGAAACCATCATAATAGATGTATAATGAAAAAGAATTACTACCTGGCAGTTGGTCTCATAACTGTACAGAAACTCCTTCTAAAGATCTGAAAAAGTTTAAAAAAAATATACTGATTATTAATTCATTTATAGTCAAAGACCGCTCTTAAAAATTGACCATAGTCACTTAATATTTTTATTGCTTTTTAAGTTTCTAGGGTACAGAAAACCTGAAATTACCATAACCCTAGTGAGACTTGTGCAGTGGTGATTTAACTGAAGGAGAGAAATAGGATCATAACTAATTGTCGCAAGTGTCTTTGAGAACATTGGCAGAAGTTGGAATCAGGTGAAGAAATCCCAGATGTTAAACCATTTGCTCTCTCCGTGGGTAGCATGGCTTCTCTCATGCCCTGATTATCAAATCATTCATCTAGAGATGAATTATGTACAATATCTTCCTTATTATGGGAGTACTTATGAAACCTTTTAGATAACAGGAAAAGAATCTTTGTAATTCTATCAAATTTATAAACCACTA
Source organism: Hipposideros armiger (assembly GCF_001890085.2). Classification (NCBI taxonomy): domain Eukaryota; kingdom Metazoa; phylum Chordata; class Mammalia; order Chiroptera; family Hipposideridae; genus Hipposideros; species Hipposideros armiger. The sequence continues at coordinate 2,135,720 of NW_017731486.1, read as the reverse complement.
ACAAAATGTCATTCAATGTGATATAAGAGTGATTTATATTTCTCTTGCAAAATCTCTTTCTCATTTCCTTTGATAAAGTAAAAATGTTTAACTGCTTTTAACATTAAACTATTTTATCACAGCAGACCATATAAAACTTGACCACAGTAAACATCTACTGCATACAGAATTAATTTTGTTTTTTAGCAGGTAGGTTTAGTATTTCCTTAGGGTACAGAAATGTTTGTATTATTATTATTTATTTTTATTTTTTTCTGATTTATCACTTAAAGCACGTGCACCTGGGCAGAACTAACAGTCTTGGTGATATTCTATATGGAAGTAGGGCTATCCAAGGTGGCCTTTTAATTCAGATAAAAGTCGTATTCTCCCATGAAATAATGTGGATTTCATGTTTTAAACTAATATTCTCTTTTTTAAAAAATAAGTTTGCTAATATTGCTAAGGTCTTTGCTCTTTGGTGTAATACCATATCCCTTAATGATTCTGTCTTGTAAGTTGTTTGAATGTTGCCTTCATATCCTGATGTCTCTGTAGGTAGCCAAAGATGTATCTGTCAGATTACACCATGAACTTGAAACTGTGGAGGAAAAGCGTGCTAAAGCCGAAGATGAAAATGAAACTCTCCGACAACAAATGATTGAAGTAGAAATATCCAAACAGGCGCTCCAAAATGAGCTGGAGAGACTGAAAGAGGTAATCCAGAAACCTATGGGGATTTCTCCCTTAGGTTTAATTGTGAAGAACTTGGGACTCCTAGTGTCCTATTCTTATCATGGTTTAAAAGCAGGAGTTAGCAAACTATGGCCTGTGTGTATGGCCTGGGAACTGAAAGTGATTTTTACTTTTTTTATAGCGTTGTAAAACCACCACCACCACAAAAAATAAACCTAAAAAAGCAAAGAAAACTACATGACAAAGACTGTATGTTGCTTCCAAAGACTAAAATATTTATCTGGTCCTTTACCGAAAAGAAAAGGCTTGTTGAACCCTGGTTTAAAGCAATTTTTAAAAAATAATTTCTATTCAGATGAGCTGGCCATTAATTTTTTTATGTGTCCAAGTGGGGTGTATTATTACTAGAAGACAACATTAAGTGGTAGCTTTTTTTCTCAAGAGTCTTCTTTTCCAATGAGTTGGAAAATATGTTACAGTTGTCTGTTTAAGCTGTGTAAACAGACAATGTATGTATACTACCTATTACCTAGTTTTTAGCCCATAAGATTAAAATATAGGGTTGGTTGTTTTTTTTGTTTTTTTTTTTAATTTTAGGGAGTGAATGTGTCCTAGCAAAGTGGTCTAGAAAATGAATATATATGAACATACATATATGTCTGTCTGTCTATCTGTCTATCTATCTATACTCATTTGCATACAGTAATGCAAATCCTGTTTTGTTGTTGACTTCCATTGTAAGATTAAAGTTGAGTATTTTCTTGGGGAATATCATGCATATTGATGAAATTAAAAACTGTTGGTGAAGGCTTTATGATGATGGTTAAAGTCATCACATTATTTGCTCAGGGCCTCATTTAGCAGTTTACTTTTCCTTTTGATAAGCTTCCTGATTCACCCAGTCATTCCCCATCCATCCACCCCTCCACCCACCCAACTTAATTCAGGCCCTGTACTAGGCGGTGGACCATGCAGATGTGGATAGCAGCACAGGTCCTGACCTCAAGGTGTTTATGATTCAATTTGGCACACAGATAATAAAACAAATTACAACAAAGGATCCAGTGCTGTGAACTCTCTGATTCCTCTCCCACTCCCTCTCCTCACAGCCATGCCAGCCTTGAGCTTGTCCTCCCCTTGAAACATTCTTTTTCCAGAGACCTACACCACTTGTGACTCACTCCCTCATCTTCTGGGCTCTGCTGACGTCTGACGTCAGCCACCCTCCCTTCAGTGCTCACACATTGAGTTGTCCCTGTCTTCACCCTGGCCATCCTTTTCTGCCTTCTCATCGGACACATTATGGATTTGGGTAAATTACATGTATTTTGTCACCATTTATCTGAAAATGCTGTTGTGTTTTATTTCTTTGTCTCTCATCAGTCCCCCCCCTTCACTAAAGCCCCTCTAGAACTGGATGGGCGTCTTGTCTGTCCAGTTCATGGTGGGGTTTCTGTGCCTAGAACAGTGCCTGGCACATATGCATCATCGGGGATCGCTGGGTGAGGGAAGAATGAAGGGTGAGGATGTGGAGCTGTGGGGACCACAGCTTGCCTGGGGGACTCTGTGAGCTTCACAGAGGAAGAGGTAGATGCTGAGAACATTCTTTCATTCTGAATTACCCTTGCCCCTTAACTTACACATGCACTTACCCCAGGACTGGAGGAATTTCTCCTCTGATTGTGGATCTCTTATCTCTGCACTTACTGTTGTTCCTAGTAATTTACTCCCCTCGTTTTCTTTTGGTCTGACTTTACTAGAAGGTATGTCATAATGGTTTCTTTTCTCAAAATTTCCAGTTTGAGTCTGACCTTGAAGGTATAGAAAACAACTTAGAGGTATATTTTATAAATTTTATATGTTTGTGTATAAAGATATAAATTATATACACTTAAGTAAACAAATACATATATTTTAAGCAACCAAAAATTGTTTTGTATGCATTTAAGTGGATTTGTGTAGAACTTGGAATCAGGTCATGGATAATAGCTCTTTGGGGAGAAATGATTACTGTTGCTCTTGCCATTCAAAGCCAGGCAAGTGTGAGGCAAGGCTCTTCAGAAAGCTGTGATGTTGGCTCGGCTGGACGTGAGGAGAGAAGGTGGAGAGGTCAGCCCCTTCCTTCCTTTGTGGGTGAAAATTAGTCAGAGAGGGATGGCTCAATGGGGACACAATAAGTATTTTACCTCCAGAGTTACAGTCAGACTGGTGGGACTGCATATTTACACCACATTTCTAAACAAATCATAAAACCGGCAGGAGTCTGTGGAGGATTAAACACTGATAGGCCACGCTGGAAGCAGAGAATGATGGAACCCAATGATAAGGTTCAAAAGTGGTGGAGCTATTTATTGGAAAATGCCAGCTATCGTTTCTATGAATGGGTTCTTTTTATGAAAGCCAGAACAGAATACACCATTAGTTTTGCTCTAGGGTGGGGATAATATTTCTCTCCCCTGATCCTGCTCGTAATTGTTCATTGTTGTAAATGGATGCCTCACGTTCTGAAAAAGGCAAGGACAGTTGGTACGTTTGCGTGTCTCTAAGTGATAGAAGTAGTTGCAGGTGTATATGTACCCCTCGGCCTCAGAGGACAGTAAGACAGCTCATCTTCGTGCCTCTTCAGCTCTGTAGCCACTGCTAGGGCTTCTGTCTTAAGCTGCAGACTGTATTTTTAGTTTCCTGGTGAATTCTCCAAAATGGATCTCTCTTAGCACTTCAAACTCAGTGTGTCCAGAGACAGACTTATCAATCACACCCCTACCTGCACCTTCTTTTGTCTTTCCCATTTGTATCGATGATGCCACTGTCCTTTTAATCACCTAGGCTTTAGCACTGGCCATTGTCCTCACTTCTGTTGCTTCCCACCCTCAGTTGCCTGCCATGTGCTTTAGGTTCAGCTGTTCTGCTTTTGTAGTCTTAGAAATTTTCTTTCTCACTGATACATGCTACAAGATGGATGAACCTCAAAAATATTGTAAGTGAAAGCATGATTACATTTATAGGAAATATCCAGACTAGGTAAATCTGTAGAGGCAGAAAAAAGGTTAGTGGTTTTAAGCGGGTGAGGAGAGGGGAGAAGGATGCCCGACTGCTTAATGGGTGTGGGGTTTCCTTTTGAGTGATGAAAACGTTTGGAACTAGATAGAGGTGATGGTTGCACAGCACTGTGAATGTACTAAATGCTCCTGAATTGTACACTTTAAAATGGTTAATTTTTAACTTCAATTAAATTGCTTACTTTCTCTATTTTATCCATACTTTCACCAGTCTCCTCTCAAATGAACATCTGAGGCCTGACACTATGCAGTCCCCGCATTAGAGGCATGCACTACTTCTAGTGTCTCCCTTTTCTGTTTTATCTTCTATGCTTCCCCAAATCTGACTGTGTCACTCTGCTTAAACAAACAAACTTGCCTTGGTTCCCAATTGTCTAACCTCCTAGCATGACACAGAAGACCTTTCCTGCCTGGCCCATCTCTATCCATCTCCCAGCTAGGTTTCCCACCCCATGACTGTAAACCCTAGAGCGAAGTAAAAGGCAGTTGAGAAAGATGAGAAGAGACTATGCCCTCTGCCATCCTTGCTTTTTTTTTAGCCAAACCATCCTGCCACCTGTTGGCAGCTCAGCTCAGGCTGGGAATTGAACCGGCGACCCTGTTGCTCAGAGCTCGCACTCTTGAGCGAGCTCTTAACCAACTGAGCCAATTGACCAGCCCTTGCCCTCTTTGAACTAATAGATGAGTGTCTTGAAAAGTCACTCTCTCCATCGACAGATTAGGCGATTAAAGAGGGCTAGCAATATTAACCCATCTAGAATTGTCCCTTCTGGTTAGTCAGCTTGCTTGCTTGCTCCCTGTGCCTGTTCACGCTGTGGTCCGTGTATCCAAACACCCATACACCCCTCCACTTCCGCAAGCTCAAAAATTTTTGCCTGTTTTTGGGGAGAGGGAGTATATTTCTTCCAGTACTCAACTCTCTCTATGGTGGAATATCTCAAAAGGTTGAAAATGGTTAATCGTAGCTTAGTTTCAACTTCTGAAAGATTGCCCAAATGCTTCTAGTCGGTAATCTTTGTAATAAAAAATTTTTGAGTACTTATTATATGCTTGACACAAATAATAACTAGCCAAGTTAGTCAGCATTTGCATGGGACAGAGACATGTTCTAGATCCCTCTAGGAAACTAGGATTAATGGTTTGTTTTTTTCTTATTGAGGTAAAATTGACATTAAACATTATATTAGTTTCAGGTGTACAACATAATGATTTGCTATTTGCATATATTGCAAAATAATCACCATAGTAAGTCTGTTAATATCTAACACCATACGTTGTTATAAAATATTTGTTTTTCTTGTGATGAGAGCTTTTAAGATCTATTCTCTTAACAACAACCAAACATACAATACTACAGTATTATTTACTATAGTCACCATGCTGTACATTACATCCTCATAACTAATTTGTTTTCTATCTGGAATTTTGTACCTTTTGACCTCCTTCACTCATTTCACTCACCTACCCCCTGGACTGTTGAATGGAGCCTCAGGGAACCAACTAGCAGTCAGATAGCTCTTGTGGGACATCTTTTATCACCATTCAGGATGAGATACTGATTTTCTGGGTTTTGTTGAGACTTTTTTCGTGCCTAGTAAATGGCCAGATTTTGTAAGTATTTCTTGAGTGCTTTAGAATAATATGTATGCTCTAATTTGGGGGTACAGACTTTAATTTAAATTCATTAAATTGAAGATTTTCAAACTTTAACCCACAGCAAGTACACTTTATAGCAGCACTCTGTATACAAATATAAAGGTTTCACAAAATAATGCTTATCTTTTCCATATGCGATACATTCTGATATTTTCAATTCTATTCCGTTTTACTTTTGAATGTTGTTATAAGTTTGATTTATAGTCCATTAGCAGATTGCTGCAATTTGGAAATAATGTATCAGATCACTTGTTGATTGTGTTGTTCAAATTTTGTATGTTCTTTATAGTTTTGTCTTGTCTGCTAAATATATCCATTTGGGATACAATTATGTTAAAATCACCCATTATCATTTTGCATGTAAATTTTCTTCCTGTAATATGTCAGATTTTACTGTATATATTTTGACTATAAATGCATACAGATTTAGAACTGTTCTTTGTGATGAATTGTTCACTGTATCTTTAGGTAATGACCTCTTTATTCTAAAGTAATGCTTTTTGCTGTAAAGTCTACTTCATCTGCTTTTATCATCTATACCAAATTTATTTTGGTTAGTATTTGCCTGGTATAGCTTTTTGGTGATCCTGTTAGTTTTTATTTTTCTGTGTCATTATGTTTTAGGTGTATTTCTTGTGAAGTGCATTTACATTATTGTGGTTATTGATTGCATTTTTTTTCTATTGTATTTTATGCTCTTTATATTCCATACCTTTTCTTTTTTTTAATGTTGATTTCTCTTTGATTGATTGAGTTTTTAATTCTCATGTCTGTCCCTTGGTTAGGGAGTTATACATTCCATTACTATAATTTTAAAGATTACTCTTACATATTTTACATGCATGTGTGACATTTAAAACTAATCATTATCTCCATTTTTCTGAATAACAAGGGTATCTTAGAAAACTTCAACTCCATCTCCTCCTGTCTTTCATACTATTGTTATTTAGTATCATTTTAGTTTCATCTTTTAAAAATAATCTCCCCAAGTTAGCTAATTTCATAATTACTGCTTATTTAGATTTATTTGCATGTTTTCCAGTCTGTTATCATTACTTCTTGAGTGTTACTCCTTCTGAGTTCAGTTTCCTCTCACTGATCTATTAGTTATCCTGTAGTAGTTTTTTTCAGTAAATGATGTTGTACGAAAATGCTTTTATTTCATAGTCATGAAAGATATTTAGTTGGACATAGAATTATAACACTTTGAAGATAATATTTTTATTATCTTTTGGCTCATTTTCCTATCAAGAAGTCTGCGGTCAGATAATTATAATTTTTGTGGATAGTCTTTCTTTACTTCCTAGTTAACTTTTCTCTTTGTGTTTGGTATTCTGTAGTTTTAATCAGATGTATCTAGATTTATTTTTATTTTGCTCAAAGTTCATTGTCAATTTGAGTGTTTATGTCTTTTATGAAATCTGGAAAGTTCTCTCTTTGAATAATGTTCAGTAGAAACATTACCTCTTTGAATAGTGTTTCTTCTCTATTCTCTGCATTTCTTCCAGAATTCCTATTAGTCTTATGTGGGATCTTCTAATGTTGGCCATTCTTATTTCATCTTGCATCTTACCTATTTTTTTTTAAAAAATGTTTTTAACGCTCTGTGCTACAGTCTGGATGATTTCTTCATTTCTTGTCCAAGTTACTAATTCTCTTTTTTACAGAAAAATTACTGTTTTATTTATCCACTAAATTTTCATTTCAATGAGTTTACCTTTCATTTCTGGACTTTTTAAAAATTTGCGGGCTGGCCTAGTGGCTCAGTTGGTTAAGAGCTCACTCAAGAGTGTGAGCCCTGAGCAACAGGGTCGCCGGTTCGATTCCTGGCCTGAGCTGAGCTGCTGCTGCTGAGCTGCCAACAGGTGGCAGGATGGCTCGGCTAAAAAAAAAAAAAGTTGCTTGTTTTACATAATATGTCTTTCCTTATCTATTGCTTTTAAATCTTTAAACATTTTAAAGTCACAGTCTCTTTCAGTTCTGTTATCTTCAGTTCTTGGTGTTACTAATCCTTCTGTTTGTCACATAGGCTTAGAGTATTTTTATACTTCAAAGGATATTTTTTTCCCCCATCACCCAGTGTCCTGAGAAGAAATCCCCCTTCCTAGGTGATTTTTAGCTTCCTCTCAATGGGGTTGCATCTCTTCAGTGAGTTGCCCAGGTGCATTTATGGAAGCCTCTTGTCACATCCCTGGCCATGAGGGCCTATTTCTGCATCTGGTAATTTCCATTATTCCCTCTTACCCCACAAAACTTAATATCTTATGTATTTCCGACAGTAGGGAATTTTCCTTTTTTGTGTGAGTTCAGCTGTGTATAAATTTTTGCTGCTTATTTCGGGGAGAGCTCATGATAGCTCAATGTGCTGTGTTGCCAAGACAGGATGTGACGCTCCAGGGCTCAGTGGAAGCTCCCCAGTAGCAGCTCTGGAGTACCATGAGTAACCCCAGTTGTCTTCCAGTTCATGACTCAGCCTTTCATTCCTGCCGCTCTCTCTGTTCAGTTCCTTCCACCCTGCTGCTCACAAGCTCCCGTTTACCTCAGGGCCCTTTTTCCCTCATGGTTTCTCTACATTATGGCTGCTACTCACTGTCTTCTCTGTAGGTGTCTGCTATAGAGTGAATGTTTGTGTCCACCGCCCCCCGCCACTCCTCCCCAAAACTCATATGTTAAATCCTAATCCCCAGTGAGATGCTATTAGGAGGTGGGGCCTTTGGGCAGTGATTAGGTTATGAGAGTGGAGCCATCATGAATGGGATTAGTGCCCTTATGAAAGAGACCTCAGAGAGCTCCCTTGTCCAATCCACCATGTGAGGACACATTGAGAAGGTGGCTGTCTGTGAACCAGGAAGTGGGTCTTCACTGACTCTCCTAGCACCCTGGTCTTAGATTTCTCAGCCTACAGAACTGTGAGAAATACATGTTTGTTCTTTAAGCCCCACCCCCTCCCCAATTTTTTTTTGGTGGTTTTTATAGTAGCTAGAACAGATTAAGACAGTTTTTCTACTTTTTTCACAACCAGTGTGCAAATACTTTTCTCTGTATGTCATATTCAAACTATCAGGCCATCATAAAGTCTGGAAATATAGGTGTATAGACATAATAAACGGTTTGATTGCTATTATGCTACACTTTAATAAAACAATATTGTCTATGTTTTCAGACTTTATGGTCCCCCTTGTAAGAAAAAAATATGTTTGGGTGAGCCAGTGTAAAGCATCTTTGGGTGGAGTGCTTATGCCAGCGCATCTTCTTGGACACTGACCAGGTGGTCAGGGCTGCTGGGGAGTAGGTGAGGGCCTCATACCTGGCTCAGTCAACAGTGGACAGTAGGACTGGCAGGCCATGTGTTTTAGCTTGATGGGCTCTCTAGGATACTTCAGAAGGAATAAGTAGCATCTGGTTTCATTTGCTAATCATGAGTTGGGGGTGGGGGTAGAGTGACTAGCTAGAGAATAGGAAGAGGGGAAGAAATCTGGTGCCCCGAATGGTATCCCAGTTATGTGGCCTGCTAAGTTCATAATGAGGTAAAATGGGACGAGAATGGGAGCAAAAAAAAAAAAAAAAATAGGCGTGTCTGGTTAAGTCTTTCTTCCAAACACTAAAACATGAGAAGAGTCTGGTGTGTGTGTGTGAAGGCTTCCCTGTGCCAACACGCAATTCGCGGACACCAGCAGCGTGTCTGAGAATTCAACTCAATTCTGACACTGTGTATCAGGAGATAGCATCAGTTTCCACAGGTGAAGGGTTCACTCAGTCCCACGAGATCTCCCTCTACTCAGATGTCAGTCACAAGCCCAGGTTGTTACCCGTGCTCCTGACCAAATGGCTACAGATTGGAGGTTCCAAACGACCCCTCCAACTCAAGATGCCAATCACAAATCCAGGTATTTACCTGTACTTCTGACCGACTGGTAATAAATCAGAAGTTCTCACAACCTTCTTCTTGGGTTCAATTAATTGGCTAGGAAGGCTCACAGAACTCAGGGAGACTCATTCAGTCACTAGATTACTGTTTTATTGCAAAGGATATTAAAGGATATGAATCCACAGCCAGATGAAGAGATACATAGTGCGAAGTCCCAAGCAAAGGAGCTTCTCTCCTCTTCAGACTTGGAAAGTTCCAACCCTCGGTTGGTTCCCCTGGCAACCAGCCCCCATCTTTAAGTGTTTCGCAAAAGTCACCTCACTAACACAATCCAGTTGTGGTGGAAAGGGCTTATTGTGAATAACAAGACACCCATTTTATCATTATGATTCTGAAGCTTTTTTAGAAACCGAGGGCAAAAGACTGAATAGTATAACAAAAGCTGCTCCCATTGCTCTTACCACTCAACACATTCCAAAGGTTTCGGGAGCTGTGAGCCAGAAACTGTTGATCAAGACCGAATATATCTGAGAAATATATTTTTGTCATCTCAATGACTAAATATACATATTTCTTATAGAACACAATATAGGACCAGGATTATACCTAGATTCCCACTTTTACTTATTGAAATACTGTCCATTCTATAAGATACTCCCAGAAGTGCCACCTCAGTAAGCCTTCCACAGCACTCTTTTCTGAACTCGGAACAAACATTTTCATATGATTAAACCATTATGTGGTATTGTAGAAAGTTTGAAAAGTAAAGAAAATTGTAGAGGGAGAAAGTTCCCGTCGTGCTAACATCCCAGAGATACATCTGATTTTTCATATGAAATTGGAAACATACCATATATACTTCTTAGCATAGTATTTTTTATTTTTATTTTATTATTTTTTTTAAAGATGGGGGACCCTGTCTTTATTTACTTATTTATTTTTTAGCTGAGCCATCCTGCCACCTGTTGGCAGCTCATTGGCAGCTCAGCTCAGGCCCATGTAGGAATCAAACCAGCGACCCTGTTGCTTAGAGCTCACACTCTTGAGCGAGCTCTTAACCAACTGAGCCACTCGGCCAGCCCTAGTATTTTTTATTTTTAATTAAACTTTTTTGTTTTAAGATACTTATAGATTTGCATGCAGTTGTAAAAAAGAATACAGAGAAGTCCCATGTACCCTTTACACAGTTTCCCCCAGTGGTGACGTATTGAGAAACTCTAGTATAATATCACAACTAAGATACTGACATTGATTCAGTCAAGCAACAGAAGAGTTGCATCACCACAAGGATCCCTCGCATTAACCTTTTATGGCTACATTCACTTCCTTCCTGTCCCCACACTTATCCTTCACCCCTGGCAACCACTGCTGTGTTCTCCATTTCTGTGATTTGTGTCATTTCAAGAATGTTACATACATGGAATCATATGTGTGTAGCTTCGGGGGTTGACTTTTATCGCTCAGCATCAGTCTGCGGAGATTCATCCAGGTTGTGGTAGCCATAGTTTGTGCCTTTTTATTGCTGAGTAGTGTTCCATGGTATGGATGCACCACAGTGGGTTTAACCATTCCTGGTTAAAGGACATCTGGGTTTTTTCCAGTTTGGGGCTATTACAAATAAAGTTGTGAACTTTTGTGTGCAGGTTTTTGTGGAACTTAAGTCTTCTTTTCTCTGGGATAGGTGACCCAGTGATCATTAGTTCCTGGGTCATACAGTAGTTGTATATATATATATTTTTAAAAAAGTGCCAAACTGTTTTCCATTTAACATTGCCACCAGTAATGCGTGAATGCCCCAGTTTCTCTGCATCCTCATCAGCATTTGATGTTGTCACTGTTTTTTATTTTTGCCTTTCTGAAAGGTGGTTTTAATTTGCATTTCCCTAATGACTAATGATGCTGGACATCTTTTCATGGGAAATTTGCCGTTTATATATCCTCTTTGCTGAAATGTCTCTTGAACATTTTCTAATTGAATTGCTTATTTATTTCACTGGTGTTTGTTTACTACTGTTGAGTTTTGAGAGTTCTTTTTTTCGTACATAAGAGTTTATCTAACTTTTCTCTATTTTCTAAATTTTACTTTTTAAAAAATTCCTATCCCCTCACCATCTCCCCTTTGGCAACCATTAGCTTGTTCTCTATATCTATGGGTCTGTTTCAGTTTTGTTTTCTTTATTCACTCGTTTATTTATTTTTTATTTTTTTATTTTTTAGATTCTGCTTATAAGTGAAATCTTATGGCATTTGTCTTTGTCTGTAGCAAATAATTTCTCCCATTCTGTGGCTTATCTTTCATTCTTTTAACAGGGTCTTTCTCAGGCCAAACATTTTTAACTTTGATGAAGTTTAATTTATAAATATTTGTCTTTTATAGTATCAATTTTATGAGCTCTTTGCCTAGCCCTGGATTCTGAACTTTTTCTCCTATGTTTTTTGAAAAGTTTTTTTTGTTTTTTTTAAAGATTTTTATTGGGGAATTGGGGGGATGGGAACAGTGCTGGGGAATTGGGGGAAGGGGAACAGACAAGTTGCTGTCCTTTTGTTCCTCAATCTAGTTGTGGAGGACGTTGCTTCACTGGCCCAAGTTGGCACCATCATTGGGCTCTTCTCTGGCGAGGCAGATCAGTCGCCGGCCTCTGGACGGCCGCTCACTGCGGCTGCTGGCCGCTCACGCTGGCTGCTGGCTACACATGGTACCCCATGGCAATCCACTGCCACAGGGACTGCAGCCCACGCCGTCGCCGGCGACTCATGGCAGCCCAGCTCCAGGTTGAGCTGCTGTTCAGCATCTTAGCTGTAGAGGGCAGTGTCACTGGCCCTCATATGTGGGATCCGAACCGGGGCCCTCTGGCATCCCAAGCCAGTTCTTAACCATCGCGCCACTCGGCCGGCCCTGAAAAGTTTTATAGTCTTATGTTTTACATTGAAATCCATGATCCATTTTGAATTCATTTTTGTGTGAGGCTTGAGACTTAGGTCAAGGTTCATTTTTTAATGCCTGTTGATGTCCAATTGCTCCAGCACCATTCGTTGAAAAGGCTGTCTTTCCTCCATTGAATTACTTCTGCACCTTTGTCAAAAATCAGTTGGACATATTTGGGTAGGTCTGTTTCTGGGTTCTCTGTTCTATTCCATTGATCTCTGTCTATACAGCCTTGACTACTTACCTATATAAATTTTGAAATTGCCTTCTTGGTACAGTGTCTACCCCAACCAGCAGTTTGAGGGTCTCATTTGATCCCTCCATGGCATTTCGGAGCACTCACATCGCTGCCTTATAGGATATATATGTGTGTCTACACATCCCTGTCCTGATCAAACATTCAACAAATATTTGTTGAATGAGTGAAGGTTTTATCATCATTATTTTTCCTTGAAAAAGAGCCATGACATTATTTAAAAGTCTGTCGGTGAGGAATTTCTAATTCTGTAAATGATTACCTCAGGACAGTTAATACATATCAGTGATTCCAGTCTAGGTCAAGTATTTTGACAATGACCATGGATCATAAAAATCATCCTGTTAAGTTAGTGGTAAGGAAAGCTTCTGTTCATGGCTTCCTGAACATTCATCCAGGCTTAGGGTGCCCACTGCTGGGGTTGTACCACACCCATTTGTCCACTGTGAACTGGGTGGCCTCCTCCTCTTTACTTGCTTCCTGTAGCATTTTGCCCACAGGCACTGTGGGTGCTCAGGCAGTCTTGCAGGCAGGGAATGGCCCCTTTGAGATGACTACAGCAGAAGCAGCGATGCTGTGTGAGCAGCCATCGGTTTACAGGCCACACTCACTTCCCCCAGAGGTTTAAGATCCGGCCATTTATCTTCTTCCTTCAACACAACCTTTCTTGGAAGATGGGAATCTTATATAATATGGAAAGTAACACTTCAACATGTTATCTATTGCTGTTTAAGCGTTAGAATGGAGCTTGTGAATTTTAGTTAAATGGACACATTGCTTTTCTTAAAAAAAAAAAATTAAAATGTAAACCAAGCATATATTTCTGAATAATTTAGATTTTCACTAGGCAGTTAACGGTACCAAGCTTGTGCTATGGGAATAAGTAAAAAATTATTTCTTTTCAAAATATGCATTTGATTCTTAGAGTCTGTTATATTTATATGCTATAAGTGGTGTCATGTATATAATAATATTATATATTAAATTATAATATAATTTATGTAACTTTTATCCTTACATACAGAATCAAGAGTCAGAGAAATAGAAATGCTTAGGCAATACTACATGGTATTGTCTATTTCCTGAGTATACTTTCTTGGTATTTTTCTGACTAAAGTAAGAGCTGTCATACATTAAGTGGTATGATTATGAGCCAAATAAGCAGTTTTCATGTTTTTCCCTTACTAATAAAAAATTATTCAGCAAGTTATACATGTATTATACAACCATACAGAATGTCTTACTGTTGAGCAATTAATCCAGTAGCATTTCAATTTTTGACCTAAAGATGAGCCTCACAGAGAGAGACCCTAAGCTGTCCTAGGGAACTTTCCTCCTGGTTTTGTTGTACAGGTTAGTTAATTCTTTTACTGAAAGAATGTTTGTGTTGGGTGGTTGGGTTCTCTTTTGTTCCCCAACATCTTGGATGCTTTTTCTTGTGTCCCACAGCAGTTTTACTGGAACAAGGGAATGTAGAAAATGTGGGGTGCAGTCATCAGATGGTTGGCATTTGAATATAGACGCTATTCATCTTTGGATGCTGACGTGAGCTGCTTGCCCAGGCAGAGCAATCTTTATCAAATACATATTTGTGCTTATTATTTAATTCTGAACAGTTGGAGTAAACCCTTGTCAGTTGTATCCCCATCACGTGTGGTTTTATCTCTTCTGGCTGGAGGTCTGGCTTGACTCTGAACAGAACTGGGGGACTGGGAGATGGAGAAGGCAGTTTGGGGGAACCAGTGGTGGGACATCAGGGTACCAGGCATTCCTCCCAGGACTGTTGAACCACCACGCTGGGAGTAAGGATGTGAAGAGGCTTGGGAATTTTTGGTCATCTGTGTTTATTCACAGGGATTAGCAACAACTTTTTCTTCATAAATGAGTGAAGCAAAATCATTTCTGAAAAAATCTTTCATTTACGGGTATTATTTTTTAAATAAATCATAGGAAACATTACAGTTTAAAGATGATGTAATTTTTTGCAACAGGGACCTGTCTGCTTTGGCGTAATATGTGTGTTTAAAATACTTTTAATGATCAAAAGCTTTAAATATTCCTACTAGAGGAGAGTTGCAGGAGCATTCTGTCATGTGAGCTAAAGATGATTTTCCCTCTGGCTGACTGATTTGATGCAGGGGCTTGGTCAGGCCATTTTTTTTGCTTTTCAGTTTTGAAGTAATACTGGGAGTTTCATGTTTGTTTCCAAGGATTCTCTTATGTAGGATTTTTGGTTTGGGTTTGGATATATCTTTAAACAAGGTTACTCATGGGGTCCCCTAAGTGATGAGGGCCCAGATGTCATATGCGTATAATGCTCATGGAAACATCACGCATTGGGATTGCTTGAGAAATCACTTTTGAATAATCTGCTTGACGCAGGGTTTCTGAACCTCCACACTTCAGACCCTTTGGGCTGGATAATTCTTTGTAGTTGGGGGCTATCCTGTGCATTGTAGGATGTATAACAGAATCTCTGGCCTCTACCCACTAGATGCAAGAAATAACCCCCTGCCCATTTGTGATGATCAAACATGTCTGTGGGCATTGCCCGATGTCTCGGGAGGGGGCAGTTGAGCACCACTGCCTTAGAGAGACAAGCAAGTGCAAAGACTAGCAGGACAGCTCTCCCTCCACCTACCCTGGAACTCCATTTAGAGGAAAAATCCTGGTAGACCAGATAAGTATGTGGTGGTGGTGACTTGCATTTGGCTTTGACAACGGTGTCAGGCTCTTTCATCTTAAAAGAGGTTTTGTTTGATATGATTGTGAGGGAGCTACACAAAGTTTTTCTAGTACCTCAGGCAAGTTCTCTTGTCTCCCTTTTTACTATATTTAGGCTCAAATCCTATAAGTCTAGAGCTTGATAAATTACTTTATTTTCCAAAGGGCCTGTGTTTTCTAACTCGGCAACGAGGTGGGCAGAAGGTAGGCCCTACATGTTCACCTTTGCTCTCAGCCTCTTGGATAATATCTTCAGAGGTGCCCTTTGAAATGATTGTGTAGATGTTTGGAGCCTTCCTTGCAGGAGGACTGGAGAACAACAGTGCTCAGAGTGGGTTTTGACAAGGTACGTCTTGCACCACCACTTTGATTAGGTAGTGAAAAGGATTGTAGAAATACATGCCAAGGACCAAACCCTTTAGCTGTGTCAGTCCTGAGATGCTCCACTGTGGATGCACATTAGATTCCCTTGGGAGCTTTAAGAATC
Organism: Hipposideros armiger; assembly: GCF_001890085.2. Classification (NCBI taxonomy): domain Eukaryota; kingdom Metazoa; phylum Chordata; class Mammalia; order Chiroptera; family Hipposideridae; genus Hipposideros; species Hipposideros armiger. The sequence goes on along the minus strand of NW_017731486.1, from coordinate 2,120,069 downwards.
CTGATGTCCAGAACCTCTGAGGTGGGGAGCGGGGGGACCCAGGCATCTGTGTTTTTTAAAGCTTCTCAGTGATTTTTAGATCAGCAGTGGCCACTGCGGTGGTGAGTTGGTGTGTCTGAAGCATACTCATAATTGTAACTAAATATTTCCCTCTCAGGAGCAGTACTGAGGGTTGGTTAGACTAATGAAGAACAAAATAAGTTTCCAAAACTGGTGTTTGGGGAAGATGAAGCCTTGAAGTGACCTCTTTTCATCAGAACAGAGGCACCAGACGATTGAGCTACAACATATAAGTGGTCTAGTGAGTTGGGCACTTCGCAGTCATGAGGTGTATATTTATGACTGCAGAAGATGTAAAGGGCAGTGACGATGTGGCTTCCAGTGTATTCATTATAGTTTTCCTAAAACACATCAGAGACCAGATTATAGCATATACGTGACAGTGGTCTTCATCTAGCTAAGTTCATTTGAACCTACCACTCAAACTCACTCCATCCCTCTCTGCCACCTTAGTTTTGTTTTTTCCCCCCTCTTCTATCCTTTTCCCCTTTTACTCGCCCAAGGAGCGCATCCTTCTAGCTGTGTGGATTGTGCTGATCGTGTGTGGCTCTGGTGCTCCAGCTCACCAGTGGGACAGGAACCCCAGTTAGAGTGCAGGGTGGCCACATGGTCAGTCTCTCCTCTGGGCCTCTCATGGGCCTTTGAAACCACCCCACTCAAGTGCTGGGATTTTGTTTTATTCAACCACTCAGAATAACAGAACACATTGCCAGAAAAACGATAGAAGGGGTGAATGGTGATGTGCTAGCCTAGGCATCTAACACTCTGTTCTTTAATTCTGGGAATTCCTTTAGTGGGGGCAGGTGTGGGCATGGTGGTGGGTGATGGGGAGGAGCAGGAGATGGAGCCCCATGAACAGAATGAGTGAGAGGCCCCCCTTACAGCCATAACTGAGGGTTACCCTGAGTACTTGGGTCATCCTCAGTGCTTTAAGAACCTCACCTTGTCTCATCCTTAAAGCAACCCACTGAGCTGGGTGGGGCAGACCCATTTTCAGTGGAGAGAATGGAGCCTCAGTGACAGTAAGTGACTTGCCCCGGGTCACGCAACTTGTACATGGCACACAGGACCTTACACCAGTGGGGAACATTGACTTTATAAGGGACATAACAAATACTTTATTTATTTTTTTAACCAAAGTGGAGAAAATTCAAGGGCTTATGTGTGCAATGTATAAATGTGTCTACTATTATATATTCAGGCTGTGTGTATGCAAAATAAAGAAGTAAAGAAGATAAAGGATTGAATCCTCCTCATTTTTTAACCCTGTGTCACATAATCAGACTGGATATAGTTGTTTCCATTGGTGAACCATGTTCCACTGACTCATCAATGAAAAGGTAAAACATTAAGAGAAAGTAAAATTATGCCAATTAAATTATGACATCCATAGGTCATATACAGCCTGAGTGCAGAGATGTGAAAATGTATATTAAAATCAATAAAATATGGCATGTACCTATTTTTTTTTTTTTTTACTTTATTGGGGAACAGTTTTTTTTTGTTTGTTTGTTTTTTGTTTCTAACTTGGCATGTACCTATTCTTAAAATTCCTTTGGATAAGCCCTGTTAAGCCCCTTGCCCAAATTACTTCCCACCTGAGGTAGGTACCTAAGGAAGCGTGAGGGGATTTTGAAACATTGCTGGAGCTATCTGTTGCCATGTCAGATGAAGGAAGATTTTCTGCAGCACCTTTTTAGAGTATTCCTGTAGCGTGTGCTGAATGTTGCCTGTGTTGTCACTGTTCATGTTCTTCTCTTCTACAAGGTAGTCAAGTTCTGAAAGGCAGGACATTCCCATAAATGTTCCTAGAGCTGACTTTTACTTTCATCTTAAAAACAACAAATGGAACTAAACTTAGTAGAGTGGTTGACATTCATTATAGAGAGTTTTACTTAGTTCTTGCACTAGGCTACTAGGCTCCCTTTTGACATTTAGTAAGGAATTTAAAGACAGACAGAAAAGTTTAAAGAGTTTTAAGGATAAGTTTTGAGAAAGCAATAAGAAGTGTCCTGTGGTAATGGTACTTCCCAGCAGTATTTAAAGACTGGGGCTGGGGCCGGCCGAGTGGCGCGATGGTTAAGAACTCGCTTGGGATGCCAGAGGGCCCCAGTTCGGATCCCACATATGAGGGCCAGTGACACTGCCCTCTGCAGCTGAGATGCTGAACAACAGCTCAACCTGGAGCTGGGCTGCCATGAGTCGCCGGCGACGGCGTGGGCTGCAGTCCCTGTGGCAGTGGATTGCCATGGGCTACCGTGTGTGGCCAGCAGCCAGCGTGAGCGGCCAGCAGCCGCAGTGAGCGGCCATCCAGAAGCCAGCGACTGATCTGCCTCGCCAGAGAAGAGCGCAATGATGGTGCCAACTTGGGCCAGTGAAGCAACATCCTCCACAACTAGATTGAAGAACAAAACGACAGCAACTTGTCTGTTCCCCTTCCCCCAACTCCCCAGCACTGTTCCCATCCCCCCAATTCCCCAATAAAAAAAATCTTTAAAAAAAAATAAATAAATAAAGACTGGGGCTGGTTTAAACAACTTTTGGAATGTTAACAAAGGATGGTGCCTAGAAGCATGAGGCAGACATCAGGGCTTGGTGGCCTGGGCTGACTGTCAGGGAAGGTGTTCTTGGAGCTCTCTTTAGAACCTAGTTGACAGCAGGTGAAGTGAGCAGAAACCATTGAAGACACCAAGCAGGAACCTCACGAGATGGCAGCTGGCTTCTGGGGTGTCTCCCTCAAATTCTTCAGATCTGAGAGTATGACTGAGAGGATTCAAATACTAAATAATCTAGGCTAACCACTGAGTGTTGGATTTGAGTCCCAGGACACACATGGAGGTGGAAATCAGCCCTTGACTACGTTCAGAACTGTGCAAGAATTGGGACCACACAGGGTTCCATATCCAACTGCAAGATAGAAACTGCTACTAAGTCAAGGTTCTGGTCCCTTGAATCAAGGGTCCATGTGACCAGTGGGCTGACTTTCTTGTTTGTTGTTTTTTTGGACTTATTTCATCACAATAAAGAAAGTGAATTTGATTTGGGAAAGTGTGTTCTGCTTTATTATTAGGTGCATAAAAATTATGATTGTTATAACTGGGTAAATTGTACCTTTTCTATTATTAAATATATTCCTTATCCCTGTTAACGCTTTGTCTTATATTCCAATTTATCTGATATTGCTATCAGTATCATATTATGCCAATATTGCTACATTATCTTTCTTTTAGGTATTTTTTACTTTATAATTTTTCTACTTTGTTTTAAAATTTTCTGTATCATTATGTTTTAAACAGCTTAAGTCTGAGTGTCTATGTGTGAGATAATCCAAATTTATCTTAATAGGTGAGTCTATTCCATTTAGAGTTATCGTGATTGAAATTGTAATTGGACTTAGTTCTACTATTTTATTTTACATTTCCTGCTACCATGTTTCTTTCTTTTTTCTTTTTTAAGATTTTTATTGGGGAGTTGGGGGGATGGGAACAGTGCTGGGGAATCGGGGGAAGGGGAACAGACAAATTGCTGTCGTTTTGTTCTTCAGCCTAGTTGTGAAGGACGTTGCTTCACTGGCCCAAGTTGGCACCATCATTGCACTCTTCCCGGGAGAGGCAGATCAGTCGCCGGCTTCTGGACAGCCGCTCACGCTGGCTGCTGGCTACATATGGTAGCCCATGGCAACCCACTGCCACAGGGGCTGCAGCCTACGCTGTCGCTGTCGCCAGCGACTCACAGCAGCCCAGCTCCAGTTTGAGCTGTTGTTTAGCATCTTAGCTGTAGAGGGCAGTGTCACTGGCCCTCATATGTGGGATCCGAACCGAGGCCCTCTGGCGTCCCAAGCCAGTTCTTAACCATCGTGCCACTCGGCCGGCCCTTTCTTTTTTTTTTTAAACTGCCTGCCTTCTGTCAAAAATATTGGGCTTGTTTTTAATTCCCTTTATGGATTTAGAAGTAATATCTCCTCTCTCTGTTCTTTTACTGATTCCCTTTGCAAATTTTAGCAAACATACTTACAGTATATTTACTATTCTTCTAAAACAAGATAAACTCCTTATGACACTGAATTGCTGACAGTCATTTAGTGTCATCTTCCATCTTCCTCATCCGCCTTCCCCCATCTTAAGCTCCCATTTTTAAAAAATTATAAATACTTGTGTTGACTCACCATTTAGATCTAAATTTACCAACTGCAATTATTACTTTTCTTTCTGGGTTCTTTTTCTTCCTGCTGGAATGCATCTTTTAGTGCTATTTGAGCAAGCGTAAGTAGGAGGTAATCTCTTCAGAGAAGCCTTTGTATATCTAAAAATTAACTACAGTTTGCCTCTCAGTGATCATCTAATTTGGTAGAGAATTTTAGGTTAACAGTTATTTTGCTTCAGCACTTCTGAAGGTAGAATTCCATTAATTTGGGGGTATCTATTGTCACTGCAACCGCTGTCAGCCTAGTTAGCATTCTTTGCAGGTAATCTCACTTTTCCCTCTGGTTCCTTTTAAGATTTTCTTGTTACCATTGTAGTTTCACTATGTTGTGTCTTGATGCAGATTTCTTTATTTATCCTTCTTGGGACTTGCAGTGCAAGTTTAGGATTACTTTGAATATAGTGGCCCAGCCTGTTTGGTTCAGGGTACATTTGCCTGATGCCTGGCAATGTTTGTGAGGCATATCTGATGACACAGAGACCAGTAGCAAAAGATCTCAGTCAGAGCTTTTAGAAGTTAAAATCTGTAACCACCAAATACAGGCCCTCTGAGGTGGCCACCATGTAATCTTACTGGAGTGCATTGGTCTTAAAGAATAAACGTATTTTGCAGTTTTCTTATTTCTCTTTCAATACTATGCAGGAAATAAAAAGTTTAGGCAATAATTTTATGTCAGCATTTCCCTCCCAAAGCGTTTTACCTGGTCTTCCATTCTTATCCTAGGGTACTTTCCTTTCTCTTCAGTACCTATGCAGTGAAGCAGGCAGCCATCTGACATTATATAAAATAAAGTAGAAAATTCAAAGAGTGAGCAAGTACCGTATTTGCCGGCGTATAAGACGACTGGGCGTATAAGACGACCCCCTAACATTTCCACTCAAAATACAGAGTTTGTTATATGGGTAGTCTATCTGAAGTGTACCTGGCGTATAAGACGACCCCCCACTTGGAGGCATATTTTTCAGGGCCAAAAAATCGTCTTATACGCCGGCAAATACGGTAGGTGATTTTTGTCTTCTCTTGCAAAGTTATTTGTATTAGGTACTCTTAATGTGAAGCCCTGAGGGTTTGTAGCACAATTTTTGAGGTGATGGTCTTTAATATTTTGAGATATGTTGGCCAATAAACACAAATAATTAGAAAACTACCTTGGGGAAGATTTTGGAGGTCTTGTTGACCTCATACAATTTGCAGAGAATGAAGGCATGGTATTTCTTTTGCTTTCAGAATAGGAAATAGAGCTGTCTCTTTTGAGGTTCCCCTCTTTTCCCTCCACACAATACACAGTTTTTCTCAAGAACTGCCTTTTAAAGTCAGGTTAGACTGACCTGGCCCATATATAAGTCAGAATACACTTCTTTAAGGGTCAGAAGGGAGGCTCATGGAGCCCTTCTTGACTAATTTCCACCTTGAATGGTTTGGTAGCAGCTATAACACATCAGCAAACCAGGCTCAACAGAGTGAGAAATCACAAATTAAAACCTTGAGCTGTAGATACTGTACTGAGGCAAGAGTTCACCTAACTCATAGAGGACATCACTGAAGTCTGAAACTGGTATGTTTTGGTGCATGTCATGCATGTTCATAAAAAAAAATATACCCTGAAATGTGGGGAGCTAAGGGGTGGTACTATAATAAGGGACAGGCAGGGGGCTGCTCCACTGGGAAGTATGTCCTCCAGCAGGATTGTGTGTGTGTGTGTGTGTGTGTGTGTGTGTGTGTGTGTGTGTGTATGCATACTGTGTGCACAGTGGGGAGAGGCAGTAACAGATAGGTTCTGCTAGAACATGAAGGTATTTTCCCTTAGAAATCCCTATACATATCTGTGGCATTTATAAGAGATCCTGCCCCACCCAGGATGTATTTTCCCTTTGTTATTGAAAATATATTTTTCAGAGATCAACATCAGCATCTGTCTTATATTCAGAGAGGTCAGAGTAATTCAAGAACTGACAAGTTCAAGGAGAACATCAATGTGGTGAAATAGCACTGTTTGATCACAAGCCTCTGCTCAGAGGGAGGTCAGTGTGCATGTTTTGTTTAATTGCTGTACAGAGAGGGTTGCTGCAAGTATCTGTGATGGTAAAGGGAAGATGAGAGGAACGGTTCTCTTCTCAAGGTTTTGATTTAACAACTACTGTCTCCTTGGAAAACATGTCATGTCCCTTAGAGCCATTTCTGCTGAGCGAGTGTGGCGGTAGATATGTCTTAGTAAAGAAATGGTTGTATGTTGCTCTTTTTGCTCACTTACATTTATCTGGGTTGTTCTTCCACTAATCAAATTTCAATCTTTAGAATTCTGTTACCCATATGCATTCAGTGATGCAAGAACCTGCTCAAGCATGAAAAATCCTTGAGAAAACATGATAATGGCCTTTTTAGGATAGTGCTTCATGCTTTGATTGTAGTTGTACTTTATAGCCCTGTGAGACAAGCTGATCATTTTATCATCTCCGTTAGATACCCTGAGGAGATTAATGGGCATCATGTTAGCTAATTCATTGAGAAAGCCATGTAGCTGCTGGACTGTAAGCTTCCTCAGGGCAGCCCTGTGGTCACCGTTGTAGCCATAGTGCCAGGGTGGCACTGGGACAATAGTTGCTCTTATATTTGGTGAATGGAATTAAAAATTAAACATCAAACCAGATCTTTTGCTTCTTAGGTCTCCTCCCTACAGATGCAATGTTCTCTCCACAAAGCAGCCCCAGCCGTCTCCCTTTGTACAGAACAGTCTAGGGCACAGAACATTAAGTGATGTAGCCAAGATTTCCTTGGTCCTAACGAACACTTGAAGTGGGATGAGTGGAAGGTTTGAGGGCTGTGGGATTTTTGCCTTGAAACCTTGGTCAGGTCTGTAAAAATTATATGGATGGCAACAGTAAATGGTGCAACTCAGTAAAAGATTATGGGATGGGAAAAATAAATGGAATAACAGCAAAATAGAAAACTGAAAGATGAGAGGAGCCAACTATTGGGTTGTTGGAAAAGTCATGACGTATTTTCTCTGTTTTTCAAAGGTCATTTACTTATATAAAGAACAAAGATCAATCAATGATATAGTGTCCATTTTGTTCGATAACCTTTTGCCATCTTTCACTGAGCTTCATAATTCCTCGTTCATGGAAGGACCTGTCTTTATTTGCAAAAAACTGAACAAGGTGCTGATTTACAGCCTCATCTGAATTGAACGTTATACCACGCAAGGAGTTTTGAGGTGAGCGAAACAAGTAGAAGTCTGACAGCTCAAGGTCAGGTGAGTATGGTGGGTGTGGGAACACATCCCATCCAAGCTCCAATAATTTTTGACGGGTGATCAAACTTGTGTGTGGTCTCACATTGTTGGGATGGAACACAATCCTTTACAATTAACAAGCTCTGGATGTTTCTGGATGATGGATTTGTTCAAACTGTCCAATTGCCGACAGTACACATTCGAATTGATTGTTTGGTTCTTTGGTAGGAGCTTGAAAAACACGACACCTTTAAAATCTCACCACAATGAGAGCATAACCTTCCTCTGATGAATGTCTGCTTTCGATGTCATTTGAGGTGAATCATCACATTGGGACCAAGACTGTTTGCACACCACATTGTTGTAAACAGTCCACTTCTCATCACCAGTTATCAGTCGCTTCAAAAAAGGATCATTTTCCTCACGTTTAGTGAGCATATTGCAGCTGTTTATACACACCGTCAAATGAACTTCTTTGAGTTCATGCGGAACCCAAATATCGAGCTTGCTTACGTATCCCAGCTTCTTCAGGTGGTCGTGCATGCTTGAATGATGGATGGTCAATGTTTCTGCAATCTCTTGTGTTGTGTAATGTGGGTTTGACTCGATCAGTGCCTTTATTTTGTCATCATCAACCGCGGTGGGCCTCCCTGACGGAGGAGCATCGTTGAGATAAAAATCACCAGCATGGAATTTCGTGAACTATCGTTGGCACTGACATTCTTTTTTTTTTTTTTTAAAGATTTTTATTGGGGTATTGGGGGGAAGGGAACAGTGCTGGGGAATTGGGGGAAGGGGAACAGACAAGTTGCTGTCCTTTTGTTCTT
>NW_017731486.1:2105819-2111502 GCF_001890085.2 Hipposideros armiger | reverse complement strand
AGCTGTTGTTCAGCATCTTAGCTGTGGAGGGCAGTGTCACTGGCCCTCATATGTGGGATCCGAACCGGGGCCCTCTGGCATCCCAAGCCAGTTCTTAATCATCGCGCCACTCGGCCGGCCCGGCACTGACATTCTTGTAGAGCATTGTCACTGTAAACTTTATGCAACTTTTCACAAGCTTGACGCGCGTTCTTCCCTTTATGGAAGTAAAACAGTAAAATATGGCAAAAATGCACAGTTTGGTCTTCCATCTTCAACTTATTGTAAAATCTCCAAAACTCAACCAAATCGCTCAATTTTTTTTAGAATGAAGCTAAGAAGTCTCAGCTGTCAAATGACATAGCAATAACATAGATGCGAATGACTCTAGTACTTCCAAAAATGAACTAGTGCCATGTGTTGCAAACATGCATCATGACTTTTCTGACAACCCAATAAATGCACAACAAACCAGGAAGGATGTGAGGGGAAATGAGAAAACAGAAATGATTTACTTTTGTGCCAAGCAGTATAGACTCACATACAGTTAACGGGTACGGTAAATCGTGATGTGCTTGCTGTTCAGGAGTTTATTTCTCAGGGCGCTTGGTGGCCACCCAGGAACTCATCAAATCAAGTTAATGGAGAGTTGAATGGCTCTTGAAACAAGCTGGCGTGAGGCAGCTGGAAGCCCTGCCTGTGTTTCTGTGACTTTACTGCACTCTAGGGGGGCACTGAGGTCTGAGGGAAGCTGTGGGAACCAGATAAGTTGTGTCTTCAAGGTAGAACCTGCTTCCCTTGACCCCACTTGGAGCTGCTTTCATTCCTCTCTCCTTCTGTGGAGTTGCAGCCTTCGTTTTCTCAGGAGCTCTAATGCAGCGCAGAAAAAAACTACTCTGCACTTAGGCCAGCCCAATCATGTGTAGAGGCAAACAGCCATTTCTCTACAGGACACACAGCCCCAGCTGGGGGGGAGTATGTTGGTAGGTAAGAAGTATACCTGATTTATTTATTTTTTTAATGATGGAGACTTTTGAACATAGATAGCATTTGAAAGAATGATATAACAAACCTCCAAATACTCATCACCCAGCTTCAACCACTATTGACATTTTGCTAGTCTTTTTTTTTTTTTTCTTTTTTTTTTATTTATTTATTGTTAGTTTCAGGTGTACAGAACAATGCAATAGTTACCCTTTTCACCCTCACAAAGTAACAACCCCCAGCCATTTTGCTAGTCTTGTTTGATCTGTTTCTTCTCTGTTCTCCCTCCCTTCTTCTGTATTGAATACTTGAAAATCATAAATATCTATACACATGATATTTAATACTTTTCAATTCCTATTTTTCAAACAAAAATTGAAGAGCATGTAATAATAAATGAAGGAGTCCATAATTTATGCAGTTTCCCTTAATAAAGCCCACAAAACCTGGAATTTACAGGGAGCAAGTATAACAATAGCTGTAATGCTATACGTTTTCAAAATGCATATGCTGTTCATTCACCTGTATGCCTCAGGTGGTTCCTTTGGTGTTGGTAATAGAAATTATTAGTATTATTTTTCAACTAATCATACTTGATACGATTTTGACTTTTTAACTTAAAATCATTTGGGAAATTTTGGAGATTCTCAGTTAAATCAAATTCTGGACCTTAATTTCTTGAATGATTAAAAATACTATGAACATTATATGTAAAAATAATATATTTTAAATGTGTATATATACGTGTATATACACGTGTGTATATGTGTGTATATATGTATGCTCTCTCTATATATACATATATATATATACATATATATACATACATGTGTGTATATATATATGTATATATATATATATATATATATATATATTCTAAAAAAGAATGGTAAAAAGAATACCCATCTTAAGCAATAGAACATTCTCAGCTGGTTTGAAAATCTGTGTACGACTATCTCCCACTCTCAAGTCAACATAATCTTGAATTGTATTTATTTTTCTCTTGCTTTTCTTTATAATTTGCCAACTATATATGTATCCCAAAGAAGTATATTGTTTAGTTTTGCTTATTTTTGAATAAGCAACAGAGTGGAGTAATACTGTAGGTATTCCTCTATGACATATTACATCACTTGACAGTATGTTAGATATTCATTCATGCTAATGCATGTAGCTGTAGTTCATTCATTGTTACTGTTCTTTATTATCTTTATTATATATATGTGTGGATCTCTTATCTTTTGGGTTTTTTTGGTTGCTTCCAGGTTGTTGCTATTACAAAACCGTATTTCTGTGCATACACCTCGCCATCTCCGGCTTTCTGTCTGCCATAACTTCTATGATGTATATTCCTAAGAGTAAATGTGCTGGGCTATAGGATGTGCATGTGTTCAACTTAATTTTTTAACTTTTAATATTTTAAAGTGTGGTAACATAAATTTTACCATTTTAACCATTTTTAGGTATGCAGTTGAGTGGCATTAAGTTTATTGACGTTGTGCAAACATCGCCACCAGCCGTCTCTGGAACCTTTTTCATCTCTAGGACCTCACATAAGTGGAATCATACAATATTTGTCCTTTTATGTTTGGTTTACTTCACTTAGCTTGTCTCATGGTTCATCCATGTTGTAACGTATCAGAATTTCCTTTCTTGTTAAGACTGAATATATCATTGCATGTATACACCACATTTTGTTTATCCATTCACTCATCAGACACTTGGGTTATTTCTACCTCTTGGCTATTGTGAATAATGCTGCTATGAACATGGATGTATAAATATCTGTTCAAGTCCCACTTTCAATCCCTTTGGGTATATACGCAGAAGTGGAATTGCTGGATTATATGGTAATTCTGTTTTTAATGTTTCGAGGAGCTGCTTTTCATTTTCGCAATCAACAATGCACAAGAGTTCCAATTTCTACACATCCTCACCAATACTTATTTTTTAATTTTTTCATAATATCCATTCTAACAGATGTGAAGAGGTATCTCATTGTGGTTTTGATCTGCATTTTCCTAATGACTAGTGATGTCTTGAGCATCTTTTCATGTACTTACCGGCCATTTGTATATCTTCTTTGGACAACTGTCTATTCAAGTCCTTTGTATACGTTCAGTTTTACTAGGTAATGCTAAGTAGTTTATCAGAGTGGTTAGTAACCAGCAGTACATGTAACCAGCATTTTTTGAAAACTTTCTTTGTTCCATATCTGTGCCAAGTCTTGTATGGTCAAACTTTAAAAATTTTTACCAATTTGCTGAATAAAATGATATATTCTTACAGTTTTAGTTTGCAGATGCTACAGAATGTCTTCTGATTTTGTGGCATATCTTTTCCATTTTTTTGGGTAATATCTTTAATGAATAGGAGTTTAAATTTTAATGTGGCTGAATTTATCTTTCTTTTCCTTTATGGTACATATCCCAAGGCCATGAACATATTTTCCTATAATCTTATATATTTACCAACTTTCACAATTAACTTCCTGAGGCAAATCAGATTTTATCTTTATGGTAAGGTGTGAGTAGAGCGCTTTTTTCATCTTCCCCCATATGGATGACCAGTCATTTCAGCATGTTTCATTGAATTGTTTTGTAGAGTAGTCACTCTCAACTTGGAGTGGGCATGTCCCAGAATTATCAAGGAGCTTTTGCAAACTGCATCCTCCCCCCTACCCCATTCTAATGAGTGAATCCTGAAAGGAGTATGTATGTTTTTGAAAGAAGACCCCAGTGGACTGCTGTTTTCTCTCTGCACCTCCCTGAGAACTACTGCCATAGAGGGGGAATACTGTGTTTATGGGTTGCAAAGGGTTGCTGTGCTATATAGTTTTATTAGTCAAAATTGTTCTTTAGCTCTGTTCAGAGCTAACTGGCAGCCCTCTTAGGGTCAGACCTGGCAACCTTATCTTGTATTATATACTTTTATACATCTGTGTTCTGAAAAACCAGAGGGGTGGTCGGCAAGGTAATATGAGGTGGGTGTAACGAAGCAGCATGCTGTGTGTATGTAAAGGGGTGACAGTACTGGTTTTCCCACCTGGGAGGTGTTTTCTTGGCATGTTCCCCCCATGTCCTCACTGGAGATGATGTTTTCTAGGAGGCCTGCATTTTCTTTTCTAATGGGGTCTTTCATGATGACCTAGCCAGGTTGTCGTGAGAACTTGAGGTAGCATGTCCAAAGTGCTGAGACTACATACACAGGGGCCATCACTGCTGTTACCAGAGTTGTTATTTGGGGTGTGTGTGTCACATGTAATTTCAATCTAAGAAACCCTGGAGATGTTAAAGTGAGTGTTCTCCCACAAGGTTCCTTGTCCTGTTTGGAGTAAAAAAAGGTTGGGGATAAATTGGTGGTTTTCTTTCTCATGATGAAGCCTTTCTCTCAAGGCGTGTTTAGGGGTCTGCAGACCCTGCTTGCAGACTCCTTTGTGCCTGCTTACTCCCTGGAGAGTGGAGGCTTCACTGTGGCTGAGCCCAGAGCCCCTGGAATGATGGGTGTGGGTTATCCATGTGGGATGATTCAACAGATAATTGTCTCATTGTATCTAGTAGTAATGAATAAATACCTGAGGGATTTTTTTTTTAATTGGGTTAACTTCTCTGGTATTCCCGTGGGAAAACACTTCCTTATAAGACTTAAAATATAGGGTTCACTGTAAGTGCAAAAGGGGATTTTTCTGTTCCCAGAGAAAGGAGACAAAAGCTGAATGGATAGGAGAGCCAGTTTAAGATTTTGCTTGGGAACCTGGAATTACTAGTTCTCGTCTTTCTACCTACACTGGGCCTTGTCGCCTGGGGCTTGTTTATAATCAAAGCGGCCTTTGTTTCTGAGTGTCCCATAATGGTCTGGCTCTTCCAGTGGAAATCGGAGAGAATGGTCAGTCTTTTGGAGTGACTCGTCCAGAGCCCCCGACCTTCCGTAAAGGGTCCCTGGGCACTGCTGGACAACCCACGTATTGGGTTTCCTAGGGCTGCCATCACAAAGTGCCACAAACTGGGTGGTTTAGAAAACAGAAATTTCTTCTCTCACAGTGCTGGAGGCCAGAAGTCTGAAATCAAGGTGTTGGTAGGGCTGTGCTCTCTCTGTAGGCACTGGGGAGGGAGAATCTGATCTGTGCCTCTCTCTTTACTTCTGGCATTCCTGGGCATTCCTTGGCTTGTGGCTGTCCTCACAAGGACGTCTTCCCTCTGTGTGTCTGTCTCTATGCAAATCTTTTCTAATGAGGATGCCAGTCATATTGGATTAGGCCCCACTCTACTCCAGATGACCACATTTTAACTCAAGTTACATCTGAAAGACCCTATTTCCAAATAAGGGCACATTCACAGGTACTGGGGCTTAGGACTTGAACTTATTTTTTTGGAGGACACAATTGAACCCATAACGCTGAGGCAAGCACAGAAATTGAGAAAAAGTTCTCAGAAATTCTTGTAGGAATTTGACACTGCCCTGACATCCAAGTACAGAATCAGTGGGCTTGCATTTTCTATTTCATTTTTCAGAAATTCTTTTTATTTGTCTTAGACTGCTCCTGGAGAGACATCTTGAGCAGCACTGTCCTGGGGCTCAGATCCTCACTGTCCCTCCCACAGGTACCCCATGCTGAAGTCCCACTGAGAGAGGTTGGCCTCCCACTGGTGGTAAGGGGAGCTGGTTGGATCCCTCCCTCTCTCTCTCTCTCTCTCTCTCTCTCTCTCTCTCTCTCCCTCTT
>NW_017731486.1:2099519-2104437 GCF_001890085.2 Hipposideros armiger | reverse complement strand
TGTATTGAAATTGTAATACTCAATATATACCAATAACAAAAGATGAATACAAGTCATGTTTGACTTCTGCAATTACAAGAGGTGCTCAAAGTATTTATTACCATCAGTGTAATTTCATACAGCTTTTTCCTTTCTTAAAATGTGTACACATTTTTTTGTCACCCTCTGTAATATGTGTGTGTGTGTGTGTGTGTGTGTGTGTGTGTGTGTGTACATATCTCCTATTTCTGTTAGATTTGGGGGAATATATTGATATATTAATACAGATTCTGCAGAATTTTTTTTTTTTTACATTAGTTCAGGGTCAGTTACTTCTGTCTTTTGGGATGCAATCATTGGACTATGTGTAAGACTTTAATAGGAAGCCACATGGTTTATAAACTGGGACTGACACAGGATCCCTGCCTGTTACAGCCAGATGTCATAGGTGATCAAGGCTCCTTCTCCTGGGTTGTCACAGTCACCTAAGAGGTTCAGTTTTTCAAAGCATTTTTTCATGCACAAGGACAAATGAAGTGTCCTCTGTTAGTACCACTAGCACGTGATGCCATCCTCACAACGTCATGCCTCTTCGCTACTTTTAGTTCTGTTATAAATGGAGACCCTGGACTTGCCTCAGATGACCTTATGAGATATTGGACCACTCATCTTATTTCCTTGGCAGCAGTAAAAAGTGGAGCTTTTGATCAACCAGCAGCATTTTCAATTTCTGAGACATTCTTCCCTGTGCAGTATCTCCAAACTCATTTCCTAAAGGCATTGAAGAGCCATTAGAAAATAACAGATGTACCATAGTACATCCAAATGCAATTGCCCAAGGCTCAGGCTGTAGCAGTAATTAAATCACAGCAGAACAGGAAAGCACTGGAGTGAGAAGTAAAGGGTCAGATAACCTGGGACCACAAGCCATGCAGGGTGACCACCGTAAGGGGCTCAGTGTGTGGAGCGCACAGATGTAAGATTGGACAGGCCAGGCTGGCTAAGGGCAGACCACAGGAATCTAATGTCTGAGCTCTGAGTGTTGGATGTTATTCTGAAGGCAGTGGGGTGCCACAGGAAGACTTTAAAAGGGGAATGACATGATCAGAACTGTATCTTTGGAAGCTAAGTGGCAGTACAGTGAAGCTTGAAGAGAGGGGCCAGTTAGGAGACTGTTGGCAGAAATCTAAATGGGTAAAAAGAGCCTGAACTAAGGGAGGTGCGGTGGAAATAGGTCTATGAGCTAGTAAAGGATTTTGCCACCCATTAAATCCCCATGAGAACAATGTCTTCCACTTGTAGTGGCAGTAGAGCTCAGTGTATAGTGCTGTAGAGCCTGAGTCAGGCATTGTTCAGACTGTCTCTTCTGTCCCTTCATAATTATGTGACTTGGGCAGCTTGCTGAATTATTTGAACTTCAGTGTCTACAACTATATAGTAGAGACAACAATACCTACCTCATAAACTTGTTCTGATGTTTAAATGAGATAAAGCTTTGCTTTAAGAGGAGGTTACAGGCTAACATAAAAATATGTGTTGAATTTCTTTCTGTTAATCTATAGGGAATATTTAAGTTGTTGTCACCTGGGGGGCTATGTGTGTGGCTGTCAAAGCTGGACTGGCCTGGAGAGATCCCAGACCCGGGGCCTGCCCTCCTCAAGGTCAGGACTGTACCTGCTGCCCTTTGTGTTCCCTGCACCCTGTAGAGGTCCAGGCACCCAGGACCAGTGTAGCATATGCTTGTCACCTGGCTAGATGGATGAAGGAAGGAAGTTTCTGTCTTCTAATCATATGGAAGGCTGAGAGGAACTATAGAATGTCACCAGCTTTCCTTGGGGCTACAGACTTGGACCCTAAATTCACAAAACCAGAGGTTGCTGCTCTGCAAAAGGCTTGAGAATGTTTTTTCTGGGCATGGGAGGAGTCATAACAAGATTATTATCATGCTTTTGAATTCATTGCAGTTATAATCAGATGATCCATCTGACTTGAGGGAAGTTTTGGCTTGTTAGAGTGCTTTGTCTTCACTACAGTGAAGCAACTTGACAGTAAAAATTTATTTCAGGAAGTCACAAGATAGTCACCTTTGGCTTTGCTGGGGCTGAGGCCTGTAGAGCTGCCTTCTATTAATATGTTGATATATTAGATGTGCAGTGGGAGCATGGTGAGCAGCTGCGGGGGCAGTATGCTGCATCACTGCTCAGCATGCACCTTGGCCAGGTCACTCCTGTGGGTCTCCACGGCCAGCCCTCAGGGCGCCCAGGGGGGTTGGATACGCAGATGCTCTGGGCCCCAAACCCAAACCAGGATGACAAGTGGGTGTGGACATGTGACTGTGCATTTTCATGCTTCATGTGCGTGTCTCTCAGCATATGGATTGTGTGTGTCTGGAGTCTGTTGAAAAGAAAATGTTTGTGCAAAGAAGAGACTTATAAGGCTGAAGCTTCTGCTGACTCTGTACTTTGACTTAAATGTTTACAAGAAATTTTGAACATGTTTGGACATAGCTTATGTGTGTTCTGTTGAAAAGAAGCTTCCAGAAGGGTATTCCACTGGGTGCTTGGCTCTCTGTTTTAAGTTTTGTATGCAGAGACATTAAACATGTCTCTTCCAGTGGCCACCCAGGAGTGTAACGTGATATTTTGTCTCTGCTTCTGGGGATACAAGTAATGCTGCTACTACTGTTTTGGGCTGCGCTCAAAAGTTGGCTATCTCAGTTCTTCCAGAATAGATTGCTGTTGTTCGGATCAAGATAACTTAAATTTTGGAACAAGATAACTTAAATATTACAATTTCTCACTGGCATGCTGTTTTTGACACTTATTTCTCATATAGCAACACTAAAAACAATTGTTTTTTGTTCTTGGGGGTTTTGCTTCATGCCCTTCAACAGTCAAGGAGACATGGAGCAAACTTTCTCATTGTTCTGAACCCCACAGATCCAGCGCAGGATGGGGTAGGACTTGGGGTGAGATACAGGGCAGGCACAGTGCAAGTGAGGTCAGTGGCTCAAAGAGAGCCATTGGCTTTTTGGAAGAGGGGAACATCACAGTAAAAAATAGTTGGAGAGAAATTAGATTAGAAATACTTTGAGTTGGGACAGATGGAGTCAATGCGATTCTTTTTGGAAAGTTGTTTCATTAACCTAGGCATGAGATACTGAAGACCTAGATTAGGGTAGAGATGCTGAAAATGAAGAAGAACAATAATTGTGGCGGTATCTTGAAAGAAGAATAAGACCAAAAGGAAGAGAAGGGGAGAGATTGAGAGGACTCTAGTGCTTTGAATCTGGGACATCTTGATGATAAATGGAGAGGGCTGATTGGGGGGAAGATGATGAGGTCAGGGTCGACTTGCAGAATGAGGTAAAATTAAACATCACCTAATGTTTTAATGGGAACATCTAAGTAGTGTTATTTTGAGTAAAATGTATAAATATCATGACTTTATAAAAAATTATCTGCATATTAGAAGTACTGAATAGTTTTGTAAACTTCATTAAACTTTTCTTTTTTAATAGTATATTTAAGCTTTCATATGCTAGTTGCATTATAACTGAAAGAGAGCTGATAGTTGATAACTTTTTTTTTTTTTTTTTTTTTTTTTTTTTTTTTTTTTNACACACACACACACACACACACACACACACACACACACCACATGTGTGTCCCTTCCTCACTTTCACAGCATGCTAGTGGTAACACTGGTCTTCAGTTCCAAAAGCAAAACCCTCAGAAAAACCCTCAGAACTGCAGTGTCTCCGGGTCCCACCCCTTTTATTCCATTCTGTGAGCGTCACACCAGAACTGTGGCAGTGGTCCCAGGACTGACCCTTGGTCCCACTCCTCCAGTCAGTTCTATATAAGCTGCCAGGTGGGTCTTCTTAAAGAGGCCCCATGGTAGTCACTCCCAGGCTCAAGTCATTGGGGCCTCGCTTTCTGGTGAAAGAAGTAAAACTTTTAGCCTGGCATTAGGCCCCCTTGACCCAAGCTCTTTCCACCCTTGTCTTCCACCCCATTCCCCGGAGCCCTGGTGACTGCTCTGGGCCATATGCCACCCACACTCTGCAGCTCACATCACCCGGCTACCTCTGCAGGGCCCTTTCCCCTCTAGTCCCTACCTGCTGAGGTTGCTGGATCCCTTAAATCCTCTGGAAGTGAGTGCTCTCTCCTCCTCGCACACTTATCACATCCTGCCCTGTTTTGTTCTTATTAGGGTATTGATCTCAACATCTCTGCCAGACCCTAAGCTCACTGAAGGCAGGCACTGTCTTATTCATTTTTATCTCTATCACAATGGAGAATTATTTAACACATAGTAAAACGCTAGTGAGTGTTTGCTATATGCATGCTTGAATGAATGAATGAGTAGCTGCATGCGACAGAGCTAAGCAGCTTAAACCAGTCATATGGAAGATCAGGGCCCCAGGCACATGCATCCCCAAGCAGACAGGTCATAGCCCTTCTTTCTTTCTGGCTGAGAATACAGGACCTTCATGGTATCACTGGTAGATTAGTTGTTGGCTCAAACACACTACGTGATAAAAAAATAATTTTTGAAACTATAAACATTCCTATTCCAGTTCTTTAAAATTTCTCATAGTTTCTGATTGCTTTTTATTGACGATTCATGAAATATTTTGTAACTGGCCCAGTACATATAATGAATGAGATAAATCCCCATTTGGAGAAAATACTAAACAAAAATTTCAACAAACTTAATGAAACCAAACATTTATAACCAAGAGAAGGAAAACTAAAATGGTTGATGGAAACTTATTTTATAACTGAGGATGAATGAAAATTTAGACCTACAGAAAAATAGCACTGATTCACATTTTTCAGATCCTGAAGTATGAGATATATACTTTATATATGTATTTTAATATACATATAAGATTGTGTGTACAGTGTGTGTGTGTGTGTGTGTGTGTGTGTGT
>NW_017731486.1:2081996-2096299 GCF_001890085.2 Hipposideros armiger | reverse complement strand
GGCTGCTCAGCTCGGGCTGGACTCGAACCGCTGTTGCTCAGAGCTCAAACTCTTGAGCGAGCTCTTAACCAACTGAGCCACTCGGCCGGCCCCGATAACTTTTAAATAGAAAAAATATATACATTTTAAGTTTGATGGCTCTCTTTAGTAACTATTACTTATTTTTTCCAGGTTGATTTGGACGAAAATTTAAGAAAGGTCTGGTCTGGCTGTTTGCCACATGGAATAGCAAATTAAACAAAGAGTGAAAACATTTCCAGTCTAAGGTGTGCTGTACATTTTATGGCAGATACACAGATCAGTTATAAAGCTCCTGGGGTAAATTGTTTAAAAATCAGACTTGCTACTTTCCCGCTTTTTAAACCCAGTAGAATGATGTTGAAAAGTTTTGTTGCAAATGAGAACTAGAAATGATGATTGATTGATTCACTCATCAAGTATTATGGAGTTGCGACTGGGCATTCTCTTTCTGGGTACATAGGCTATTCAAGGAACCACATGGGCTGTGCCCTCCAAGAGGGATGAAATGGGGAGGCCCTGGGCTTCATACAACAAACAGTAAACCATAAGTGAGGCATAAGCATGTGCCGTAGACAACTGGGACGTGAGAAGCCTCAGAGTATATGGAAGGCAGACAGTGAAACGTGTGTACCAACATGGCGACGCTGACCTACTACTGCAGGGAGACAGTGTGGAACTGGGCCAAAGGCAGAGGCTGGTTGCACTTGAATTTTTACTGTTGCTCCCTAGACCATAAAACCAGTTGCCTTCAGCAGAGCCTCAGGGCCACAGAAAGGGAGGAGAATAGAAGCAAATAAATCAAACGCCTGGTCAGGCACTGAGGGTGCACCGAGGGTGCCTGACTAGGTTGGTGCTTGTCACAGACAGAATCTTCATGTACATTCAGAACTGGACATAGAGGAGCCCATGGTGAGCAAGACGATTTTCTCAAAGTTTCACTTTGAATCTAGTTGTTTTTCTTTGACTTAACTCTATAGTCAGTTGGAAACAGTCTGTCATTATTTGAAATTAGATATTGATAGATCCGAGATTTGATTTTTACCCAGCTTAAGGGATTTTACCCTCTTCCAGGGATACTGCCAGAAGACACAAGATTCCTGGGTCAGAGATGAAGGACTTTATTACCCAGGGAACAGCAGGCAGCATCAGCACAGTCAGTTCTCCTTGTTCCCAAGTCCAAGGAACAGGACTCAGTGGGCCCAGATGGACACTGTGCACACAGTGGGCCTGTGTCACAGCTAGGGAACACTGAGCTGGGATAAGCATGCCTGCTCTTTTCTGCAGAGGGAGTCACCACCTCATCCTTCGAGGATGCTCACTGCAAGCATAGTTCTGAGAAATGGTCCAGGTAAAGACTGGTCATATCATTTTGTCCTTGGCACACCCAGCAAGGTGTGTAGGAATGGGAGAGACCCATGGAGACCATCTCCTAATGATATAAATAACACAATGTAACAGATGAAAATCTGAGAGGAGTGTTAAAATTTGAGTTTATTTAATAAAGTACCATTTCACAGCATATAATTGGGTTATATACTATTTCAAATTTAAAATAGATAATAATTCTGATTTCAAACTGTTTGAAAATCCCATTGCTTTTCCTATAGACTAGTGGTCCTCAACCTGTGGTCGCGACCCCTTTGGGGGTCGAATGACTCTTTCACAGGGGTCGCCTAAGACCATTGGAAAACAAAAAGATATTTACATTATGATTCATAACAGTAGCAAAATTACAGTTATAGAGTAGCAACGAAAATAATTTTATGGTTGGGGGTCACCACAACATGAGGAACTGTATTAAGGGGTCATGGCATTAGGAAGGTTGAAAACCGCTGATAAGAAACCGCTTGAAAAATTTGCTCCCTTCCTTTCTCTCCCCCTTATTTTTAAACAATCCCTTTGTGCGTAATTCTACCAGGTGCTGTTGGGAAAATGGAAGAAGTATGTGATCCCTTGGTTTTATGAATATGAGGACGATGAGACTGGCTTGCATGAAACAACCAAAGTAAATTCATCAGTTGCTTGATAATGAAAGACTGATGATGTCAGAGGGAAAAGTGAACCAAATCATTTCATAACATTTTCTTTTTTAAAAAAAGATTTTATTGGGGAATTGGGGAAGGGGAACAGCTAAGTTGCTGTCCTTTTTGTTCTTCAGTCTAGTTGTGGAGGACATCATCAGAGACGCACAGCAGCCCAGCTCCAGGTTGAGCTGTTGTTCACCATCTTAGCTGTAGAGGGCACAGTGTCACTGGCCCACATGTGGGATCCGAACCAGGGCCCTGCTGCTCAGAGCTGGCGTTCCAAGCCGACTCCTAACCAATGTGCCACACGGCCGGCCCTCATAACATTTCTATAAAAAACGGTTACATATTTTTTAATTGGTCTGTATTCCATAACCATAGCCATACTGGTTCCTCATAGCTATAGAACAGAAGCTTTACAGTTCAGTAAAATGGCTGCTGCATGATACCGCCTCCCCCCACCCCCCCAATTCTCTGGGCCTGGTATCTCTCTTGTTCTCAATTTCTCTGCCTCTGTCTCTGATGTGTGAAGTGTAAGAGTATTCATGGAAAGGGGTTTAGTTCTTCAGGCTTTTTTTGGTGGGAAGAAAATAGCTTGCAAGTGGAACTCACTTAAAAAGTCTTTCTGGTGCTGTACCAGCTTCCATCTTTTCCACATGACAGTGTCATAGAGCACCTGGATGCTTAGCCAGTTCATGTTTGTTCCTGTTTGTGGGTGGAGGTGGCACTTAACTTGAAATCACTGAAAACATTACTCTAGAATTCTTAGGTAACTTTTCTGTTGAGATGACTAGGTAACGATATAGCATGTTTGAGTAATGCTAAGTGCTTCTGCGCCACAGTCTTACTCCTCATCTCCACTTTGTGAGTAAAGAGCTAACTGTTCTACCCATGGGAGAGTGTGGCTCAGGAATGCCAAGGGACTTGCCTGAGATCACACAGCAAGCGACAGGGCGTCTAGGACTCAGGTCTTCTGACAACAAGGTCACAGATGCTTTTTGGGTTTGGGGTTTTTGTTGCTTGTAAACCAGGATTTATTTGATATGAAAACTGTCATATTAGTGCAAAAAAAATCGTGTTTAGTCCTTGATTATCTCACCTTATCAAGCTCAAATTTAATAAGTGGTAGGGGTGATGATGAGGTAATTATCTAGTCTTGACACTTGCAGCATGAGGGATTGTCACTCTTTGTGAAAGAGTGATAGCTGGGCAAAGTTTCATTCTGCCAAGGACACTTCAAGGGCATCTCACACTCTTTTCCTCGCTTTCCTTGGGACAAGCTCTGTCCCAGAAAAATCCTCCTGAAGCTACTGCAGAGCTTCTTAAATTCCAGGACATCTCTCCGGGGCCCCCAGGATAACCTGACCTATTTTGTGATGGGTCATGACTATTTTTAATGTTTAAACCACCTTTGAAAGACAAACTGTCACTTCTGTGAGAGAAAACACTCTGTAAAGTCTACAGAAGTGCTGCTCACAGGGAGCAGGTCTTGATATAAAGGTTATACAGCAAGATACAAAATTCACACAACTATTATTTTCATCTATTTTGTTAGGCTTGTATTCAAAATATGAATTCTCAGGCCTGGAGTGAGGGCAGAGGCTCGTCTGAGGAGTAGGGTGCTGAGCTTTAGCACATGAGTGCTGTGGTCCCTTTTGTGGGTCTCGGGCCTTTCTAGGGGCTGTAAGGTAGTTTGGTGACTTCTGGCCCTTGTCGCATTTCCATTATGGAACAGTGTGAGGTTTCAGCTTCAGTTAGCCGTGAGGATAATTGTATGTATCAAAGGCAAGAGATTCAAGTCTCACGTAGATAGAGTTTCAGGAATGTTGAAGGAAGAACCAAACTTCTTGAAGAAAAGAAAAATTTAGAGACTTTCCAGGCAAAGGAAAAAGATCAAGTATGACAGGTGAGAGTATGTCTTTATCTGGAATTCAGGTTTTGTCAACTTTAAGCAATGAAAACATGGTCACAAATCCTGGAGTCCTAAAAAATAAAAGGTTCTAAAGCCCCAAAGGAGCCGTCATGAGTCCCGAGTGATGCGTTTGGTGGGTAAAGTCTCCTCTTGGAACCCTTCCCCTGATAGTAGCAGCTTTTTACCTACTTCTAATGGTGGTGGTCATCCCAAGCCCCTAATCAATTTGACACCAGCAGGGTCAGGCTGGAGCAGGGCAAAGGAAAAGCTCCACTGACACCTTAATGATGACTGAGGGGACAGTGCTGTCCCTAGGGATAGTCAGCTAGAGAGCCCACCGCAGAGTCCCCAAAGGTTGATAATGGAGCGCTGGACATGAGGTCAAGGTTGACCTGTGTCCTATAAATTCCATTTAAGAAGGCAGGAAAGGGGCCGGCTAAGTGGCTCAGTTAGTTAAGAGTTGGCTTAAGAGCGCGAGCTGTGAGCAACAGGGCTGCCGGTTCGATTCCCACATGGGCCAGTGACGCTGCACCCGAGCTGAGCTGTCGCTGAGCTGCCAACAGGTGACAGGATGGCTCAGCTGGTGTAACAACAAGACTGCCTGTTCGATGGTGGGCTACGCCCACCCACAACTAAGACTGAACTTGGCACCTTGAGCTGAGCTGCTGCTTAGATGGCTCAGTGGATAGAGATGTGCTCTTAACAACAAGGCTGCTGGTTCAACGCCCATATGGGATGGTGGCTATGCCCACCCGCAAATAAGATTGAACACAGCACCTTGAGCTTAGAGGCCACGAGCTGCCGACGGGAAGCCAGATGGCGACTGGTGTCCTCCACAACTAAGATTGTGAAGAACAACTTGGCTGATCCCCTTCCCCAATTCTCCAACACTGTTCCCCTCCCCCAACTCCCCAATAAAATCTTAAAAAAAAAAAAGACGGCAGGAAAAAGCATAGTATATTTTTTAAAAGAGTAACTGGGAGTTAGAAATATTGGCTTTCCTACTGTTTGAGTTCTGTGGGTCACCATGGTGTTCTCTTACTAGGTTCCAGACTTCTGGGTGTCTAGAACTTCATAGTCATCTATAATGTTTACCTCCATTTATTTATTGTTTAAGTTTTAACTCTGACAGGGGAAGGTTTTATTTCCCTGGAAATTACATGTGGAACTCCTCTTTCCCTGAGGATGCCCAATCAGCAAACAGCCGCTGTAGGACCGAAAGACATGAGTCCTGGTGACCAAGAAAACCCCCAGCAGGCTTTTTAACAGGCAATTCACATGAAATACAGGTCAGTAACAAAACTAAAAAGGCCAGGGAGCAAAGAGACCTGTGAACAGAGCAAGTGTATTAATATTGTAATACTCAATATATATCGATAACAAAAGATGAATACAAGTCATGTGTATACATTTTTTTTGTCACTCCCGGTATAGATGATGTATTATAGAAATGCATGCTTGAATCCTATATAGATTAACCAACCAGTGTTACCCCAATAAATTAAAAAAAAAAGTCACAGCAGTCTACATAACAGGAG
This sequence comes from Hipposideros armiger, assembly GCF_001890085.2. Lineage (NCBI taxonomy): Eukaryota > Metazoa > Chordata > Mammalia > Chiroptera > Hipposideridae > Hipposideros > Hipposideros armiger. The sequence goes on along the minus strand of NW_017731486.1, from coordinate 2,090,804 downwards.
AGAGTTGTGCCTCCACATTCTAACCCATGTGATATTGCGGAAGCACTTCTATGCAAACACAAAGGTATTTTTGGAGACAGTAGTACCCACTCCACTAATCCTTCCCTCAGGAATTATGCCAGACAATATTGCAAAGATTTTTCACAGTTATCTTAATTGTGGCTCACTTTAGATTTTCTAGGTGGATATAATTTTATGTAACATTTTCTTCTATAGATTACAGCAGTGCCTGTCACCTGGGTTTTCCTTAGTCCATAGGATTTGGGATAGCTACAGACAGAAGATAAATTTTCAGGTTGATTAATCTCATCTGTGATGAACTTGGCACTTCTGCGTTATGATACTAGTTAAGCTCATATGACTTGATAAATCTATAAGAGTTTGGTCTTACATGAGCTATGATTATGTTACTTTGTGCTGTTGAAGTTTTCCTGAAAATTTTTAATGCTTATTAGATATTTAGGCATGTTCTCATCTCAAGGGCCAGGGGACCTCAATGAATTGAGAATTCTTGGTTATCAGGTGTTGTGATCAGACAATAATAGATAGACAATAGTAAGTGGCACAAGGAAGCGAAACTCTGTTATTGCAAATTGTGCTGATACCCAAGGAAACCAGATGCAGGGTTTTCAAAATAGAGGTGAAGAAGGCTGAATATGACAACATTGTAGATGTCTTTCAAAGATTCCTTCTTGTTTTTCCTCCACTTATTAGACAGTAAAATACAGTTTAAGCACTTCCTCCAGAATATCTGTTCAGGATTATAATAGTAGAGGAACAGAAGAATAAAATGATAAAAAGAATGGGAGTGTGCTGTGGGGTAGGGGTAGTTGTTATTGTTGTTTAATTCTGCACTTGGCATCATTTTAGAGGAAAATTGCCTCTGAGTGGAAAGACCTAAGTAGCAGATCACAGCACAAATTGTGCTTTTAAACTCAGTCGATAGTGTCTGACAGGCCACCGAGCATACTTTTCTGTAAAGTACATCTTATGGCTTAAGGTCTAAAAGTGACTGCTGCTTCTTCTCAAGGCAGCAGAGTAATGTGGCATTTATTCCTGGAGCTCAATACTTTTATCCAGCCTTAGTTCCTTCCTAGTCTCCGGCATCAGAGGAGCAGAGTTCAGGAGGGATTCTGAAAGAATGCTGCTCATCTCAGTGATTCCTGGACACTCACTCTTTGAGGTTGAAGAGTTGCTTACGATTTCTTCCATACAGCCAGGAATACACAAGAGAAAGGTTTTTTCTCTGTTGGGAGTAAGGGGAAAGGAGACTGCTTTCCCCTTACCCCCAACCCCTGGACCCTTTGAGACCCTTGTAATCGGGGAGTTGAAGAGGTTCTCTTTGTCATAATACAAAAGCAATCTCCTGGGAATCAAAGATGTTTAAAAAGCAAAGCACCTTTAATGAGACCCTTATTAAACGTAGGTTGTCCTCCCAAGACCCGGATTTTTAGAGAAGTGTGTAATTGGCATAAATTCCTTGAGAAGAGTATAATGTCCACAAATGATGAATTGTTATTATGGTTTTTCTGGCCCACTAGACCCACAAAACCCTAGTAGACCCAGGTCTCCAGGGTCCCCAAGCTTGAATAGGGTAGAGTGGGATACACTTCAGTAAGCTGTGGGTGTCCTGACTGAGAGGACATGGCATGATTTGAAATTCTAGGCTTCTCCAGGGGCCTTGAAGGGCTCATGTTTGTAGGGCCTCAGATTCCTGTGGGCTCGGGTGTGGTCCACCTTGGTACATTGTAGAGTGTAGTTCTTTCTTCCATTATAAGACAGATAAACATGAGTCAGACAAGGAGTGCTTTTTGCCCTTTTTGGGTCCCCCAAAATATCAAGGGCATAGCACTATTCTTTGTTGTATATTCTTCTGGGACATGAGTCAACCTCACTGGTCAACCTGAAACATGAGAGCAGTCAGCATGGAGGTGAGCGACCCACCAGTGATATGACCTGGTTTTTCCCAAGCTTCCTCATCAGAGTGCTGCCAGCACAGTTCTGTGGAAAGACTCAGAGTATGAGGGGAGAGACTGGGCTCAAATCCTGCCTGTGCTACTAGGCAAGTTACTTTCTCTGAGCCTGTTCCCTCACATAGGAAATGAGAATAATAATACCTCACGTAGGAAATGAGAATAAATAATAATAATACAAATGTGAAGAGGAAAGATCTTGAATATAAAATGTTTGGCTATAATGGAAAAGTTCTTAGATGCAAAATGCAAACAGCATGTTTGTTGTGATGATCCTTCAGTGGGTGTATAGTCATTTCATCAGGTTTGCCCTACCAGCCCATCAGAAAGCCAGTGTTATTATTTTGGCCTCTCAGCTGACAGAGGCTAAGATAGATGGTCACCTAGAGCTATATCTAGAAATAGAACGTAAGGGTTGGAACTTTTTTTTTTAACTTCCCTCTTGTCTTAACCTCCATTCTTTCCAACTTCTGTTATTCCTTTCATTCTTTTTTCTTCCCATATTTCCATAACAAGCAATGTATTTCTGTGTGTATGCAAAAAAAAAACACCAAAAAAACAAAAAAAAAAACAAAGATAAAATATTGTAGAAGGTCTTCCTGCTTCCAACAAGTTTTAAGATTTTATACCTCTAGGAAAAAATAAAAATTTCTCCCATTAGTATTTTCTGGTAAATTATTGAACTTTTTTCCACAAATAAGTTAATGATCACTGAGAAGAATTATTTACTTCTTATGAAGATAGTATGTGTGTAACAGTTGGTTAAAATATACCGACTTGAAGCATAAATAGAGGAGAAACTACCTTTAGAGGTATAATAAAATAAAATTTAAAAATGTGTGGCATTGATTGGAAAAAAGTAAGGCCTTTGGAGAAAAAACTTGCTAAAGCTTTGGTCACTGTTTAAAAGCTGCCTTCAAAACATTTATAAACAGTTTGAATCCATCTGAATGTGTATTTTACAGATTAAAAATGGCACTAGCTAATCTCAGCTTCTTGGCCATAAAAGGAGAGAAAGAATGCATGATATTGTACACATGGAAAGTGAAATGAGTCATGGGATCTTAAGTGACATCCAAAATGTAAGCTATAGTAGTCCATAGAATTTTGTTTGGTGTGCTTTGTTATGGCTCTAAAGATAGACTAATTTTGATATAATTAGTTATTTTTTTGTGGTAAAATATACATAACATAAAATTTACCACTTTAATCTTTTTAAGTATATAATTCAGTGGTATTAGATATATTCACAGTGTTGTGCAACCATCACCACTATCTATTTCTAGAACTTTTTCATCAGAAACTGCATCCATTAAACAGTAACTCTTTCTCCCCCCCGCCCAGTCCCCAGTAACCTCTATTCTACTTTCTGTCTATTAATTTGCCTGATCTAGGTATCTCATATAAATGGAATCATAAAGTATTTGTCCTTTGAGGGAGGGGGGTCTGGCTTATTTAAGTATAATGTTTTCAAGATTCCTCCATGTATCAGATTTTCCTTTCTTTTTATGGCTAAATAATATTCCATTGTTTGTTTATGCCATATTTTGTTTATCCATTCATCTGTTGATGGGCACTTAGATTGTCTCTACCTTTTGCCTATCGTAAATAATGCTTCAGTGAACATTACTGTGCAAATATTCATTTGAGTCTCCAATAATTAGTGTTTTAAAAGGTATCTTTCTGTTGGGTGAGATTTTCAAAGAGAAGGTGTAAGGGCACATCAATGAATGTCATCCACATGCTATCATGAAAACCAACTTCTGGAGCTGTGTTGTGCAATCTCAGTAGTTAAACCTGACCACATGCCGATGGATACTGCAAACACAAAACACAGTGTCCCTCAAACAGGGGCAACTACCTGGCAAATGCATAGTGACATGTAAATGAGATGGAGATGTCTCTGTGGATCCCCCATGAAGTCATTACTAAGTAGTTCAGCATCGATTGAAGAGCGGGGACATTACCACCGAGGAGGCATCCAACAGAATGATCAAGGTGATCAAGTCTTCCCTTGGCTGCAGGAGAGAAGACAAACGCAAAAGATTATGTGCAATAGATGGCATATTGCAAATGTGGAGTGATGAGAGAAGAAATGATGAAAACTACATGGCTTCTGTTTGTGAGGACAGATGAAGTGACTGCCAGGAACCCCCCCACAGGGATGGAGATGGGAGCAATGTCAATGGCAGCTGAAACCGAGGAATGAGAAGGTATCAGCAGATGGGGGACAGTGGATGGGGGACAGTGGAATGAGAATGATAACAAGAGGGAACCCTCTGTGGGTTACAGACACAATGAGATCTGTGACTCTACAGCAGACAGGCGAGTAGGAGAGCTGTGAGAAGAAGGGATGACACAGGAGGCTAAGTGGGGTATGCACAACCTGCCCCTTCTCAGGGCTTGGAAGGATGTGTCTGTGCCTACCTATTGTCACAACAGCTGCTTCTGTCCTGCGTTACATTTCAGTTTCTATGTAGTCTTTCTCCTCTTTATCAGTTTCATTCTTTATTATTTTTTGGTAGCTAAGTGTCTTCTCTACATTTTATAGCCTGAAATAACCTGCTAACTGCACAAAGAACGTCTTTACCCTAAAATGTTTAAGCCCATTCAAAATGTCCTAATTTCTAACAAACTGTACAATATCTGCCCTGAGTGAAGACCTTGTGATAAGACCTTGTGTCCATTTTCAGTCGTATGAAAGAAAACAGAGACCTGAAACCCAGAAATTATCAGGGTGATTAGAAATAAAGAATGAGGAAAGCAATGTCCAAGAAAAGAACCACACCATGGAGTGGCCCTCGTAGCACGGACATGAGGCCAGCTGGCGGGGACTCCCATGAGAGTCTAACCTAGGACACGCAGGTCCAACTGGTTGCAAAGGACTGAAAAGTGCATACTGTAACTCTCTTCTCAATTTCTCCAATTGGATGCTAGTTTTTATCCAGACGACATTTTATGTATTTGCTCCTCTGGCTAACACCATGACCAAAGAGGAGGTCTTTCTAGCACATTTCATTTCATACTCTGGGTGCTTCTCAGTTTCCTAAAACCAGACAGAAACTGTTGTATGGAAGAAGTTCCCTAATCTCTTTTCTCTTTATATCCCTTTCCTCTGTTTCATGCTTTTACTTATCCTTTGGTTAGCCAAAATCCCTCAACCTTGTTATTCATTTTATGTTAATACGTTAAAGAAAAGGCTTGTCAATCACAAAGACAAGTGCCTCTCCTCTGAGAAATGGCTCTGCTAGGATCTGATAGTGGGGCAGGCCTGTGCTGTGATTGTGTTTCTCCTTGTAGTTTGATTCACCCTAGACATTGTGTGTGAAGCCATTTTTTGCCATTGGCTCTTGGCATACTTAATTGCATCATGGAAAATCTGACCTATTTATATCCTTAAAATGATAGGGATAATACTCACTTAAAGTGAGAGAGAATTTTTTTTGTTAAACTAAAATTTCTTCTGTGAATTATTAACAGACCAATAGTAAGATATTTTCACAATAGATTTTATGTGACCTGTGATATGAACTTAAAGTTCTAAATTATCCAAATTCCATTCCATATGCAAAAAAAGAATATACAGTAACCACACAGATAAATAAGTTCACACTTCGAACACACATTTCCCAGGCAGAGTGAAAAAGATATTTGTGTAAACATTGTTTTTTTTTTTCCTAGAGAGAGAAGAAAGCTGGAATGATTAATAATGGCTCTTACTCTCTACTTTGCAAAAAAGGGGGGTGGGGAATGATTAGCATTTAAAAATATTAACAATGGAAAGAATTATAATTGTTTAGCAGGCCAACATTTGCTTTTTATGGCTATCACTTATTAAGCATATGACTTCATTTAGTCCTTACAAGAACCCTTTATATAAAGTAGGTGTTAATATTATTCCCACTTTTAAATTAGGAAATTGAGGCACCAGGAGGAGCTCAAGGAACTCGTCTATGGTCACAGGCCATGAGTGATGCCTGGATTTGGACACAAATGCCCTTGTTCCTAATTCTCCTTTCTCGTTTACATACGTGGCTTACGTGCATTCATATGCTTGCTGGAAAACTGAAAAATTCATGAAGATGTTGGTCCAGTTTTGGAGTAAAGTTTGTTGTTTTGTTTTGTTTTTAAGATTTTATTGGGGAATTGGGGAAGGGGAACAGCCAAGTTGTTGTCCTTCAATCTTAGTTGTGGAGGGCACAGCTAGCTCAGCTCCAAGTCTAGTCTCCATCCAGCCGCCTGATGGCAGCTCGCTGCCGCTCAGCTCAAGGTGCCAAGTTCAGTCTTAGTTGCGGGTGGGCATAGCCCACCATCCCATGCAGGATTCGAACCGGAAACCTTGTTGGTAAGCGCACGCTGTAACCACTGAGCCATCCAGCCACCCGTCGGCAGCTCAAGACAGCTCAGCTCAAGGTCATGTTCAATCTTAGTTGCTGGTGGGCATAGCCCACCATCCCATATGGGAGTCAAATGGCAACCTTGTTGTTAGGAGCACATGCTCTCACCAGCTGAGCCATCCTGCCACCTGTTGGCAGTTCAGCGGCAGCTCAGCTGGTGCGCAGCTCACTGGCCCATGTAGGAATCGAACCGGCGACCCTTTTGCTCAGAGCTCACATTCGTAACCAACTGAGCCACTTGGCTGGCCCTAAAAGATCTTTATCTAATGCAAAAAAATTATAATTTGAATTTTCAAAGTTTCTCTAAAGCCATACTATGAAAGCTCTTAAAAACCTGTTGAAATTACGCATTCAACTCTGAGAGATCTCAGGTGCTAGAACTCCGCAGACAAAATAAGAGAAGAAATAAAATGCCTAAAAGAAGAGTCAAAGTGAAAATAGTAGAATACAGAGACTTGTGGCCCAAACACTTGTCATGCCGGCATGAAGCATGAGCCGTGTGGCAAGCAGAAAATGTCAGTCAGTCAGTGAACACCCAGTGGGAGGGGAAAAAAGCCTTTTCACTGGCATTTTCCTATTTGCAGGCTGTTTGCTACTTAAATCTCCAAAGGACTCTTTCTTTGAACACCAGTGAATTTTTTGAAGCTCTTTTGCATCCCCAAGTAAATGTTTGCTGTGACCAAACACATGCACCTGAGTAAGCTGGAAGCAGAGAGGGTGGAAGTGGAGGGGACCAGGTGGCCCCTGGCTGCGACTTTCCTTCTGGAAACTCTCAAAAGGGTTGGAGGCATGAGAAGGATGGAAACATGGTGCAGCCACACTAAGAACATGTACAGCACTCTGGTGAACCCGAGGGACGAGAGGTGACTGACAGAACAGGTGACAAATGGGCAGAGCAAGGATACCTCAAGTCTAAGCCATTGTGCTCTTGGTGGCCTCATCACTATGCTTCAGAGGCAGCCTGGTGTGGTGGAGCAGAACACCCCAGAGGCATGTGACTTCCTCCCTGCACCCCCGTGGGTGCACAGAGTACCTTTGCAAGCCTCCGTTTGCTCCTGGTCAATGAGGGACCACGCTTCCTCTTGTCCATCCTGGAAAATGCAAATGGCAAGGTGCTGTATACACGTGGGGGTGTCATTCCCTCCTCCCACAGCCTCCAACCCAGTCTGCTCTGGGTGGGAGTGATTTTGTTGAACAGTAAAATCAGAGAATCCAAGGTTTGGAGGAACTGGGTCATCTGCTTTCATCCTTGGACAGGCGATGACTCAGAAGTAGGCATGCAGGTTTGTCGGAGATGAGCAATTTGTCCCAGCGGGGAATGGCCACAGAAGCTGCATCAGGGAAGGAAGCAGGACAAAGCTTTCAGGCAGAAGGTACTTCCTGATTAAGCGCCTTTTACTGTCAACTCAGAAACCATTAGAGTCCAGCTTGATTGCACAAATGGATTTACATGCAGCCCAGGAAGGAGCCATCCTCATGAAGTGCTGCCTGGAGTCTGAATAAAGAACACCCTTGCCTTTCTATACCTAGATGAAGTCTAAATTGTTATAGCTTGCACATAAAGATATAACATCTGCATTTTTTTTTAAAAGATTTTATTGGGGAATTGGGGGAGGGGAACAGCACTGGGGAATCGGGGTAAGAGGAACAGACAAGTTGCTGTCCTTTTGTTCTTCAGTCCAGTTGTGGAGACTGTTTGCTTCACTGGCCCAAGCCGGCACCATCATTGTGCTCTTCCCGGGCGAGGCAGATCAGTCACCGGCCCCTGGACGGCCGCTCACGGTGGCTGCTGGCTGCTCACGCTGGCTGCCGGCCACACACAGCAGCCCACTGCAGCAGGGGCTGCAGCCCACACCGTTGCTGGCGACCCACAGCAGCCCAGCTCCAGGTCGAGCTGCCGCCCAGCATCCCAGCTGTAGAGGGCAGTGTCACTGGCCCTCATATGTGGGATCCGAACCGGGGCCCTCTGGCGTCCCAAGCCAGTTCCCAACCAACGCACCACTCGGCAGGCCCAACATCTGCATTTTTCAGACCAGCATTTCATATAAGAAACCTGTTGTAGATTTGGTGTCAATTAGAAGACAAAACTAGACTGATGTGGCTATAACAGCACAAAGCACATTCTGCACACAAGAAACATGCATTAATGAACAGTGCAGCCCTGCATTTCGGCAGGGCCATGCCGTGAAGTGACACCTAACAGGACCACCTCCTTAAATCTCAGTGTAGTTCTGTCCCATGAGCCCAATCCACGATGCTAAGTCCTCAGGAAGGGACAAGCTGTTGGAGCTCTTTGAAGGAGAGGAGCAGCTGTGTGTGTGGTGTGGTGTGTGTGTGTGGTGTGTGTGTGTGTGTGGTGTGTGTGTGTGTGTGTGTGTGTGTGTGGTGTGTGTGTGTGTGTGGTGTGTGTGGTGTGTGTGTGTGTGTGGTGTGTGTGT
>NW_017731486.1:2002869-2081636 GCF_001890085.2 Hipposideros armiger | reverse complement strand
AAGCTCCTCGGGCTCTCATGATAGCTGCTCTGCTTTAGCTGTTGAGGGTCTGCAGTGGAAACACACTGTCTGGCAGCTGATTGTGCTTTTAAACACTGTTTGGGATGTTCTGTCTCATCAACATAATATGCTAACAGAAATATGCATGGTTTGGGGCGCCAAGCTTCAAAGCCTGTGTGTTCACAAAAGACAGGACCATAGATGACAAAACTGGCTTCCTTGCTTTTGATCACCTAAATCCAGGCCTGTTGGCGTTATTCCACGGAATGCCTGCTCCTAGCCACAGCCCTTCCCAGGGCCTTTCCAAGCCACACTGGGCAGGGCGGAGCAGGGCAGCCCCTCCCTCTGCTCTGCTCTGTGTCCATTCTTAGCCCAAGGCAGCTATTGTTCCTGCCATGCTGTTCTTTTGGGCCCAGGTTACTTCTTACTGGAAGCATGTTTATTTCTCAGTGCTCACTAGCTGGCTCACCTCAGAAGGCAGGGCTGCCCGGCCCCTTCTATAGCATCCCAGCAGCTCTTGGCCTATAGGGGTTTCTCAGGCTTCAAGAGCAAGTAGCATCCTGTCCCTCACCCCACAGCTCAGTTACTGGCCTTGCCTAATTACATCATCTGCAGTTCCAAGTGGTGGTGGAGGCTATTGGACAACTGACAGAGTTTTTGTTCCACAGGAATCATGAAACTATGGCCAGACATTCCCACTCTCCCCTTAAATCAGAGTGTGCCTTGGTATTTGAGGTGGGAATTCAAGTTGCCATGGCTTGGAGAAAAGAATTGCTGAAGATTTACCCAAGGGACAGCAATGGTTTTATGAGAAAGCTAGCCAGGGACACTTTTGAGATTTCAGAGTCTTTTGGTAGATGATTAATGGAGCTGAGCAGTGGCTCCAGATAGCAGGGCTCCTCAGCCAGACACGGGTCAGCCAGTCACCAACAGCTAGTTGGGGGAGCCTCTTTGAATGGGGGCCATCAGCCTGGGATGGTGATTAGAATCTCAGAGCCATTTGCTATCCCCAAATGTCCATTAGGCCCTTCTTTGTCCTCTGTGTGAAGATGTGGTTGATGATCCCCAGCAACACAGAGCTAGCTAATCCTGCCTGGGGGCTAATCTTTCAGCTGAATTTCCTGTTCATTTCTGCACAGTCCATCAGTCTTGTCCGTTGCTTCCAGGGAAGGCTAGATAAAGACAACACAAAACTAGGTTTAGTGGGAGTGTTCACATTATGAGTCAGTCCTATTGTCCTTAAAATATAACATTTTTTTCTGATTTGAAAAAATAATATATATTTTTATTATTTTGGAGAAATGCAAAAGGTCTATAAAGAAACATGAAGTCATCCATAATTCTGCCCATTGATAAGATCAATTTTAGTTGGCATTTTAGTGTATTTGCTTCCAAACATTTCAAAGACAAAAATATTTAATTTTGGTGGGATTAAATTAGTGTTTTTATCCTGCATTTCAAAGATTGGCATATAATAAAAAATTTCCCATGTCATTAAAAATTTTTAGTAATCATAATTTTAATGGTTATATAGTATTATATTAACTTTTCAGTGAAATTGAAAACTTATGTGCATGTTTTTCTTTCCAATATTATAATTTTCAAACATAGTAAAAGCTTAAAGAATTTTATAGCAAACACTTGTATACTCATCACTTACATTCTACAGTAACATTTTACTGTACTTGATTTATAACATATCTGTTTATCCATCTATTTACATATTAACCCATCTTATTTTTTGACACACTGAAGTAAATTGTAGACACCAATTCACTTTTCCTTAACTAGAGCGCTGTTAACTAGAGCTTAATTTTTGCTTACAAATGTTTTGAGTTGATTTACATACACTGAAATGCACAGGTCTTAGGTTTACATTCAATGAGCTTTGATAAATGTGTGCATAACTTTCATAGTAAAATAGTGCACTCTATTATTTAGAACAATATTTAAAATCAAATTAGAAGGTCCAAAGGGTGTGATGGCAGGTCATTATGAAATAATATCACAAATAATTGAAAATGTTTTCATATATATTGTTTGAAAGCTAAACAAAATACTAAAATAAATATTTTCTCATACTACATGCACCTGAAAAAAATGAGTGATGAATTTTCTCTGAAAAGTGGGCAACATTTATATATATATATGTATTTTTTGGCTTGGCTTTTTTTTTTTTTTCGAAGTACTTCTAACTCTTTGTATTATTTCATTAGATTAAGGAAATTGCCTCTCTCCCTTTTTTTTTTTTTTTAAGCTGAGCCATCCTGCCACCTGTTGGCAGCTCAGCGGCAGCTCAGCTTGGGCCAGGAATTGAACCGGCGACTCCGTGGCTCAGAGCTTGCACTCTTGAGCGAGCTCTTAACCAACTGAGCCACTCAGCCGGCCCTTAATTTGCCTCTCTTGATGGACTGGTATATTTTTTTCCAGTAGACCAGTGGATGCCAGAAACATTATTTTTAAAAGGCCCTATCTTCAGTTCTGAGAGGCAAATGGCATACATATTTATCGACTTTCAACTTTTCTGAATGCCCAATTGCCACTTAATGGTCACCTACTAAGTGAGTCAATAGAGGCTTCTGAAATGTGGATTCTAATTTGACATTTCTTATAATGCTTGGTGGTGTTGCTGAGTGCCTGCATGGATGTGCATGTTGAGAGTTGGGATTCCTACAGTTCTGGGGAAGGACACTGTTTTTGGTCCAGTCATCGTTTTGGTCTCGCAATGTTCATGATTTTCCATTTTTCTTTTTGCATACTTAGTGATGCAATTAGTGATATCTTGCAGTTTTACTTTATCATCTTAAGCTTTGTTTATTTTGTCATGTTTTTGTTGGGTCTACTGTATTGTATTGTGCTTTAGTCAGCAATTTTCCATCACCAGGTTTTAAAATACATGTCTCTAAGGTTTAAAATGAATCACCCAGCCCAGATTACAAAGCAAATATATGTTATGTTTCCAAAATGTGCACATGCAGTGACCTGTAATTTTTATCTCATGTTCTTTACCAGGAGAAGGTGCCGTTTGATAGGTTGAGTGTGCTGGCGGTCTCTGTCCATCTCAGGTGGGCTTCATGGTCTGGACAGTGCGGCTGTGGCCTTACCCTCTTCGTCTTGGCTGCTGGAAATCCCACCCCAGCTCTGACTTTTATGACTGTACCTTTCTTCAGCCAAAGTGTCTCAATGTAATTTCCCTCCTCTTCTCCTCATTTACTTTGTGGTATTTTGTCCTCTGATAATAGTTTTCTGTCTTTTCCAAGTAAGGACTTTTGCTGTCTGCAGCCTTAGATCCTTTCAGAAATCAGCGGAGTGCCAACATATATTTTATGACCATGAAGTATCTCATGAGCAGAGCACTTTGCAACTATTCCTAGAATAGTTCTTTTGTGCTCTTTTACTAAAGAAAGGAGAGACTCTTTGGATGAGAAAATTCAGCAATTTTGGGCTTAGCAACCTTGAGAAAATAAAAACAGCCCAAACTGTGGAAAGCCTAGAAGGCAGCTCTGAGGTCAGAGGCTGTGACTGGGAGTGAGGATTGGAGTCAGGGTCAGGTTGGTGCCCCATCTCTGAGTTTGAGACACTTTGAACATTACCCAATTTCTGACTGCATTCTTGTCTGTTAACCAGTGATAATAATATATGCCTCTCAGGGCTCTCATGAGAATTAGATTAGATGTGCAAAGAAAGTTTTTGGCATTGTGTCTGGCACTTATAAATGCCCCCCAAATGGTAGTTATTAATATATTATGCTGCCAAACAGAGCCAAGGAGAGAGGGTTTCCTTCCCTTTATGGCCATGGATGGTTTTCCACTGAATCCAAAGGGGGTTTATGTTTATTGCGTCCTGCAGTGTAACTGGTGCAGCTGACTTCAGCCGAGGGCTGTGATTCCAGCGTATGAAGGGGGCCAGTCTTCCTGGGAGCAGTTTCAGAGGCTAGTGGAGAGGGGGGCAGAGGAGGAGGCGTCCTCCAGTCAGGATCTGTCGCTTTGAGCTGAAGGAGAAGCTAATGATTCTTACGCTTCACATCTCATAACACTTAAATGAGAATTTTAATACAGGTAAATGAATCTTGATAACTTCCTCCTAAAAGGAAGAATACCTATGCACTTCCATTTTCTTATTTTGATTTTATAACTGCGTGTGCTGAAAATCAGCCCCGCAAACCCAAACAACTTTCTACATAATAAGAATCTGTAAGAATTCTGAAAATCATCTGCTTACATCTATACCCTCTTTTTCTATATAGACTTGTAATTTACAGCATCCTAATTTTTATTTGCTTCCTTTATTTCCAATCTAAATTTTAAGCCCGAAGTCTGTCTCTGAGACACCTTAGCTATTGAGAACTTGTTAGATTTTTTGAAATTGCTTGGAAGACACTGGATAACTTAAAATAGGAAACATTAAGAATTGACATGAAAGTCCAAATAATTGCCTTACTTCATATTTTATTTAATCATATTTAATACTCAGCAAATGTACCAGCCTTAGATGGATTCAATTGGGATTCACAAACTCACTTTTTTTCCGTTTCAGTAGGAATTTAGAGCTGATTTGCTGGCGATTGGCCAGACTAAAAAGAAAGTAGAATTAAACAGCGGGCAAATTCTCCATGATGGGTTCCGTTTATTTTATAGTCTATATTTTCCCCTTTCCCTTAATTGTTTCTTGGAAGAGACTGTCCACTAGATCTGTGAGTCATCCAGAGAAATGAACTGGCCACAAATAACGCTCATACAAACTGTCCTACACCCAGAGTTTCTTGGCCAGTATACCCAAAGCACTCTCAGCAGGTGAGCCAGGGAAGAGACTACACCCTGGGCTGGGGGCCTTGTAACTGCTTGGCACTTGGTGAGGGAGCCATATGCCAGGACCTGCAGTGCAGTGGGGTGCCGGGTCAGTTCCCCCAACACTTAGGGGGCTTCCTGGTCTTTTTAACCAACAGTGTATGTATAGGTTGTACCTCAAGGACTAGGCTAATTAAAACAATTTCTACTTATGGAAAAAGGCCCAATAATTTTAATAGATATGTATGATATTGGGGGTGGGGGGGCAGTGAATGGGGGAGGAGGTTGTCACTTTGTGAGGGGTGAAAAGGATAACTAGTGCATTGTTTTGTACACCTGAAACTAATGATAATAATAAATAAATAAATAAATACATGGAAAAAGGCCCAAGAAGTCGGTGAATAACTTCTGATAAAACACCACTGCACAGTAATTGCCTCCTCTCACCTCTTTAAAGTATGAATTTTAATTTTCTGGTTTCTTTTGTTCTTACTTTTGCAAAGGAAATAGTATTCACTGTAGATAACCTGGAGACTGAAAAACCACAAAATAGAAAATTAAAATCACCCATAATTCTATCACCTGAAGATGATCGCTATTAGCATTTTGATCTATTTTTCTCTAGTCTACTTTTCTAACACATGTAACACACACACACACACACACACACACACACACACACACACACACACATATATATATATATATTTTTAGGTATAAGTTGAAGTCACAAAATACATACTGTTTGTAACCTATATTTTCCTTTTAATGTATTATACTTCCAGAATCTTTAAGTATTCTTCAAAAACATTATTGTAATAACTCCCACAGTATTCATTTATTGTTATAAAAGGTACTATAATGAGCATTCTTACCCATAAGTGTTTGTACATATTTCTGCATTTTTCTTTAGGGTACATTCCCAGAGATGGAATTACTGGGTTACGATATATATACTTGTCAGGCTGAGTTACCCACCTGAAATGCTGCAGGACCCCCTACTCTCACTCATCTGTGTGTAAGTGCCCACTTCTGTGGACACTAGCTAACATTGGGCGTCATACTTCCTTTGGTCTGTAAATCTCTTAAGTGAAAAAGTAGTATCTTGTTTTAATTGCTAATCATGTGTTTATTGGCCCTTTGTTTATTTTCTTATTAAGGTGGTTTTTGTATTGTTATCAAAATATTACTCTTTTGTCTGTCTTGTGTTAGAATTTTCCCCCCCATTTTGTCATTTGCTTTTTAATACTGTAAATGGTTTCTTTTGATATATAAAAATTTAAAATCTCACCAATCCATCCTATCAAATTTTTTCTTGGATGTTTTGGCTTTCGTTTCAGTGTTATATAAAGACTATAAACCAAGAACAAATAGAAATTCATCTCTTTTCTTTATAGTTCATTTATGTTTTCTTACATCTAGATTTTAAAACTTCATCTGGAATTTTTTTTTGATATATGATGTGGATCTCACTGTTTTTTTCCTGTGTTAAACAGTTGTTCCCCCAACCTATTCCAAATAGCCCATTCTTTCCCCCACTGTTTTATAATGCTACCTTTGTCAATTGTTAAAACATGCTCTTGAATCTATTTCTGAGCTTTGTTTTGTTCCATTGATCTGTCCATTGTACCAGTACTGAACCATCATCAAATAGTACAAACTTACTGTTATTATTCTTCACTTTCAGTGTTCTTGGCTGTTTTTACTAATCTGTTTTTCTAGCTCAGAGGTCAGCAAACTTTCCGAAAAGACCAAATGGTAAATATTTTCAGCTCTGAAGGCCATATGGTTTGTCACTGCTACTCAATTCTGCTCTTGTCGCACAAAGCAGCCACAGACAATAGTAAAGGAGGCTGCACTTCAGTAAAACTTATTTACAAAACAGGCTGTGTGGGTTGATTTGTCCTGAGAGCCATAGTTTGCCAACCCTGTTGTAGGTGAATTTTTTAGTCATTTTGTCAAGTTCTTCCATCCTCTTACCTCCCTCACAAATACACAAAAAGAATTTGTGTGTGTGAGTATATAGATACATGCATACATACTTTTGATGTGTATATGTATATATATGGAGAGAGAGGAATTCGGTTAAAATGACATCATAGTTATAAAATGATTTGGGAGAAATGTGACATCTTTATAACAAAAGGTCTTCCCATCAGACACCATCAAGCATTCCTTTATGTCTATCACCTTAGTTTTATGGTTTCCTTCATATAGGTCCTGCAAATTTCTGGTTAACTTTAATCCTTACAGTGTTTTTCATTGTAATTGCCATTGTGACTGGGATCTGTGTTGGTGGTCCCATGACCCCCACCTCTTCCGTGACTTGCCATAAGGATCACGGGACTCAGAGGCAACTGCCTCTGCATTCAGGGCTCAGCAAGGGGAAAAGACTGATCAAGAGGGCCTGAGGAATCTGCACCCAGGCACCCCTTTGGCTCCCTTTCAGCAGGAGGGCTCACCCAGCATGTGCTCCTTCCTCTACCACCGAAAAGCAGTAACCATGATTGTGCATAGATTTTCAGAAATACTGTCTCCACTTGTGGCTTTCATCTCACATCTAGGTAGTGTTCTTGCAGAGCATGCACAGTCTGTTTTCCATTCACGGAGAGAATGTGATGCACGTGGGGTGGCTGGCAGAAGGCCGGCTCTCGCACTCACCACCTTGGTTGTCACCACAGTCCCAAAATTAAAGCCCTTAGGTTGAAGCTTTGGGAACAGCCTCTCTCCCTGCTTTTTATTGTAACTCCTCTCCATAGTGGATCATCAGAAGTGTTCATCTCACTCAGCTCATTCAAATTAAAGAAACTCCTTCACTGCAGTGTGAAGAATCTTGGAAAACCTATTTATTATGAGTGGAAAAGCTCAAGCCCTTCTTAAGACTTGCTTAACTTAACTTGTCAGAGAAGACTGGTTCTCTTTGTAGTTTGACCCTGCTTTTACCAAAAAGACTAGAGGAAACAAAGCTGCTTCTGCTGCAGGGAATCAGAGACAAGCTTCCACACCCAGTCCCTTGATGGACCAGGGAGCACCCACACTGTGTTGATTCTGTAACCGTCTCAGCCCTTCTCTCAGTTACCTTTTGTCCCCAGGCCTCCAGCCTCCTAGAGGCTAAGGAATGGCTAGAATTTTAATTGTTTCTTAACCCTGAAATTCATCCAAGAAATGGCATGGCCTAGGCTTCTGTGAGTGAGACCCTTAAAATGTAAACAAAGCTGAGTTAATTAACAAAAGATCTGACTGTGATGTAAGTAACTTGTGTAAGGGCCTCCTTCCCCAGCTGTTTTGGTATGTGAGTTGCAGCAAAGGAGTGAAGCAGAGAAGGCTCTGAGCCCCTCCCAAGGTGAGCTCCCCGAGGACTCATGTCTGCCCCTCAGGGCAAAGCTTCAGAGGCCAAGGGGCTGCCATCAGGGAGAATCTCTTCCCATTCACAGGCTTGCCAAGATCTGAGTGATAGCCAGCAAGTCTTAACTTCCCAATCTGCTTTCTTCCAACTTGTCTCAGGATTACACAAATCCTTTCAAGTTTCAAGTTCCTTTGTCTTCCCCTAAGATGCTTCTCGCTCTTCTCCTCAGTTCTTTCTGTCTTCATACTTTACTGTAGCATGAACTGTCTTGCCTCCCTGTTACTCCATTTCAGACATCCCTTGACCCTTTTATTTGTAGTCATGTTTATATTTCAGACACATTTCTTGCCTATAACAGGCAAAAATACATTGTAATATATATAAAACTAGGCAGGGAACTAGCCCACTGACGGATACAGCCAATTTACTTCACAAATAAATAAATTATGAACTCTTAGAGCTTTAAGATGTAGGTTTAGTCATGGGTTGTTCATGGAGAATGTTGCAACTTAGTTTAGTTAGTTCTCCATAAAATAGGGCCACTCTTTTCTCCCTCCCTACCACTTTTTTACCTGACCATTTACTTGTAGGTATTCAGGAAACATCAGTTAAATTTAATATTAGCCCAAACAAAACATAATTAGGAAGGTAAGGCAGCCCCAGAAATATTACATGTCTATTTCCAAAATTTACTACCTGTCTCCTCTTCTCATCTTCCCTCCCCTGGTACAGATTATCCAACCCACCCTCCTTTTGCATTAAACTGAATAATTGAGGAATACCCCAAATATAATAATTAGGGTTTAAAGCCTCTTAGGATTCAAAGACCTCACCAAGCTATTGTATTTAACTGCATTTAAAAGTGGACTCTTAAGTGGTTTATTGATTCCAGTGAAAAAAAGAGCCTCCGTTCACGTGTGTGTCCCTGACCAGTGGGGATGGTGTCTGCCTAGTGCAGGTTTCGCATGTGACTCCTCTGTAACAGAATGTCATTTGGATCTATTTCAGAGTTCCCTGAGAAGAAGAGGCAGTCGGGAAATGTACAAAGAAAAGAAAACCTTTAACCAGGTAAGCAGAGGTTTCATTCTAATGTTACATCTCCTCAAGAGGCAATCAACTCACTTTGAATTCTCTCAAAAAGTGTTAACATTGTCTTTAAAATGTTCAAAGAAGCACTGCCTGCCAAAATTTGGACTCATTCAAAACTTCCATGGTGAAAATTTTCTTTCCAAACCAACAGCTCCTCCCTTTTGTTTCTCATACTGATAAGCCGTTGATTCCTTCAAGAAAGAGAAGATCTTACAGATTAGCTTTGTGTGGAGACATAATTTGGTGCAGTTCAAGGCTCTGGCAGTACTCATAGCTGGTAAAAAGCATTTTGGCCTTCAAAGTCATTCACACAGTAAAATAGTATAGCTACTGTAATGTTGGGTCATTCATAAGGCAATTTTTTGAATTTTTTTTTAAATGAGCAAGCTTAACAGTATCTTAAATTGTCCTAAATGAAAATAAAAAGGTCTTGATGAAAAGTGGTAAAAATGTAGCCCTTTCTATGTACATGGTGTGATCTTCAGAACTTTCTTAGCTTTTCTGAACACTTGTTTTACTGGATTCTTTCTTTTCTTTTTCTTAAAAAAAAATAATTACTGCTAGTATTAGGTGCTAGAGAGAACAAAAGCATTACTGGGATGTCAGCTCCCCAAGCTCTCAGAGCAAGTAGTAATTAGACACAGTAAGTCTGGGTAACTAAGAGCTCTATTAGCCTGCCTCTGTGAATTCCACACTGATTCCCTTTGGTTTCTTGATTTTTCCAAACTTGCTGATCCCCAGAGTACCCGTCAGGGAGGGCCAGGCCATGTGAACAGCAGGAATGCCAAAAGTTCACTGCTCCCTTTCACCCTCTCTACTCCCCTAGTCTCACTTTGGCATCCGCTAATAACAGGGAGATTAAAATCTGTCATCTCACTGCTGTGTGCTTGAAACCTCCTGGGCTTTGAGTATGTTTCAGTGTACTGGCTCTTGACCAGGGAAGATCTTTTCCTTAAAAGGGTAACTGCTGCCCCGTTCTGGAATGAACAGCATGGCATTGCCTTCACCTGTGGGTAAATCAGGCTGAAAACAGCCGCTGCTGCCCCTCAGGAGAGGTTGAGAAGCCCCGGGCACCGGGAATGTGTTCAGTCCCCCCTCAGCCTGCAGTATCATTGAGAAAGGAGTTTCTGTCCAGCAGAGTGGTGGAACGGAGCGCCTTGGGAACTGCAGGTCTGCAAACAAAACTCAAAGGAAACTGGCACCCCGGCGCAAGGTAGGAATGGGAGCAGTCAGCGCTTGGGGTGCTGGCTAGACATCAGACTTGCAAGCCAAAGAATATATACCCATAGCGATATATTTTTGTTGCTTGACAAGGCCTTTTGGCTGGTGGTGGTGGTGGTGGTGGTGGTGGTGGCGGTGGTCCTGTGTGTGTCCTCCCCTCCGTGCCATGCTTGCCTTCTCTGCCTGCAACAGGAACCATGTCATGTGGAAAGTTTGACTCAACCTTCTGCTTTCGTACTGCATTCCTGGAGCTACCTGATGATCTCTTGAAACTATAGCTTGATGTCCTTCAGCTTAGGATTCGGCCTAGACCCCTCCCCTGGAGTTTTGGAAACATTTTAGAAAGCCTACGGTTACAAGATAAGATGGGTAGCCAGCCTTGTGCAGCTTTAGCTGAGGCTGTGATTCTCCATTTTGTTATATTGAGTAACTTCCCGCTCCCAGAACAGGCTGAGTCCAGCTTGCCGGGCCTCCCCTCTCCCACACACTGGCCCGAGAAGGCACAGTGCCTTCTCCAGCTGCCTTCACAGAGTGAAGAAGTCTGACCCCTTTGTTAGATGCACACACTCCCTTGGCTTGAAAGATTATCATCCTTTCAAAAACTGCTTTAGTCTTGGTGGCAGGCTTAGTAGCGCATGGGTATTGAGTAGAAATGACAGCATGCTTTAATCATGTGTCTGAATTCCTGGTGTGTATATAGTTCTTTCCTTAAGGAACAGGAAGACTTTTTGGATATTTTATCGAAACTTAGGTAATCTACAAATCAGACACTTATTAGAGTATGTCATAGAATCTTGCTTCTTTAACTGACCTGGGTTTAGGTTCAAGGGGACAGAGGATAATGGTTCTGGTTTATAGTCAGACTTGGGGAATGGCAGATGGAAGGAAAATGGTGCAAGGTTTAAGGTTTCCAGAAATAAAGGCAATTTGAAGGCTTTTTAAGATTTTCTGCCCTAAGCATTTATAACCAAGTGTTTCAGAACCCTTGTGGACGGCCCAGGTTTCTTGTACCTCTCAGAGATCCTACTCATTTTCTCAAATTGTTAGTTCAACTTTTGGGTAAAGATCCTCAGTAGAGATCTTGGTTTGAGACAAAAGCTTCCTGAACTATGAAGTTCACTTTGCCCCTCATCTGCTCTTTTCTGGCCTGGCCTCTACTACATCAAGGCCTCATAGATGCAAGTTTCCATGGAAATAGGGTCAGGGCATTGGTCACAGCCGGTGGTCCTGCTTGAGGTGGGCAGAGGGCAGAGTTCCCTTGTGGCTGCAGATGACATTGTCTTCCATGACTTCTGTTGTTCTCCTCAGGCATGAAGGTGAATTTCTCTGCTTCAAGGTGGAGATAGGATCACTTAGGTGATTTTGGACGAAGGATAAACACTGGCTATCAAGTTAATGATGGGGCTAAGGGCTCTACCCTGTCTTCTTTCTATTTATTTATTTATTTATTTATTTATTGTGAAATAAACATTTTTTTAGTTTCAGCTGTACAACACAGTGCAATAGTTATACTTTTTACCCCTCAAAGTGACAACCCCCCTCCCCCAATCCCCCCCCCCCCCCCCCCCCATATCATACATATCTATTACAATTCCCTTGACTCCACTCCCACACTATACTCCATGTCCCGTGACTATATATATATATATATATATTTTTTTTTTTTTCACTTATAGTTGACATACAATGTTATACAACATCAGCTTCAGGTGTACAGTGCAGTGATCAAGCCTCTACCCCATTCATGAAGTGGCCTCCCTAACAAGGCATGTGACCATCTGACACCCTACAAAATATTTACAACATTATTAATTATATTCCCTGAACTGTCTTTCATATCCCTGTGGCAATATTGTAGTTATCTGTCTAATCCCTCCCCTTCTCTCTCATCTCCACTCCCCTCCCAAATAGCAACCATCAGCTGTTCCTCTATATCTCTAAGACTATTTCTGTTTACTTTGCTCGTCCATTCAGTTTTTTAGATTCCACATATAAGTGAGATCATGTGGTATTTGTCTTTCTCCGACTGACTTATTTCACTTAACATAATAGTCTCTAGGTCCATCCATATTGCTGCAAATGGTACGATTTCATTCTTCTTTATGGCGGAGTAATACTCCATTGTATAAATGTACCACAGTTTTTTAATCCAGTCGTCTACTAACGGGCATTTCGGTTGTTTCCAAATCTTGGCTATTGTGAATAGCGCCGCAGTAAACATAGAGGTGCATATATTTTTTCGAATTAGCGTCTTGGGTTTCTCTGGATAGATACCCAAGAGTGGAATTGCTGGGTTATACGGTAGTTCCATTTCCAGTTTTTTAGATACCTCCATACTGATTTTCATAATGGCTGCACCAATCTGCAATCCCACCAACAGTGTACCAGGGTTCCCTTTTCTCCACAGCCTCGCCAGCACTTGTTGTTTGTTGATTTATTGATGATAGCCGTTCTGACCGGAGTGAAGTGGTACCTCATTGTGGTTTTTATTTGCATTTCTCTAATGCAAAATCACTAATGATTAGTGAGGTTGAACATTTTTTCATATGCCTGTTGGCCATCTGTATGTCCTCTTTAGAAAAATGCCTCTTCATATCCTCTGCCCATTTTTTAATTGTGTTGTTTTTTTGGTGTTAAGTTGAATGAGTATTTTATAAATTTTGGATATTAACCCCCTTATCAGATATATCATTGGCAAATATCTTCTCCCATTCAGTAGGCAGCCTTTTTGTTTTATTGATGATTTCCTTTGCTGTGAAAAAACTTTTAAGTTTGATGTAATCCCATATGTTTATTTTTTCTTTTGTTTCCCTTGCCCGAGGGGATATATCAGTAAAAATATTACTCAAGGTAATGTCTGCAAATTTACTCCCTATGTTTTCTTCTAGGAGTTTTATGGTTTCAAGGTCTTACATTTAAGTCTTTAATCCATTTTGATTTGTTCTCATATTGGTGAAGTAGGTGGTCCATTTTCTTTTTTTTTTGCATGTGTCAGTCCAATTTTCTCAGCACCATTTATTAAATAGGCTATCTTTACTCCAGTGTAAATTCTTGTTTCCATTGTCATAGATTAGATGACCGTATGTGGAAGGGTTTATTTCTGGGCTCTCTATTCTGTTCCATTGGTCTATGTGTCTGTTTTTATGCCAGTACCAAACTGTTTTGATTACTGTAGCCTTGTAGTATGATTTAATGTCGGGTAGCGTGATACCTCCCACTTTGTTCTTATTTCTCAAGATTGCCGTGGCTATTCGGGGTCTTTTATGGTTCCATATAAATTTAGTATTATATGTTCTATTTCTGAGAAAAGTGTTCTTGGTAGTTTGATAGGAATTGCATTGAATCTATATATTGCCTTAGGTAGTGTTGACATTTTAACTATATTAATTCTTCCTATCCATGAACATGGTATGTATTTCCATTTATTTGTGTCTGCTTTGATTTCTCTCTTCAATGTCTTATAATTTTCTGAGTACAGGTCTTTTACTTCTTTGGTTAAATGTATTCCTAGGTATTTTTTTTTTAAGTAATTGTAAATGGGATTGATTTCCTGATTTCTTCTTCTGATAGTTTATTATTGGTGTATACAAATGCAACTGATTCCAAATATTAATTTTGTATCCTGCTACCTTACTAAATTCATTTATCAGTTCTTCTACCCTGTCTCCTTGACCCAGGTTTTTCACTCCAAACCTAATCCATTTACAAATCATTTATAGTCTGTCTCCACTGATTTATGAGGAATCTAGGTTTAACAAAAAATTGAAAGGGGGCTCTTGATTGTCTTACTTTAGAAAGTTTTATGAAGTTGGGGTCATTTAAAAGTAAAATGCCAATTTTCTCTACATAGTAGGTACTCAGTACTTATGGAAAGAGTGAATAAGTCCACAAATAAGCATGCTTTCCCTTAGTATTAGGATTGACTATAATTTATGTCTTTCACAGCCCATCTATGTATGCAAGTCCTTTAAAAATATATATATTACCCAGCAGTGATGATAACCTATTTTGCTCAGTGTGAGTAGGCAGACAGCTTTATTTCCAGTTAGTCATAGAAACGCTTTTTATGTCTGCTTAACCAAAACAAACGAATTCTTTAGTGGGGGTAATTTCATAGAACATGAAGACCATGCTCTCCTACTAGTGGTATTTATGTTACTCTCTAATGTGTAAAGTGGGTTAAAAAAAAGCAGAGTTATTGGCTCCTTTCCCAATATTAATTGCATTTTGGACAAGGCAGAAAGTTAATTTCTGGTACCCACTTTGTTGTACATTATTCCATTTGTACATTACTCACAACAACCTTGTAAGTGAGTGAGGATCCTGCTTTAGACATAAGGAGATGGGTTTACCAGGGCTCTGTGACCAGCCCCTGGTGCCATGGACAGAAGGGGCAGAAGTGGGGCTCAGGGCAGCATGTCTGACCCAGGCCCAGCAGGACTGGGTTTTCCTCTGCTAAGAGGATGGAAATGGGAGCGTCGTCTCTCAGAAGACACACAGACAGCGCCAGGGCCTGCTTTCCAGATGGCACTGGCTCACACTTAGCCTTAGATTTTTCTTTGAGTCTTCCCCGTCACATCATTTTTTTTTTCTTTCATGGGTTTGTGATGTGGGGAATGGGGGTCTAGGCAGGTGGAAGGAGGAAAGTTGGGGACACCAAGGGAGTTCTTTCTGACTAATGGTGAGAGTGCAGCAAGAACATGGCAGAGAATGAGTGTGAAGGCTGCGTCAATTCTGCTAGATCATTTGAGCAAAAAAGATGATCTCAGAGAGTTCATTCTCCCCCATGCTCTGGGTTGACTTGTTCCAGAGATTAGTTTGATAACTCTTTCTGCCCTGGGGATGGTGGACTTTGACTACATTCCAGCATGATGTTGAATTTCTCTGTGATGGGGGAAGCCTTTGCTGAAGTCTTTGTTCCCATGGCATCCCTTTGAAACTTCTGATAACCGATCAAAGAGGAATGATTTATGAAGGTGGTCATCCTTTCCCATTCAGTGAATGTGACTGAAACCTAAATCAGAGATTTCAAGTGGCTTCAAGGCTTTGAAATGTGTACTACGAAGGCAGAGTCAACTTTCCAATTGGCCAGAAATTGTCCTCTTGACCTCAGCCAAGAGATGTGAGCATTTATAGCAGTAGTAGAGAGTCTACTTCAGTGACCCTCCAAAATCCTCTGGTATTCCAATGAGAACCACCTCTCAGGTTTTGAAACACTTACCTCCTTGCCTTGGGTTTCTGAGATTACTTTCCGGCTGTGTTACAGCAACTGAAGGGAGTGGAACGTAGCCCAAAGCTCTGAAGTTGCACTTGCATGGCAGAAGGTTGTGAGTAACCCGGGGGGTTAGGTTTGCAGTAAGCAATTCATACTAACCATCAGAGCTTGGTACTTACTCCACACCTTGATTCCCAGAGCACCTTCATGCCTTATCATCTCATAATTTTGCCCTCATGTCATTCTTGTGATATGCTGGGGATGGGGAGACCGAGGGAGGAGAAGAGGTGAATTGCCATGTTTCAGATTCTCAGCAAATTATTCGAAAGCCAGGTTCTGATTTAGGGTCACCTGTCCTCCCCCTCCTGGTAATACATGTGGGTTGCTGGCCACTTTGGATGAGGGAGGTCTGCACAGTGGAGAAAGTGAGTGGCAACAGGTAGAAGTGGCCACTGAAGCCTGTCTGCCTGCACCAGGCTTAGCGAGGGGATCTGGTGTCTCCTACTAGTGCTGGTGATTAGTCAGATTGGACCACAAACTAATGAGCGATTGCCGCATTCCTGGTAGGTGCTGGATTTCATTTCATTTTCTCCCTCTTCACTCATCAGCTATATGATGGTTTTTGTGTGCATGTTATTTCCAAACTAATTGTTTGGTTTCAGCAACAGACTGCAGGTCTTGGTCAAGTCCTCTCCATGAAGGCCCTGTTTCCATTTGGCTTTGTTTTGGCCTCTTCTACATGTAAACCAACACACTGACAGAAAGATTGGTGTTTTGTGTTTGTGTGTGTATAGGGGGCGAGGTGTAAGGAAAATCATCAAAAACATGAACATTTGGTATTTTCAAATAACCCTTCTCTCGGGCTGTTCTTTCCTGGCAGGATGACAGTGCCGATTTGAAGTGCCAGCTTCAGTTTGCCAAAGAGGAAGGTTCCCTGATGCGTAAAAAGATGGCCAAGCTGGGGAGGGAGAAGGACGAGCTGGAGCAGGAGGTCCAGAAGTACAAGGCCCTGTATGGCGACGTGGACAGCCCCCTGCCCACAGGGGGAGCGGGTGGGCCGCTCAGCACCAGGGAGGCCGAGCTGAAGTTGCGACTGAAGTTGGTGGAGGAAGAAGCCAACATCTTGGGTCGGAAGATTGTGGAGCTGGAGGTGGAAAACCGAGGCCTCAAAGCAGAGATGGAGGATATGCGGGGTCAGTATGAGCGAGAGGGTCCAGGCCGGGACCACATCCCAAGCATTCCTACCTCACCCTTTGGGGACTCCCTGGAGTCCTCGACAGAGCTCCGCCGACACCTACAATTTGTGGAGGAGGAAGCGGAGCTGCTTCGAAGGTCCATATCTGAGATTGAAGACCACAACCGGCAGCTGACTCATGAGCTGAGCAAGTTCAAGTTTGAGCCTCTGCTGGAGCCCGGATGGCTGGCAGACAGTGGGGGCAAGGGTGGGGTTCCCCTGCAGGAGGAGCTGACGTCTGCCAGGCTGCAGATCAGTGAGCTGAGTGGGAAGGTGCTGAAGCTGCAGTATGAGAATCGGGTGTTGCTGTCCAATGTTCAGCGCTATGACCTGGCCGCCCAACTGGGCCTGCGTGCCCTGAGTCCCCGGGACAGCGATGCTGACAGCGACACGGGCAAAAAGGAGAGCGATGGGGAGGAAGGCCGCCAGCCCCAGCCCAAGCGGGAAGGCCCCATTGGTGGGGAGAGTGACTCAGAAGAAGTATTTGAGAAGACATCGGGCTTCAGCAGCGGAAAGTCGTCGGAGGTCAGCAGGCCATGTCCGGTGGAGGTCCTGAGGGCCAGGGAGGACTCTGAGTGCTTGGTAAGCATAAAACAGGAGGCCGAGCGGCTGGAGCGGACCATGGAGAGCCTCATCATGGACACCGACACCTTTGTGGACAACGTGGCCTCACTGGGGCCTGGTGTCCAGGGGGAAGGAGGAAAGAAGGAGCCCCAGCTGCTGGCGGCCATTAACGCCAGGATGAAGGCTTTCAGGAAAGAGCTCCAGGCTTTCCTGGAGCAGGTGAATCAGATTGGAGATGGCCTGAGGGAGCGCCTGGAAGGCCTGTCCCCCTTCCCCCACCTCACAGAGTCTTCCAACTTCCTCTCCACTGTGACCTCCATGTCCCGGGACTCCCCCATCGGGAACCTGGGGAGGGAGCTGGTCCCAGACTTGCAGGTAAGGGGGCTCCTGGCTCTGCCTCCCTGCTCGGTCTTGCTCTACCTTCTTCTTGCTGGCATTGCTGCACTTGAACTCATCCTGCTCACGGCTGCTTGGTTATGATTTCAAACCTGCTTTGTACTAAAGCCTCAAGTGACAACCAAATCCTTTCTATTGGTTGGGTTTCTTTTTTCCTTTTTTTTTTTTTTTTGAAGTTCTCTTTTATTTCCTTGTTTTTTTTCCCCTTTTTTCCTACCTTATTCTTAACCGTCCTTTGCTTTTGGCTTAGAGGCCCTCCCTCATGACACAAGGCTAATCCCAATGGAAGTGGTAGGGATTGACGCAGTCTACCCTTTCTTCTTTTTTGGTGTCTCAAATGACCAACTATCCTGATGAAGAAGCAAAGAGGAGTTTAAAACAAAGTACAAACTCATTTCACAGTCATGATAATTAGTAGACTCGCTCAGGATCATTTGCAACTCTACTTGGGTTTATTGCCAAGGGGACACAGTACAGTTTTGAAAGGCCCTAGGCAGCCAGGCCCACCCACTCCCACTGGCAGATGAGCCAGAATGGGGGAGAGGAGCACGGTTCTGAGAGAAGGATGGTTTTGACGGAAAATCTCGCTGCCGTCTTGCTCCCACTGCCCTCCCCGAGCTGAGGGTGAGGGCAGAGTGGAGTAGCTGTCCCAGGACTGCTTTCCTATTCATCGCCCTTGGGTGCATGACCCAGCTGCCGCCCTGGATTCTGGCTTTGGCTGCTCGACCACAAGCAAGGAAGGAGGAGCCTTGTTTCCGTATCCTTCATGGGTAGTGCGCTGCAGTTGCATCTGTGATTCATGCACCCCCATTGCATGCGCCTCATAACCAGTGTTTGCATCCTTACCTCCCCTCTCTCTTTTTGCTTTTGAGATCTTTCAGCCCATCATTTTGTCCATCCTCATTTTGGTTCTGATCTCTTCACTCTGTTATCCCACTGTGTTTAAGTTGTTTTTTCTATTCATGCTTTTCTTCATCTGATAGTTATCTCAGTCGTCTACCTTACCCACTTTTGTTTTGTTTAGCCCTCCTCCCCACCCCCACCCTTGTCCTTTGTTTTTTATTTAAAATTAAAAACAAAACAAAACAAAAACCAAATCCCTCACATGCACCTAACAGTCCAAACTGAGAGATCAGATGGAGTGGCAACTGGATCAGGAGCGAGGGGACGAGCGGGAGCACCTGCACCTCCGATCTGCACGGAAGCTGCACCGCCAAGCCTACGGGGATGCCAGGAGCTGCCAGCCGGGAGGCCAGAGCTGTTTCAATCTAGAGGTCAGAGACCTGGCTAGTCCCACCAGCCACCCTCTCCCACCCTTCCTTTTTTCTGTGGCTGGCTGTGTGACATTTCCTACCTAGATCCAAGGCCCTTAGGGAACATGGTAGGAGAATATGGAACCAGAAGGGCTTAACTAGAAACAAAACCCACTGCATGCAACTGGAACTAGAGAGTCTACACAGGGTGAATGCAGGGAACTTCCAGCACCCCATGTCAGACAGGCATCATCCTGCCTATAGACCTGTCTCTCCAGGGCACCTAGAAATGTAGCAAATGGTAGGAGACTGATTTGTGAGCATAACCTGGCTTTTTGTCAAATGGTAAAGAAAGCAGAGATAAAACCAAGCGCTGTTTTTGCTAGGCTGGAGGAAATGCTCTTCCCCGTGTCTCATGTGGCCTATCCTGTACTTTCTTGGTAACAGTGCTTCAGCCATTGGGCAGAGTGAAGGAGTGCACTCCTGACCTGGGGCTCTTCAGCAGTCCCTGTTGTTGTCCTAGTAACCCCTTGTCAACAAAGCTCTTAGGCACCATAGATACTCTCCATTGTATGAAACAGTTGTCAGCAATCCTGCCAGAGAAAGCTCCTCCATATAAGTAATTCTACCCAGGACAGAAAGACAGGTGTCACCAAGGAGTGAGTCCCTGGCTCTGATACTGCTGGTCAAGGCAGGTTATTACAGGGTTACAGAAATATATTCCACATTGGAAAATATCTGGATAAAGCATCTTAATTCATCAGTCCCAGTGGGGATGTTATACCACTCAGCTCTGAGGCTTCCCAGTGGCTCTCAAAGGGCAGGGTGAAGAAGGGGCACTCTCTCACACCTGAAAGCAAACAGAAGCTCCCTCCACTAGAAAGTCAAGCATCTGACTAGGAAATGAAGTGCACAGAGACACTCAGGGCAAGCAGTGCTTGGTCCCTTCAGCTCAGCTTGCAGCTAATGCCTCAGTTAGGCAGCAGGTCCCACTGTCAGAGGTAGGCGGGTGGGGCAGCTGGCTTACCAGACATGAGTTCACGTATTTTCAGTCTGGGGCTTTTCCTTTGTCCTGTAAGAGAGTCTGTCACATCTCTACCCTTGTTAATTGGGCACACAGTGACATGAAAACTGCCTCCAAAATGCTTAAGTAAAACAAAAATAGTTTTCAGAAACATCCTGTGTAGCCCCACTGTCTGTGTAGTGTGACAAGGAGAGATTCCGCATACTAAGGGCCAAGCACATGTCAGGGCCAAAACCCAGAAAATAAGCAGAAGCCCATCGTGCTATGTGGGGCTGCTGTGGGCAGTCCACAAAGCAGCAGGATGCCCAGGCCTCTGCCAGTCAGGAACTTATGATGCCCAGAATAAGTATTTGTGATTTTATTTTATTTTTATTTATTTATGTTTTTATTGGGGAATTGGGGAGGGGGAACAGTGTTGGAGAGTTGGGGAAGGGGAACACTGTGTTTTTCCAGGACCCATCAGCTCCAAGTCAAGTTGTTGTCCTTCAGTCTTACTTGTGGAGGGCGCAAGCTCAACTCCAAGTCCAGTCACCGCTTTCAATCTTAGTTCTGGGGGCAGGGGGACAACACGTAGTCCACCATGCCATGCGGAAGTCCAGCTGGCAACCTTGTTACACACTGAGCCATCCGGCCTCCCCTCCGCAGCTCGCTGCTGCTCAGCTCGAGGTTCCATGTTCAATCTTAGTTGCAGGGGGCGGGGGGGTCATGGCCCATCATCCCATGTGAGAGTCAAACCAGCAACCTTGCTGCTAAGAGCATGTGCGCTCACCATTTCAGCAACAGCTCAGCTCAGGCACAACTCACTGGCCCATGTGGGAATCGAACCAGTGACCCTGTTGCTCAGAGCTTGCGCTCTTAAACAACCAACTGAGCCACTTGGCTGGCCCCCAGCATTTGTGATTTTAAAAAATGCTTTCTGAACACGGGGTTTGGAAATGGAGTTAGACATATATTATAGCATATCATCTTCAGTGTATTCTCATTCCAAAATTGCAGGTAGAATGTCCTAGGTTTTATACCAGAATTAAAACAGAGCACTACATATTTGGGATTTTCCCCAAATGTGGATTTAGTGATTAGTGTAATTCTATAGAACTTTCACAGTAACCCCCTTTGATCAGCCCATGCCCCACACAGGGTCTTCATATGAGAATGCTTGTTGCTTGGGCAGTTGCAAATTCACAATTATGTACATTTCAGATGAATTGAAATGAAAACCTCAGGAAGACACATTTCCCAACCTTCATTTCACACTGTACCGCTGGCTATGTATAGCAGGGCCATCTTGCTGAGCTGGAATCAACCGTAGCATGAGCATCAGGGCCGCTGGGCTCTCGTCCCACTGTGTCCATTACTAGCTCTATTTCTCAGACAAATGCCCTATTTTCTTGTCCATAAAATGGGAGTAAAAATACTGCCCTGCCTGCATCATGTGCTTATATGTGTATGATTCTCAGATCCAATGGGCTGTTGATTGAAAAAGTACACTGAAAAGTGCTAAATGCCTTGTAAACATCAAGTATGATTGATTAATAATAAAAAGAGGGAAATATGTCCCGCCATTGAAGACTACCAAGAGGGAAAGGGTGTCACAGCACCCTGGTCATGGTACCAATTTTCTCTGCCTACTGTAGTCCTGTCTCATTTGTTATTGGCTGTTTCCTGGTCCTGTACCAGAAGCACAGCTCTGGCTGAACATGGAAGCCCTCTTCTCTTTGATATACTGTTGGAGGAGCACTGCACCTCCCTTCCCATGTGCTGTCATTCAAGGCATGTCACACAGAACCTGTTTAGTTCAGCTCTGATAAAGTGGTGATAAAGTCTTCCTGTTGCTTGCCACATACGTGCATGTTGGCATAGCTCCAGAAACTGGCCACAGAGAGAGAAAAATACTTCATGAATCAAGCTGAATGTTCTAGGACAACAAATCTCATAAGACTTAGTTGGTGCCATATGGCAACTTAGGATCACTGAACAGTACAGCTCAGAATGGAAGGTCAGATCTTCAGACTGATTCCCTCATTCTGCAAATGAGAAAAACGAGGCCTGAGAGTGAAGCAGCTGGCCAGCCAGCTCCCTGGGGCCTTAGTGATAGAACTAGGTCTAGAACGGTCTTCTCAGGCCTGGTCAGTCCTCTCCCTATCTGCCCTTGAGGAGCACTACTGTCTATGGCAGGGACTGAATAGCGCTGACTACTGCACCCCCACTCCCACCCTGGGCCTGGACACTCCCAACAAGCGCTCCATCTCCTGGGAGATGTTTCTAAACATGTATTACTCACGTGGTCTAGTTGGATGGCCAGCTATCTTGCCATGGTATGTTTCCTGTAAACATGTGTCTGGTTTCCTTTAATTTTATATATTTTAATGAGAAAGTTAAAAAAAACCCCAAAAACCTCATAGTAAAAGGCAAGGCCTAGGAAGCATCATTTCCTAGAAGGGGAATCAGGAGATAAACAATCAGGAGAAAAGTTGTGATTTTTTTTTTTTTAAAGATTTTATTGCGGAATTGGGGAAGGGGAACATTGTGTTTTTTCAGGATCAATCAGCTCCAAGTCAAGTTGTTGTCCTTTAATCTTAGTTGTGGAGGGTACAAGCTCAGCTCTGTCTAGTTGCCGCTTTCAATCTAAATATTGGGTTGTTGGAAATGTCTTGACATATTTTTTCTATGTTTTTTGTTGCAAAAATGCGTCATGACTTTTCCGACAACCCAATAGTTTGCAGGTGGGCATAGTCCACCATCCCATGTGGGAGTTGAACCAGCAACCTTGTTGCACACTGAGCCATCCGGCCACCCTTTGGCAGCTCACTGCTGCTCAGCTCAAGGTGCTGGGTTCAATCTTAGTTGGAGTTGGGGGGGTGGGGCGCAGCCCACCATCCCATACTGGTGTCAAACCGGCAACTTTTCTGCTAAGAGCACGCGCTCTTACCATCTCAGCGGCACCTCAGCTCTGGTGCAGCTCACTGGCCCATGTGGGAATCGTCCTGTGACCCTATTGCTCAGAGCTTGCGCTCTTAACCAACTGAGCCACTCCAATAAGTTGTGATTTTTGTATTCACTAAGGCATTACAGAAGAGAAAACCCAATTACATATGCAAACACATTATATTTAAAAATATTTTTTAAAGATAATACACATCCTAAGACTACTTTAATAGCTCCATAGCTTTTCCTTTCTTTGAGAAGCCAAATGTAGTCCCTTGTAGAGTATGGGTTTCTGGGAAGCTGCTCTGTCCCTTGGGTGGATATCACCCTGACAGCTTAGTTTGGTCTTTGAATATTACAGTGGGTTAAAGAATAGCACAGTGGACAGGCCTAGGGAGCAGAACTCCTAAAAGCTTTTCAATGAAAACATCCCCAAATTCTTTGCTCACAACTGCTTTCCTATGAGGCTATGATGGAAACAGTACACGAAGATCCCATCAGTTAGGGCAGCCCGACTGAGAAGCTGCTCCTGTTGAAGACACTGCAGTAATTGGAAAAAAAGTAAACAAGACACTTTCATCTAGAATGAGGACAACACTGTAGCTGGATGTACTGCTAGCGGTTTCCTTTACTCCCTCTTACACGCACTTGAAATTAACACCAATTGTACAAGCCAGCTATTACCATGTGCATATGAACTTCCTTCAGCTCTTTGCCCTTAGTTCCTCGGGGTCGGGGTGGAGCCTGATAGGACACCTAGTATCAACAGCTTGCAAAAAGAAACAACTTTCTGAATTTCAACTGAAGTTTTATAAAAAGATCAACTCCTCAAGTTCCATTTGTGAAATGCTTCTATGAGTTTTGCCTAATAGAATTCCTTGTTTGGGGAAAAAGATAAGTTCTTATTTTGGAAGATTTGGGGGCCGGCCGAGTGGCTCAGTTGGTTAAGAGCTCACTCAAGAGTTTGAGCTCTGAGCAACACCGGTTCGATTCCTGGCCTGAGCTGAGCAGCCGCTGAGCTGCCAACAGGTGGCAGGATGGCTCAGCTTAAAAAAAAGAGGAAAAAAAGGAAGATTTGGATATTTTGGCCAGGTTAAATAAACAGACTTCACAGGGACGGTATTCCTGTTGCCTGTTTATCTCAGTAGATAATTAGCAAGATTCTCACACCATGCACTGATTCTTCCCTGACTTTGCTCCTTATAGTTTCCAAAACTGCTGAGAGATTCCCATTTGTTAGGAGAGAGACTATATAGAATATGTGGTTTGGAATGTGCAGGGCACCTTAAAAATAGTTCTGAATGAGGTAGCCAAGATGGGCACTAGCCAGACTTCAAATATAGATGAAACCAAGCCTGTACCCAGAGGATTGAGTTTCTGGGTCAGAAATCTCAGAGGGCCCTCTTCCCTAGCTCCCCCTTTATCCTTTAATCAACCAAGCACATGAAGCATTTGTGAACACTTATGCCTCAGCTGTGACATACCAGCCATGATAAAATGATGTGGGGCTTTATGTGAAGTATGTGTACACATGTGTTGACCTCATATACTGCTTTTAGAAGAAGCAGTAACAAAACTAGCCAGAACAAAATGGAACTCACCAGAATATGATGTCATGGATGGACGTGGAATATAGTCCTGATATGTAAGTAGCATTGCTAGGTGTTAGAGTGGCTGTCATGAAAAGCATTTCTTTTTTTTGTAGAATCAGGTAGTATAGTTATCTTCCTAAATGTGAGAAGTAATTTACAAGCCACTTTCTCTGAAGATGTCCAGGAAACTAGCAGTGTGAATCGGAGTAGGACACAACCATGAGGGGAAAGCATGGGTGATGGGTTTCAGAACACGAACAAGGAAATTGGTTGTGATCTCAAGAGTAATAAGCCTCCACAGCATCAGAATCAAGTAAGGATGGTATTTGGTTAAATTAACTGCCTTCATAGAGACATCAAGATGAATTTGTTTGATATATAATCAGAATCTTAGGTAAGTGGGCAAAGAATGTTTTTAGAATCAAACCTTTGGGAACTTGGTAATGAGAGGAAGTATGTACTTTATGGAGGAAATCGGTGTGTTACGTAAAAACGTTCTTCAGCTGTATGTGATTGTGTGAGGTTGTGTGGCAGGAGGATAATTTCGGACGGAAATTTTTGCCATCACGTGTTTGTATTTTGTTTTTGTAACACTGGAGTGATGGCATCCCGACTAGGAGCACTTAGCTGTCCATAATTTTAATGTCCCATTAGCAAAAATGGACAATAAAGGAAAGTAAAAATTCTAATAGATGAGGAGGATCTAAAACTTTTCTTGTTGACCACTGTCCACAGATGCCATGGCAGTCACTGTAGGTAAATCAGATGCCCCAGAGGAACATGCTCATAGGACTTGAAAGGTCCTGTCCTCTCCTCTGACCCTTCAAAGGTGTGGTGCAAACAGAGGAACACATTTTTAATCAAACAATGCCTGAAGTACAAGACTCATATGTTTGTTTAAAATAAAAATGGTTTATATAATTATTTATTAAGATTAAAATTGAACTAAATAATTTCGTATATAAATATAAACTAAATTAATAGATCTTTGCTTTTCTTAAAAGATAAGTTTGATTAGGATGCCTGTTTTAACATCTAATGGGAGCTCTGGGCTAGTACCAAATGTGTTAAAACATGTGGGATTTTTACAT
The DNA here is from genome assembly GCF_001890085.2 of Hipposideros armiger. Taxonomy (NCBI): domain Eukaryota; kingdom Metazoa; phylum Chordata; class Mammalia; order Chiroptera; family Hipposideridae; genus Hipposideros; species Hipposideros armiger. The sequence goes on along the minus strand of NW_017731486.1, from coordinate 2,055,899 downwards.
TTTAAATGTATAGAGTAATATGTAACTGAGCAGCTTGGGTAACTTGAAAATGCTACTATACAGAACACCTAAATTGCCAGAAGGGAAGCACCAGGAGGGCAGGGATTTGGGGCAGTTTTACTTCTATATCCCCAGTATAGTACCTAGCATAATAGGTGCTTAGCAAAGATTTGTTGAAGAAAATGCTGCATAAAATATGTAATGTCCTTTTAAATATATAGCTGAATTCCTAAGAAACTTAGGAAAATCTTCAAGGGTTGGAATTGATTTCAGAATTGAAAACCAGAGCAGTATCTGTGGCCTTTATTTTAGGTGGGTGGGTTTTGGGGGGATAGTTACCTGAATTGGTACCCCTGAGCCTTGGGTTTTAATAGCTCCAAAATGACAAGAGACAGGGCCTTGGGCCCAACACAGGCAGGAAAAGAAATGAACCAGGACTCTCGAAGGTCTGCACATCGTGAAATGCCAGACTGGAGAAACATCTGCCTACTGGGAGAGGGATGCAACGGGGAAGCTTGCCCATGAGCGTGGAGCCTCCCCTGAGTAACTATCAGCACAGTCAGCCTCGCCAGGATGGGGCTTTGAACTGATGTCATCAGGAGGCCCAGAAATCCCAAAGGAAAGGAAATTTTATGTTCTCTGGCCAGCTTCTGCAAACACAAAGCTCATCTGGAGGCACATTTTCAACCCAGATCACATATGAGATCATAGCTAACTCCCCATCGAAGATGACCTCACAATGCAAAACTGCCGATACCCTAGCCAAAAGCACGCACCTGGAGCAGGGGTCAGCCAATGTCCAACAGCAGGATTCGGCGCTAAAGACCTTCAGGTTTAGAATTATCAGATAGAGATGATAAAATTAGTGTGTTCAAAACTACGAAAGGGAAGCAAACAAGAGAAAAAGAGTAAGTCATTATCATAAAGAACCATATATTAAACAATAAAATAGAACTTTTAGAAATGAGAAATTAGTCATTGGAGTAAATTCAATGTGCAGAGAAACGCTTCACTTCAAAGAGAACCCAAAACCCTGCCTAATAAATATAAAACACTATAATAATATTCTCTAATAACTAGTAAATCAAAGAATAATTATTAATGTTCTCAAGTTTCTTGAAAATAGGATGAGTTTAAATCTGTACTTTCAAAAACTTTACCTCAAAGTTAATAAATCCCCAGCATCTCTGATTTTTCTCTGTCTCCATCCTTCTTTCTGTAAACTCTCTTGGTCATCCTCTGTGCTAAGGGAAGTGAGCTGCCCTTTTATTTTCTGTATTTCCTGTTCTTGGGGTATAATTTTCACTCATGACAACCTAGGTAACATCTGATTAGGAAGAACAAACAATATCCTCAGTGAGAAATAACAGGTTAGATAAAAGTGATCAGAATGAACTAGTGAAATGATACTGATTTTTATTGCAACAATCCACTCTTAATTTCCAGCTTTATAAATCACCTATCTTCAAGTAGCATAAATCAGTGGGTAAAATGTCATGCTTCAATTTTAATGATGCCTGAGATTTTTTTAATATAACAATGTTTCCGTCTCTAAAAAAAAAAAACACATTTCAGAAGTAGTAGCTCTGATTCCTCTATCATTGCCATTTGGACATTAAAGACATAAAAGATAGACTATACCAATAAAAAGAATATTAAAAGATTCCTTTAACTGTATTTAACCTAAAATGTAACAAGCAGATCTTTGTGCAATTCCTCTTAGGCACTGTGTGCAGTTGAGAGGCCCAAAACAATGTGTCTGTTAATGAAAGAGCCCGCCACCCCAATCACGCTGAGCATTTATGGCAAGTCCGCTGGGAGAAAGGGAAGGCCGGAAAAACTAATAAGAAAGCATACGAACTAATTAATTACACAACTTAGACATGTGTAAACTGAGCAGTGAATCTAAGAGGCCCACCGAGTGTGAGGTGGTCATGCTTGACTTGGTCATAATCACCAGCTCTGATCGGCCCCAGCATTTTAAAAGACTGTCTAGAAGCTGCTGTGGCAGCAGACACCTCTGGGGTACCCTGGCTCTCTTCTTGGCCTGGTTTGTGGTTACTGTGGTGAGCGAAGTTCAGGTGATAGGCACCACTTACCCACCTGTCTCCTAGGTGAGAAATAAAGGGCAGGCGGAGTTGTCCCCCCCCCCCAGATAACACAAGGGCACAGGGCGAGAATCTCAGGGGAGGTGCTGCAGAGTCACTCTACTGCTGCAGCACCCGCATGTGCTGTGTCGCTCCGTGTGTGTCCCTGGCTTGTGCAGATGTCTGTCCTGCGTCTTCACCTCAGGCAGTTTCTGCATCCACTAAACCCCCTTCCTTTATCCCACTGATCAGCTCAGGGGCCCCCCTGTTTTATCTGAACAGATTGTATTGATAGAGGAGCTACAGGGTCAGCTTGCACTGGTGACCAGACTGCATCAAGAGGAGACAGAGAAATTTACAAACAAGGTCCGAAAGGTAAATATGTCAGCACAACCATAAACATGGATGTCAGCACAACCCGGTCTCTGACTGCAGAGCCCATGGGGAGACTGAGATGACAAGATGTGTTGTAAAAGAACGTTGTCTATTGTGCACAGGCTCCTGTACCTACAAGGCTGGAGGGTGTATGGAAAGGCCATCCAGACAAGCTACCCACCTCAGACATCTCATAAAGATAACCGCTTACCTTTCTGCTCTAAAACATGCTTTTCAAAATTTACAGTGTGATCTCAGGAAGTTTTTCTTAATACCTAGCCTAAATTTCCCTGCAGCCAGAACCAGCCAAGTAAAATAAAATAAAGGCCCTAAATGCACTAGGCATGAAAGTGTGTGCAACAACTTTTGTTGCCCAGCAGATTTGTAAGTTTTGTCAATGCTAGGTAAATTTCTGAAAGAAATATCAACAACTCATCCTAAATTATTGTTTTAAAAAAACCTGACATTGGGCCAGCCGAGTGGCGCATTGGTTAGGAGCTGGCTTGGGACGCCAGCTCTGAGCAGCAGGGCCCCGGTTCGGATCCCACATATGAGGGCCAGTGACGCTGCCCTCTATAGCTAAGATGGTGAACAACAGCTCAACCTGGAGCTGGGCTGCCGTGAGTCACCGGCGATGGCCTAGGCTGAAGCCCCTGCTGCAGTGGGCTGCCATGGGCTACGGTGTGTGGCTGGCAGCCAGCGTGAGCGGCCAGTAGCTACTGTTAGCTGCTGTGAGCCGCCATGAGCGGCCCTCCAGAGGCCGGTGACCTATCTGCCTCAGCTGGGAAAAGCGCGATGATAATACCAACATGGGCCAGTGAAGCAACGTCCTCCACAACTAGACTGAAGAACAAAAGGACAGCAACTTGTCTGTTCCCCTTCCCCCGATTCCCCAGCGCTGTTCCCCTCCCCCAATTCCCCAATTAAAAAAAACAACCTGACATTAATTGAGCTGTGGCCTTATTAGCTCCTCTCAGTATTTTTGAATAACTTGTTACTGGCTGATTATCCTTTATCTGTTAAATCCTTTCTCAGAGTGCCTAGTAGAAGGGATTCAAAGACATAGGCACTTGTTGCCCCTGGCCTCTCTGTGAACTGGCCAGTCCCTGCCACTCCGAATCTAATTAGATTGTAAACAGATATCCAGGCTCAGAATTGCCCTTGCTGCTTTCTCCCCTCTTGTAGTTGTTCTTGAAAGACACTTGTATCTTTAAAAAACAAAACCAGAAACCAGTTGATCTTGTTGAATGGGCATCACGATGTTCTAAAATGCATATCCTCTATGGTAAAATAAGGTATCCAAGAACTTAGTACATTTACCCCCATGTTGTCCATGCTCATGCTCATCTAAATAGGTCAAACCCGGTTAAGGAAGCGCCTTCTGCACCTTGCAGCTCGGGGAGAGCAAAGCTGTATGCCAAGATCTCAATGTGCTCTGCCAACCTTTACCACCAGATGCTCTTCCCTTTTAAACGTTTAATTTTTAGGTCAAGTTTTACATATTATTACAAAAGGAAAATAATTTTGTATCACTCAAAAGGGAAACTCCTAAGTAATTTAAATTGTTTTTGCACTGAACCAAAAATCATGTTTGAAAGTGAGTTTATCCCTGGAGATGCTGATAGCAAAATGGCAGGGTCCCAGGTGTTTCTAGTACTTGGATTCAGGATAAAGGAGTATGTTGAAGGTCAGAGGTGATGAGATGTCATCCAAACTTGTTCAGAGGAGAAGGGAAGGTGTCCCCCAACACAGCCCAGGGCATAGGACCAGCTCTGAGCCTTGGGAAGTGCTTAGAGTCCTGGAACAAGAGGAAGCAACGGCAATGGAGGAGGAGAGGTAGGATGGAGTGAGTCAGGAAGGAGAATTTCCAGGAGGTGCAGATGAAAGGACTAAGAGAACATCTGCCTCCCCCAGTGCTGCAACTCTGCCAATTAATTCTCTAGCGCTTCTAGAGCATCTACCTGGAGTTCCTACGGTGAGCCAGGCACTCTACACAGCATCTCATGTTAGTTTCACTCATCTAGTACTTTAGGAAAACAAGACTCACTGCCTTGGGTTTTGGCACAAGAGGGAGTGTTAAATTAGGAGAGGACAACTCATAATGATAAGGCTGGCAAGCTAATCCTTTTTTTGGTCTGTGGAACAGAAAACTTTCATCTCATTTTAGCTACTATAGATAGTATTCTTGTGCCCTTGTCTGTAAATTAAGATTTTATTCACACATTTTGCTTAGTCATTATTGACACATGATTGTTTATTGCTTGGAAGAGGGCCTACACCTGTGTTGAGAAAGCAGGAATTCAACATAGAGATGAGAAATATTTCTTTTTCAGTAATGCTTTTATTTCCCTAAGAGTTACCCATATCTAATAGGAATGTGAAGTCTTAAGCGTGGAAGTAAGCGATGGACTTCCTTTCCTTTCCACTGCTTACCACTGTATGCAGTGGAGTACTCACTGCATGTTTCACGTTCAGTCCCGCTGGCCCCCAGCTCTCACCATCAGGCTCTGTTGGCCTCTCCATCAGCTTGCTGTTCTCCACTTTCTGTTGGGCGCTGGGGGGACCAGAGGGTCCAGGAAGTCAAAGAGAAGGATTTCCACTTCTTCCCCTTTTACAATTGCGATGTGCCTTTGTGTGCAAGCCCAGGTTCAGAGGGCAAATGGAATCTGCATTTAGGTCAGCTGTAGCCATCCAAGAAGCAATTCTCCTGAAGGCATTTAGGGATATCTCAAAATACCTCAAGAGACTTGACCATGAAAAAACGATTACAATACCTTACCTTGAAAGAGCAATTGCTTCTGAATCAGAAAACTCATGAGGTTTTATAAATACTAAACATCTCAAGGAGTTTACTAAACTTTTGGTGGCTTCTGTGTTTCATGTCCCATATGCAAAATGATATACAATCGCTTGAATGGCAGTTTGCAAAAACTCTTGGTTTGGTTTGGGTGGCACTTGGAATAGCTGCCTGTCACATTCTGTCTTCTGTTCAAGATGGAGGAGGAACACCTGTATGCCTTGAGGTGGAAAGAGCTGGAAATGCATAACCTGGCATTGCAGAACACCCTCCATGAGCGAACCTGGAGTGATGAGAGGAATGTGATGCAGCAGGAACTCCGGTCCTTGAAGCAAAACATTTTCCTTTTCTACGTCAAGCTCAGGTGGTTGCTGAAGCACTGGCGGCAAGGGAAACAGATGGAGGAGGAAGGAGAGGATTTCACTGAGGCACTTCCACCCGGAGAGGTCGCTTTATTTGTATTGGTTTTGTTCTCAACCCCCAGACACTCCTGTGCCCCTCCCCACACACATGAAATCATGTTCTGTTCAGATTATTTTGTCAAGTCTACCCCAGACAATGCACATGCAATGGGTTGACTATGTATATATCAGACTAAGAATTCTGTGCTGCCCTTTGGCCTGGTTTTAAGAGTACACGGGTCTCTATCTCCATTCTGCAACAAAATTTTGCTGCCATCTCTTTTATTGCTGACTTATGAATTCATTTTTTTAAAGTGATTACCCCCTGAGATCCTTGACTATCTCATTCTACCTTGCTGGTTTGTAAAACCTGTTTCCTCTTTCTATTTCAGTTTTTTGTTCCTAGATGCTAGAGCCCGTTCTGCCAATGCAATTTTATAAGGGTCCCTTTTAAGCTCCAGATGGGTCACTTTTTTGCCACCTCTGAAATGTGTGTATGTTCTCTTAAGAAAGAGAACATGTCTCAATTCCTGGATTTATAGCAGAATCAGAACAATTGTTTGCTTTCAGATGGATTTTATTAATTAAATCAGAGTGACCGCTAGCTCAGCAGGCTCCTTCCTGGCCTTGCTCTCTGGTGAGCGGATGGAACCACCGGTGTTCCGTGTATCCACACCGCTGGCTACTCTGTCAGCAGCCTCAAGGCAGTGTGAATATTGATTTCCTTTTAGCCCCCAAAGACCTTTTGTCTTCTTGTCACTCTAGTGGACAGCATATGTAATTTTAATCATCCTATGAATGGGAAGATATGGTGATTCTCTTTCCTCAGGGTGAAGAAAGTCTTCAAATGTTAATTCAATCTGCTTCCAAATATCCATGACATAGAAAACCATCATTAAGCAAAACCTAGGAATATTTGTAAAGTTTCCTGTTGCTCAATACTTTGGGGTTCCTCCTCTAATTTATAAAACTAACTGTAAGCAATAATAATTTATTAATAGTAAAATTTCTAATCTAGTGAACTGTATTTACTACACTGTATGCTCTTTAAATGGAGAAGGTGACCAATGAGTGAAATGGTCAAAATGAGCATATTAGGGGAAAGGGCTGAGAAATGAAGACTTGATAACCCATAGTGGATAATTATCCTCAATCCGTAAAAATCAAACTGCATAGCAGAAGGATTCAGGTACAGCTGTGATCATTATCTCTGCTGTTTTCAGAGCGAGCACCCGGGGCCCCACCCCAGGCTTGGTGAGGTTGGAGTCCAGGGGGACTCAAAGGGGGACAGCCCAGAACACGATGACAGCGATCCAGGCTGTGGCTCCTTGATGGGGAAGCATCGTCCACACTCCCCTGTGCAGGTCGGTGACCATGGATCTCGGCTGCAGCCTGCAGATGGAGGACAGCTCCACAAGCAGGTGGGTGCCAAGGTTTTAGCCCCGTTTTACCCACACCTCTATGTCTGTGTCATCTTTTATCATGGGCTGGTGTTCTGGGGAGCAAAAAACTTTTCTGACTTACAGTGGCTACCTGTTACTGTATTTTTGCGATAAATCACATCATTAAGACTTTCATGTTAATGTCAGCCCATTAGTTCATTTGGTTTACACATTTAAATAAGGACCATAATAAGATCAGATCAAGTGTATCCCCTCAAGGTCAGCAAATGTGCCGCAGAAAGAGAAGGAAAAAAGTATTCTGTAGAGGGGTCTGAGGCCTTGTCAAGGTTGACCATTCTTCCAAGGAGGAGAGAACATGGAAGCAGACTCTAATCATGGCCAGAAAACAGAACATACAGGTCTTTTCTGTTGATGTTTAGCTGAATGGGTATAGGCAATGGCACTAATTTGGTAACATAATGAATAAGGAGGAAAGAACAAGCATTATTATTATTGTTTAATTTTATTGGGGAACAGCCATGGTCATTGGTTACACATTGCTTTCATGCTACAATGGCATAGTTGACTCTTTTAGAGAGGGCACAGCTCACAGTGGCCCATGCGGGAATTGAACTGGCAACCTTGGTGTTAGAACCCATGCTCTAACCAACTGAGCTAACAGGTCACCCCCAAGTTTTGTTTTGTTTTTTAATCCCCAAACATGTATAAAGTGTTTCAGGTTTTTTGGGTTACTTAAAACATAATGCCCCAAATAAAAATATTTGATGACATATTTAAAAAAATTAAAAACGTGTAAAGAGAGTTTGGATTTCAGTGTATAATATTAAGTAATTATTAGTGTCACCAAGTGCCACATTTATTAATTATTAAGCACATAGACCCTACTTAATAAACCAAAAGATACTATTGATACCAGCCAGATTTTTTTTTCTTCAAGATTTTATTAGGGACTTGGGGAAGGGAAACAGTGTTGGGGAATTGGGGAAGGGGAACAGACAAGTTGTTGTCCTTCAGTCTTAGTTGTGGAGGGTGCAGCTAGCTCAGCTCCAAGTCCAGTTGCCATCCAGCCGCCTGTCAGCGCAGCTCACTGGCCCATGTGGAAATCAAACCAGTGACCCTGTTGCTCAGAGCTCACGCTCTTAACCAACTGAGCCACTCGACTGGCACTGTAGCCAGATTTTTTTGCACTTTTATACAAAAAAGTAGCCGTGGTGAGTTTGGAGTGTTGAGACCCTGGGAGGCAACTAGTGTTAAAGCTTTCTCATTCCCAGACTTCCTGGTCTGGGTCTTTTCTGACCCTGTGTTGCTTCTCTGAGGGTCCCATAGGGCAGAGCCTGAGCTCCCAAGCCTTGGACCCCTGGCTCTGGGGTGACCCTAGGTGCAGCAGTCACTCTGAGCAGGTGGGTGAGGCTGCAGCCACTCAACCACAAACATTTTTGGGCACTCCCTCTGCACTGGACTCCACAGCTGCGGCCCTTTCCTCAGCCCAGAGCCTCCAAGGGTCAAGTGGGAGAGGGCTGTCATCAGCACTTTGGCTCAGATCCAGATGGGGAAAAGTGGTGATGTCTGAGCACGGGCCCCAGGGAAATGTGTATTTTCCCCTTACTGCTTTCACTCCATATACAAATCAGATTTTCACAACTAAAGAACTATTTTCTATGCACCACCATCTACCCTTGAATAATATGACTCAAGAAAGAGGTTATATTTTCAAAGAAACTTTTAATTAGTTATTAGGAAGTTCATTGTAATGCCAGTGTCCATGGGGAGATTTTAGCTCATGGAATGAGTTTTCCAGAAATGACTTAGTCAGAAAATAAAATGCTACTTTGCAAATAATCCTTTAAAATCTACCAGTTTTATTATTTTTAAAAGAGATATTGGCAATCAATACTATAAAGTACTTGTGATTAACTCAAATTGCATTCCTTGATTGCCACTTGGTCAAAAACCTGCTGCACTAAGATCAAGTGTTGGGTGTTTCCCACGCGTGCATCCAAATGCTTTGGAAAAGGAAAAAATGAATACATCTGTTTTCTAAACAACAGTCACGGAAAATTTTGCCCTTGAGGTGGAAAATAATATAAGGTCACTCGGCTGGAACCTAACATTCAGTATATTTTAATATCATCTCTCTTTTCCTCCTCTTCCATTGTAATTTTGTAGCTCTTCCCCTTAAAGAAGAGGTGGACCCATGAGTTTTCACTTCACACAGTGTGCAGTAGGGGCACATGAATGTGCTTACAGGATAGGGGCCAGCCGGGCAGAATCAAGTCTGCTTTTAATGGACCCATCTCTCCATAGTAATTAAGTGCATAATGTCATCTGTCTGAAGATGGAAGATTAATCAGCTCTACTGTAAGTGACAGCTGGTTCCCTGGCAGTCAACATTCTCCCTTAGAAGGTTTGCCTGCCCTTTAGTGGCCTGGGTATTAGGTAGGCAGCCAGGGTCTTACAGAGCTGCCATACAGAGCTGCATCCTTTTCAGAAACTCTAGCGCCTTCCAAGGTAATAAGCAGAATAAGGAAGGTAACCTAACTTCGTTCCCCAAGACATATTCACAAGTAACAAAATTTCCCAGGCCTTGGTCTTTGCTTTGTGTCATATTGAACATTCTCACAGTTGAACACAGTAAATGGCAACATTTATCATGTTCAAAGACATAGAAAAAAAGTTCATGTATTGAATCAACCTTGGACATGTTCATGGAAATTATCAAATTGGAGAATATTTGGTTCTGCCAATGTTCCCTGTTGACTTTAGTTACACGGCGCTTTAGCAGCAGTGACCTGATTGCCCTCAAGAACAGTAAGCACTTTCAGTTTGCCCGGCCTGTGGAAGAGCAGAGGCTGGAAATAGGCAAGGGCATGTTGCGTAGTTCTCATTCAACTCCAAGATGCTTACCACTTGCCACTACCTTAAGCTTTTGAGACCAGCGCCCCTAAAGCTGTGTATGCATTTTGTATTCATTAGTAATTCCTGAAATCAAGTTTTGTTTTATTTTGTTTTTTTAACACAAAGCGATTAATAGTGCCAGAATTATAACCCTGTCTTCCCACAACTGGATTAATTTATTAAAAGAGAAGATAACTTTTTCATTCAGGGATGTGACATAATACTCTTTATTAAAGCATCTAAGTGTAAAATAACCTAATTTAAAATTCAGAGCAAGATCTAATGAAATTATGTTTCATATTAGTTTTCAATTCTTCAGCTAGGACTGGTCACTGAAGTGTCTCACTCAGGATCCAGCCTTAGGACTGATTGGAATCTGCTCCCCTGGGCCTTTGTCACTGATCGAGGACTCGTCTGAAGCTTAGGGTCTTCAGGGGCTAGCCTAAGTAAGAGTCAACCTTTCTCCTGCGGACAAAGTACCTTTGGTTTCCTCGACCTCTTAGACTTCGACGCACCTGAGTGCCCAGCAGTCTACTTTCTGGCTGCTGTCCACCTTTCTGTTTTGCCCAAGATGCAGAAACTTCCAGACAGAGCACCACTTCCAGACAAGGCTTGTACATCAGAACTGTGATCTGCCTTTGTTTTTGTTTTTTTTTTGTAATAAGCAAGCTTTCCTCTTGAACCTAGATAGCTTTTGCTTTTCAATTTTGTATGTTGTACCATGGTTTATTCTTCAGACTGAAACTTTATATCCCCACCTAGGAGACAGGCAACTCTATATAAAAGGAACCAGGCCAGAGCTATGATTAGGAAACATTTTATTTTTGCTGTGCTTTTAGTTTGTTTATTTCTGTTACTGTAGAAATAGCACGTGCTGGAGGTGAAAAGTCACAAGTACTAAATGAGACTTAAGAAAAGGACTCTCTCTGCCCCATTCCCACCTCCCAAAGTTAGATGTGGTTGGCAGTTTATGACATACCTAGTGTGTAACAAACTCTAAACCTTGCTGATGACTTTTTTTCCCCATCTGACCACTTGATTTTCATCAGACCTGCCCTGTCTCTTTGAAGCCTTTGTCTGGTACATCTCAGTTTATAATTTATTAAATATATGTCAGTTAGTTGTTTCACACCCACATTTATTCTTGGGAAATGAAAATAATGATGGCCTGCAGGCACACAGCCCTCATGGCCTGAATCACCTGGTATGTTTTCAGCCAGAGGACAAATGAGTTTTTTACATAAATTAGTCTATCATCTTTATAAACCTCCATTGTAGATTACATTTTCACGGCCAGTCTTCAATGACCCATTGTCTTTTTTCTGTGGGGGGATAATGGTTATAGAAAAGAATCTTAAAATTAACCTGAATGTAACAATGAAGGTAAGAATGACCAGTGGCTTATTTATTAAAATGTTGCTGGTTGTACAAATGTATCTTTTCTGGCTAATCTCACAGAAAAGGTCTTGTCTCCAGACGCCTGCTGGTAGAGGAGTTTCTGCATGAGGTCCCCTTCTTTATATGTATCAAATAGGAACTATGCAGGGGTCAAGAGCAGCTTCCAGAGCATTCCAGAACTCCCTGCCTGTGTCTAATAGCCTAAATGAATAGGAGGTGGAGACCATCACTTCCATTTTATGACTGGATTTTTGTGGGTCAGCCTGTATAGCAGCATGTCAATATATCTGTTCCAACTTTAGATTAAAGCCGTTTCCAAAGTTAATGGCTCTAATACAAGCAAAGTAGATGGTGGTAATTTAGCTGTTTCACAGAATTATGATGCACAGGTATGAGAAACCTTAGGCAAGAATGATTTTGTACAAATTGCTGACATTGTATCACAAATAGCTTGGTATGCTACCTTTTCCATAAACTTCCTTTTCACTTTCTATTAATAATAATGTTTATCATATACTTGGATAGTAGTTCTATTGGCTGATGCCCAATCTTGAACCTGTTCTAAAGTTTATCGATTTATAGCACAGTTAGCTCCTGGTCGCAATTTGGGGATTATTTTAAGCTTTTTTTCACCCAAGAGAGATGAGCTTAGAAAGGCTGAAATGCCCTTAAACTGGGGAGAAAAAATAGTGGATCCATTTTATCCTGCTTCTTTGTGAGAAAACCAACCAGCTGATCTTGAAGAGATTGAAAAGTTGGTCTTTTAAATTGAAATTGACCTATACGTAAGAGATACATAAGTCGAAAGGTTGCATAGCTAGGCCACTGGCACAGAGGTTCAGAAGCTCTGTATCTGAGAAGACTTTCACCTAAAGACTTTTAAAAGGACTAGAGAGTCTTAGTTCTATTCTTGACTTGATTTGGGTCACCGTTTTACCCAAAATGTAGTCGAACAAAAAGTAAAAAAAGTAACATCTAGATATTTTTTTGTGGTGCCTCACTATTATTATTTCCCTTGAAAAGGGGGGATGGAATTCATATCATGAGAGTAGATGGCTTCTCTAAAACCAAGATTTAAAAAAAAGAAAAGCCTGGTCAAGGTTTCATGTCAGAATCCAGACATCCTGGCCCAGTCTGTCTGCCTTGGATGGGACAGGTCTGGGTTGCAGTCCGGGCTGTTCACTTCCTAGCCACGAGATGTTGGCATCACTGCACACTGTGTTCCCCCTCTGTAACATGGGGAACATGGCCATACGTACCCAGGATTGATGTGACGTGCAAGGTCATGTAGGTGAATGATTTAGCCCACCCCTTGGCCTATTAGAAAGAATATTAGTTATCATTACTGGGGGTTTTGTATGTGAATAAACTGTTTAGAAAGATTATGTCCATCTACAGCTAATTCTGGATCTTCAGAAATTTTTACTTGGACATCAGTTCTTGAGGTTGTGCACCAATACAGAGAGATAGTGTGGCTTCTTGCCATGTTGCATGCTGCTCCCAGGTGATTATAGTAATGAATACCAATAGTGTGGATTCTCTGAACTCTCTTGCTCCCTTGGCCTCCTTTACCCCAAAGCAATTTTGAACTCATTCCATGATGATTAACATTATACTGATATAATAGGACATTATGTTGATTGCTGTGACCCAAATGTACATGAAAATATTAAAGCTTAATTTTATTTAATCTGATACCTGCTAATGCCAAAAAAAACTTACTTCCAGAGTAAGTACTTCTAAATTTTTAATCTGCAATGGACTGTCACGTGAACCCTGCTTTTGAGGAGTGCAGAGTGCTGGTCCTGATGTTGTCAGAGCTGTTTGGTGTAGGGCTAAGAACCCCATAGGCTGACCACATAGGTGACTTGGGGTTCATAGGGAGCTATTGATTACATATAAAAATTTATTATGTGGTTTTCTGCATTTTCTTCAGTGACACTTAGATGAGTACAATGACTGAATCAAAATTTTTACCATTGTTTTATGCTCAAAAATACTTTAACTTAAAAAGTAGTCATATTTTTAAAAATTTAAATCCAAAGATGAAAATGCCAAATAAATCTACCATAAAATATACATAATTTTCAGCAAATTCTATACTTAGGATGATGTGTGTTTCTGTAAAGGTTGTTGCAACACCTCTTATTCACCTGCACTTATATAATTTTTAAATATTTGTGGTGTAGCGTTTACAGAAACCGTTCTGCCTTTATTATAGTTTCACACATTTCTGAGCATCTCTTTGAGTACAGTGATAATTTATATATATTCAGATGGTTGGAAAGAATTTTCAAAGGTTACCTGCTGAGCTTTGCAAATGTTAACTGAATTGTATTCCTAATGCCTTTCGTCTCAGAGCTGTTAAAGGAAATATTAGTAGTAAAGGTGAGAAAAATCAAGGAGCAATAAATGCTAACCAATAGGCCTTTCTACTTGGTCAAAATTCTACTGTATCTAATGTTATAACTTCATGTAAGTTATGGGATAACTGTGGAGTTTTCAGTAATAAATTTGCTCATGTTAAGGAATTTCTCTTTTCTAATTCAATTTTATCTAAATCCAAATATATATCCAAAGTACCTTAAATTCTTCCTATCTTTGCGTACGTACATGTGTATGTTTAGTGGATTAACTAGATAGTTTTAGAAGCACAACTGACTCTCCACATAATGGAGGAGAGGTGATGTGTGTGCAGATCCCAAGCTAGGGAGCTTGCCGCCCTTGGCATGCGGGGTTTACCAAGTAGCGGGGATTCTACCCGAGAGTAAGGGCTCTGTCTTCCCACAGTAGAGAATCTGCATCCTCCTGCCTCATAAAGGTATCAAACCAGATTGCGTCGAGACTATCTGAGAGCTTGTGATGCACTTTTGTGTTTTCTGTTTGATTGGAAGAGTTGGGCTCATGTGGCTTTTGTTATTCAGGTACAGAATTGATTCAGTGTGTTTAATTCATTTGGACAAATCTTTCTGATAAAATACCCTTGCTGACATGTACTAAGATAGCATTCATAGTTTTGAAACTGTGCCTTCAAAGGGCAGGACATGTTTTAGAAAATATAAAATCTTTTAAATTAGATATAATCAGATTAGTAATAAAAATCCATTTTTCATTTACTAGACCTGTTTGCACAGTTCACATGAGCCAAAAATTGTGGGAAACACTGGAAATGTTGGGGTGGGTCAGACTTTGTCTCTCTCCCTGGCACTTCAAGTGCGGGGAGGGGCACAAGATAAACGAGCTGTGGTTATTTGTGCTGTTAGTGAAGTGGAAAGGAGAGGGCAGTGATTGTGTCTCAGGGCACCATGAGAAAGCTTTCATGAACAGGTTAAGCATTTACCTTTAGCTTTAATTATTAAACCTCAAAAGCCCACTCTGGCCCATGGCCATGCCATGCTTGCTATATATATGACCTCTTAGTAACTACAAGTCAGAGGATGACCACTCTATGTTTATAAGAGACACTGGACCTTTATTAATTCCCTTCTGGTACAACAGCTGGCATTAACATGACAGCGCACATAAGTAAGTGTTTGTAATTTGTTATATCTACACTCCCAGCCAGAGCTTTGGATGTCTGAAGTCCACAGAGCATCCTAGCAGCCCGGGACTTCCTCCCTTCTGCTCCAGGTTGCCATAGCAGCAGCTTGTGTTCTGGCCTCCCTCCTATTCCAACCTTAGCAGTCTCAGCCCCAGGGCCCAATGACTGACATAGGGACACCCTGGCTCTGCAACCATTGCCAAAGGCACCTTGGAAACAGCTCACCTTGATTTCCAGGCTCCTCTCCTTTTCTGACCTAAAGACTACCCTTACATAAGGTGGCAGAGCCAACTCTCTTGTTCCCACAGGTGGTGGAAAACCAGCAGCTGTTCAGAGCACTGAAGACCTTGCTGGAGGACTTACGCTTAGAGCTGCGGGAAGACGAGCGTGCCCGGCTGCGGCTGCAGCAGCAATATGCCAGCGATAAGGCTGCCTGGGACGTGGAGTGGGCCATGCTCAAGTGCCGCCTAGAACAGGTACCTACCCCACCCGGTCTCCCCCAGGAGGAGGAGGTGGGGAGGAGGCACAGTTACTCAGATCTATATTGACCCCCATCTAAGAAAAGAGGGCTCTGAGGAGAAAATCAGAGCAGCTTCCTGCTATCTCTTTTTAAAGTCCCCAATCTTTTCAACATACCTTCTTTCCCCCCATATTCCCTCTTCCAAGTGTGAAATACAGTCCCCACCGAGCATCATTTTTATTTTTATTCTTTTAATATTTAAAAATTTTTCCAATTATAGCTGACATACAATATTATATTAGCAGCAGGTGTACAACATAGTGGCTAGACATTTATACAACTTATGAAGTGATCACCCCGACAAATCTACTGGGTTGTCAGAAAAGTCATGACGCATTTTTTGCAATGAAAAACAGAAAAAATACATCATGACTTTTCCGACAACCCAATAGTACCCATCTGACACCATACATACTTATTAGAATATTATCGACTATATTCCTTATGCTGTACTTTACACTCCCATGACTATTTTGTAACTACTAATTTGTACTTCTTAATCCATCCCCCAGTTTCACCCATCCCCCTAACCCCTCTCCCATCTGGCTACCATCAAAATATTCTCTGTATATGTGAGTTTGTTTCTGTTTTGTTTGTTAATTTATTTTGTTCTTTAGAGTCCACATATAAGTGAAATCATATGGCATTTGTCTTTCTCTGACTTACTCCACTCAGAATAATACCCTCTAGGTCCATCTATGTTGTTGGAAATGGTAAGATTTCACCCTTTTTTATGGCGGAGTAATGTTCCATTGTGTATATGTACCACCTCTTCTTTATCCATTCATCCACTGATGGACACCCAGATTCACTCCATATCTTCGCTATTATAAATAATGCTGCAACGAACATATGGATGCACATGTCCCTTCAACGTAGTGTTTGGGTTTCATCGGATAAATACACTGAAGTGGGATTACTGGGTCCTTCTTTGACCTTTGTTATAGCCGTTGTTTTAAGGTCTGTTTTGTCTGGTATAAGTATTACTACCCCAGCTTTTTTTTAATTTCCATATTCATGAAATATCTTTTTCCATCCTTTTACTTTCAGTCTGTGTGTGTCTATTGATCTAAAGTGAGTCTCTTGTATATAGCATATGTAAGGGTCTTGTTTTCTTATCCATTCAGCCACCCCATGTTTTGATTGGAGCATTTAATCCATTTACATGGAAAGTAATTGTTGATAGATATGTAATTGTTGCCACTTTGTTATTCATATTTTTTATCCTTTTCTTCTTATTATTGAAGAAGTCCTTTAAACATTTCTTGCAATACTTAGTTTGGTGATAATATACTCCTTTAGCTTTTTCTTATCTGGGAAGCTCTTTATCTGTCCTTCAATTCTAAATGATAGCTTTACTGGATAGAGTAATCTTGGCTGTAGGTCCTTGCTTTGCATTACTTTGAATATTTCCTGACAATCACTTCTTGCCTTCAAAGTTTCTGTTGAGAAATCAGCTAACAGTCTTATGGGAGCCCCCTTTGTAGGTAACTAATAGCTTTTCTCTCACTGCTTTTAAGATTCTCTCTTTGTCTTTAACCTTTGGCATTTTCATTATGATGTGTCTTGGTGTGGGCACTCTGCACTTCCTTGGGCTCGTATGTCTATTTCCTTCATCAGATTAGGGAACTTTTCTGTCATTATTTCTTCAAATTGGTTTTCAATTCCTTGCTCTCTTTTCCTTCTGGATGTTGGTACAAATGATGCAGATGTTGGTTTGTTTGAGGTTGTCCCAGAGGCCCCTTAAACTATCCTCATTTTTTTTGATTCTTTTTCCTTTTTGCTGTTCTGACTAGGTGTTTTCTGCTATATTATCTTCTAAATTGCTGATTTGAGCCTCTGCTTCATCTACTGTTGATTCCCTCTAATGATTTCATTTCACTTACTATATTCTTTATTTCTGACTGGTTCATTTTTATGTTCTCTATCTCCATTTTTATGTTTCCTACCTTTTTTTTGAAGTTCTCACTAAGATCACTGAGCATCCTTATAACCACTCTTTGGAACTCTTCATCTGGTAGATTGCTTGTCTCTACTTTATTTAGTTCTTTTTCTGAAACTTTGTTCTATTCTTTTATTTGGGACATTTTTTTTGTCTCCCCATTTTGGTTGCCTCCCTGTGTTTGTTTCTGTGTATTAGGTAGAGCTGCTATGTTTCCCAGTCTTAGTAGAATGGCCTTATGTAGTAGGTGTCCTGTGGGGACCAGTGGCACAGTCACCCTGGTCACTTAAGCCAGGTACTCCAGGTGTGTCCCTTGTGTGGGTTGTGTGTGCTTTCTTGTTGTAGCTGAGTCTCAGTTGCTGTTGGCACATCAATGAGAGGAATTAACCCTCAGGCTGATTGGTTCTGAGGACTGGCTGTGACTACAGTGGAGGAACTGTTATGTAAGAGCAGGATTTGCTTTAGCAGGGCTCTGGTGCCTGCCCAGTCTTCCTTTTAGGTGTGTCATCTGTGGAGGTGACCTGGTGGTGCTCTGTTATGGTCTGAAACCAGCCACTGGGCATGCTGGCCCTGGGTACTCCTGGAAAGGCCCTGCCACAGGCCAAGTTTACCTGCTGCCGTGCCCTTCCAGGGGCCATCTAGAATGAGTCACAAAGTGATCGTCCGATGTCTTCCACCCTATCTGGGCTTGGAGGTGCCTAGGAGAGGGTAAACTGTGAACCAAGGTCTGCTGCCACTAGTGCCAGACTTGGGGTTGCTTAGGAAGAGGTATGGGGTATGCCAAGCCCAGATGCTGCTTGTTTTGGGTTTGTGAACTTTGAAAGATTTTAGGAAAATTCATAGCATGAGCCAAGACAGGCTGTTTGTATGGAAAAGCCACTTGCAGTAGCTTGGATGGGCAGTATCTTGGAATCACCAGGGCCGAGTTGGACAAATGGTGTTAGCTGGGTTGATAGAGATTCAGATATGGTGGCTGCCTATTTCTGCACACTGAGAGGGGAGAGGGCTCAACAAAATAACAATGCCTTCTGCCATCACTTCTCACTTCTGTCTGGGCGAAAACTGCCCCTCCAACCCTTGCTCTGATTCAGACAATTTGTTCCTCCCTGTATGTCCCTGGATTTTTTGAGCTGTTGCCCCAGCACTGGAGTTCAGAGTGAGTGAGTCTGTGCATGGGCCCTTTAGGAGGAATGCCTGGGACTCCAGCCACTCACTGTCTCACTCAGCCACAATCTCTGCTGGTTTTCACAGCCAGAAGTCATGAGGACTTCTCTTCCTGGCACTGGAGCCCTGGGATAGTCTGGTGTGGAGCTGGGACCTCTCGCTCTTCAAGGGGGACCTCTACTGAGGTAGTGATTTTTAACTTCCCTCCTGATTTTTAACTGCCACATGTGGGTGTGGGGACCAGCCTCTTCAGAGCCTCCTCCCCTCCTATCAGTCTCCATGTGGCTTCTTCTGTATATCTTTAGTTACAGGACTTCTGTTCAGCTAGACTTCAGGTGATTCTCAATGATGTGTTCTGTGGTTTAGTTATAATTTTGATGTGGTCATGAGAGGAAGTGAGCACAATGTTTACCTATTCTGCCATCTTGACCGAAACAAACAAACAAACAAACAAACAAACAAACCTAAGCAGTATTTTTAAAGTAGCATTTATTTTTCCATTCTGCATTGAACAAGATTATGTTTAGTCCCATTGAAGAATGGACAGCATGAAGTGGTGATCAGAGTACATTGACATATAATAATTCAGACAGGAGCTAAGAAAAAGCACATTGTAGTTTATTTATCTCTGGAAAAGGGAAACACCTGCTTTCATTTAGGTTTCTCCAAATACTGGAAAGGGTTGTCAACCTTCTATTACATGCCCTAGAAGTCTCATCAATTTCAGTGTCCTTATTTACACCAAAGGAAATGGAGGCCCAGAAGAAGTGGCTGGTCTTGGATCAGAGCCTTTAGTGCTCAAGTGGAGGAGAGTGGGTTCCCGCCTCCACACTCCTAACAGAGTGGAGCCTCCTGGGATATTTTCGACCATGGCATAATTGTTAAGATCAGACTTAGCTAGAAACATTCATTTTGATGTTTTCAGAAACATTTTCTCTCAGAAAATCCTCAAAGCACTGTCACTTCCTGCAGTATCTGCTTGCTCAGATTGCTTCTCCAGGTTTCTTCCAGCCCCCTTGGTCATGATGAGGGAAGAAAGGACTGTGCATCTTTGATAATCTATTTTCTAGGCCCAATTTTGAAGCAAAGCACAAAATAATTAAAATTTTATGTGAATTGGCTCAGTCCTGCATATACACAAAATATTGCCCAGAAAGGAGACATCTGGCCTTAATAAAAGAAGAAAGGGCCTGTCATGTAAAAAAAACCCAGCTTCTCTGGTACCCACAGGTTCACCTACATTGCCACCTGGCTCAAGGGAGCACTGGTATCACACTTTCAGCCCTGGGAAGAGCAGAGACACAGTCTTCTCTGCAGAAGAAGCTGCAAGACATAGGAAAACCAAAGTTCCAGGCCAGGCTGGTCAGATGACAGAGCCACTGACCCAGTTATGAGTCCTGCCCACTGCCTAGTTGCAGACACTTACTAGATGCTCTGTTTTTGTTAGCACACAGCCTGAGCAATCAGTAGCAAAGGAGAAATGAGTAAGGATACTCTCTAATGAGCTGCCTTTAAACCTATTTAAAACTATATTTATGGGAGAAAAAGCTAAATATTTTCAAAGATGTAAGTGTAGCTAAAGAAAGGAGGCATGATCTTGATGCAAGTCAGTTTCAAAACATTTCATCTTTGTTTTAGAGGAACCTGGTATCCACCCACATATTTGCTACAAATAAAGCCTCAAGGAGAGTCATTAAATACCATGAAATAAATCTAGGACTTCAAGCCTAGAATCCAGGTGGTAATAGGTAAAGATTCATCTGCCCAAATCATTTAAGAAGTTCACTAAACATTTACAGCCCATGAAACAATGAATGTGGGCAGATGCTAGTTCATTTATAATAGTCCCATCTTTATCTTCTTCTACCTAAAGGCAAAACAGATAAATTCTACCAAAAGTTAGTATTTTCTCTAAGCAGAGGCCATTTTGTGTCAACTTCAAACTCTGTGATTCCTTCAACTAACTCACTCCTAAGTCAGTCCTTATTCTAAATGCCAAGACCCAGCAAAAAATAAATTTCTTGACTGGGTTCCCAGTACAGTGTGAGACCCAGACAAGGGCTATAATTTATAATAGTGTGACAAGTGCCCCACCAGGCCTGGACACAGTGCTGTCGGAGAATGGGGGTATGCAGGGCATACACATTGGCTTGAGGGTTCAGGGAAGGTCCCTTAAGGGTTTGTGAAAGTCCTGGTTAGAGTGAACCTCCGAGGATGAATAGGAGTGGGTACATGGAAAAGGAGAGAAAGGATGTATCGGACAGAAAAGGAACATTGAGGGGAAAGGAGCATGCCACATCTGAGGGGCTGTTTGAGAAAAAAAAAGAATGTTCAAAGAATTGAAATGATAATCCTAACTTTATAATAAAACAAAAGCATTTTGATTTGCTTTTAAAAAGTTTATTCTGGCTTCAGGGTAGGGAATAGATTAGAAACCATTAGAATTCAATGGATTAATATGGGTCCATGTGTAGAATTCAGGGATCTGCTGAATTGGAATAGGGAAAAAATACACCTGTAATTTCACTAATCTTTAACTAAAATTTACGTTCTCCAACAGCAGCATTCTTCCAATTCCTTCCTCCTGTCCTCTGCTGTTGTTGTCATACAGTTTACTTATACATGTTCTATAAACACACAATACATTGCAAATATTTTTGCTTTAGACACTCAGTGATATTTTGAAGCAATAAAAACTAGGAAAAATGAGTTTTATATTTGCATTTGTTTATGCCATTTCCAGTGTTCTTCATTTTTTTGTGTAGATCAGTGTCTGTTGGTATCATGTTTCTTCTGTCTGAAAAGTTTCTCTATCATTTGTTGAAGCTCAGGTCTGGCTGGAAATTTTTTTTCAGTTTTTATTTGTTGAAAAAGTATTTTTTTCTTTATTTTTAAAAGATACATAGAATTCTATCAAGGTTGCTATTTTCCCCATCAGCCCTTTAAAGATGTCACTCCATTGTCTTCTGAGCTGCATAGTTTCCGAAGAGATGTCTGCTGTCATTTTTGTCTATGTGCCTCTGTGTGTGGTGTGTTTTTTTCTGTCTCCAAGCCTTCCTCTTTGGCTTTCAGCAGTTTGACTATATGTCTAGATGGGTGTTTGTTTTTCTTTTTTTGCTTGTGTGTTTGTTTTTGTTATTTAACCTTCTAGGTGTTTGACAAATACTTGTTGTAAATGTCCAGGTTCCATCACTGCCCCGTTGCTTGGTTTCACATGGGGGCTAAGACTATAGGGACAGACATGTACCTGTCCCCAAGGAGCTCTACAGAGAGACAGTCAAGAGATGGTGGTGACTCAGAGTAGGGAAGTGGAGCTGAGAAGCAGACTATGGGAAGCTTAACATTCTGTGTCAATTGTTCATAATTAGGACTTTAAAAATGAAAACGGTTTCATTGAGATTGGTCAAATCTTGGTTTAAACATGTTTCCAGGGCTGACCGAGTGGCTCAGTTGGTTAAGAGCTCGCTCTAGAGTTTGAGCTCTGAGCAACAGTGGTTCGATTCCTGGCCCAAGCTGAGCAGCCGCTGAGCTGCCAACCAGTGGCAGGATGGCTCAGCTTAAAAAAAAAAAATAAAATAAACATGTTTCTAAGGATAATACATTAATATGCTGAGATTTTTCTTTACCTGCTAATGCAAAACTTGGCAGGGACTAAGTTCCTAAGTTTTTTTCTCCTTGACAGCTGGAAGAGAAGACTGAGAAAAACTTGGGAGAACCAGGCTCCACTACTGACAGCAAAGGGGCATTTAAGAAGGAGAGGGAGACACACCAGAAGCTCCTTGCTGACAGTCATGGCCTAGTCATGGACCTGCGGTGGCAGATCCATCACAATGAAAAGAACTGGAACCGGGAGAAGGTGGAACTTCTCGACCGCCTGGACAGAGATCGGCAGGAGTGGGAACAGCAAAAGAAGGAACTCTTGTGGAGAATAGAACAGGTAAGGAGGCACCCAGACACCAGAGGACAAGGAAGAGAGTAGAGACAGCTAAATTGACCTGGAAATCAGAGGATTTAGAGGGATAAAAAACACTGGGCTGCTCAGAGGTCCTTACTGTCTATACTTCAGGATGTTTCATGGTCCTCCAGAGGAAGAGGAAGAAATACTAAAATTTTTAGTATTGGAGACCTAGGCTCAGCCTTTCCATTACACAGATCTTTTCATTGCAAAGTTTATAAGTAACTTCCCTGTGTGTATCTATGGGTGGTGTGTATATGTTCAGGGGTGTGTGGGGGATAACTTTTTAAAGGAATTTAAAGACTAAACTTGAAAGATGAGTTATTTCAGGTCTTATAAAGTGATTTCTGTCAAACACAAATGAACTTTTAAGTTTGCCACTAAAGATGTGGTCACATGACTGCTCCAGCTTGAATGGAATTTTTGTCCATTAGTAAAGAAATTGCTGAATTAACTTGGAAGTCAGGCTGTTTGAACCTGCTGTGGATATTGCTGAGCTGTAACTAGATAGAACTATAGTCAGGGGAGGTAGCTGGTAGCTCATTGTCTTCAGCTAAACAAACAATTCAAAAACTCAGATGTGTTCAGGAGATGAGGGGAGTTGTTTTTGTACTTCCCAGATCATCACTCTCTGCATTGCGTCAGATTTAGCACAGTTTGCATAATTGTGGTTTTGTCTGAATGATGCACAGATTACATTTTCATATTAAATTGATGAAGGTTTAGAATTCCTCCCTGGCTGGATTTTTACATAGCATACATATATTTTATTTATTGCAACCATCACACTTATAAATTCATGAGGCCTCAAGGAAATGTATTAATCAATAAGAAACTGAGTTCAGGAAAAATAACCTAATTACTCTATTACAAATACCCATACTGCCTGCATTTATGTGGGAGCCCTTTGAAAAATGTGCTCCATTATCCCCAGACATGGTACCTGTGTTATGCAGTTACAGAGGCAAAGGTTAGTTTCTGCAAACCATAGGGGAGTGAGGGAGGGAGAATGAACTAAAAGAAACTTGGAGCCTATTGCTCAGAGAGCATTGAGAAAGAAAGAAGTTCACTACAGAGAAAGGAGCTGAAGCTCTTCCTAGGCTGGATTACACTCACACTCACACAACTGAGTCACCATATTGATATTTGATATGGCTCATTTCAAAATTCCCTAAATTCTATCAGAGGAAAGTTGGCCACTTCCTATTTGGCCTAGAAATACCAGCACTTGAGGAGAATCTTCTGTATTAAATACCCTGTGTGCCTGTGATCAGTTGTTCAGTGGACATTGTAGGGGCAAAGCATTATGTGTTCTTATGAAATGGTCACAGATTTATCATATCCAACTTTAGCTAACCAGTATCACAGTATCACAATAACTCTAGGCACCTTGTTACCAGGGAAGTTCCCTCTTGGCCTTCCCGCCAGGATCTCTCACTTTGTCTCCTTCCCATACCCCAGCAAGGCCATCACGATCTGTACCCTTCTGGGTCCCCTTTGCCTGTTAGCCGTAGGCTTGTTGGTCTTGTCACAACTTCATATTGGAAGTCACACCTTGGATATAAATTAAGCAAGTCCTTTAGGGTTCTTTTGTTTTTTACTTTTGAAAATGAGGAAATTCTAGTAAAGAGAAAATTGGTAAGACATCCGAAGATACTCATCTTTTGAAGAGTTAATGACAGGGATGAGCAGTTGCCTCCATAATTTGGAAAGAGAAGAGGGGAAAGGAGCTGAACCCCATTTCTACAACAATTCTACCAAGCTGATAGCTCCAGAATTTAGTCCTCAAGGTTAACATCTTTGAGCATAATGAGTTCCGGGCATTCATCTGTTCCTGAAATCTGTGTGTGTGGATCCCATAGGCTTTGTACAATGATTTCACTGCTGTTTTTAGAAGAGGGTTTGTTGCCAGTGAATGCTGCTTTAGATATGTAATGGTGGCTTTCAAAAATAAACCTGGCCTTTTCCTCCAAAATATTCAAGGTTTTCAAAGAGGATTTTATAAATCTCAGTGCCCAATCCTGAAAATTAGGTAAAGTAGTTTATAGGCATTTTTTGTGAAAGAGGAAATTGGCTAAAGTGTGTATGTGTGTATGTAGAGATTTGGTTTATCAGTTACTGGGTTGCTCATTTAACTTTTAGTTACACATTCCACAGGTAAACAACAATTATAGGTGAACATTCTTAATAATTTATGCTCTCAATATTTGACTACTTGGTGAGCCATATAACCTTGACTATGATAACCTAATACAGATGGTGAAAGAAGTAACACTAAATTCATTTGCCACTTTCAGAACACATGCTTCATACTTGTCTGGTGTCGTTGAATTCCTGCACAATTTCTGTGCCACATGAGGCATTTTATATGATGAATGACTGTGGGAGTGTGGGTAAGGTCATATAACACATATCATCTATCTTATCAGCATCTCTTGTCTCAATCCAAATTTGATTGGGTCATAGTTAACTTTTATGGCGTCACACTACATTTCTCCTTAGAATTGTTAAATTCCCAGTTAACATATAGATGATAGGACTTGCAGCTCTGAAGGGCTGAAAGTTCATGTGTCATTCCGTTCTCCTTCCAGTAACTTCCTTAGATCTGTTGCCTCTACTACACAAAGGCCATTCTTTTAAAACCTGTTCACAAAGTGCCCTTTTTTCTTTTGACCAGTTCAGATAAGGTGACACTCTTGAGGGTTTATTGTTTCCTGTGTTATTTGAAATGCAAATCATTTAAATTTTCTGTTTGCATTACAGGTTGTTCTACTGCAGGATTCTAAGTACAGTAATTGCTGATGCCTGGTTTGAAATGACTCTCCTAGGAAACCCTATCCTTTTAAGGACCCATTATTCTATTACAACACCCCAGAGGCATCTTAGCAGTAGATACCTCCAGCTAAAATCCTTCCAGTTCATTTTTAGGAAACCTAACACTTACCAGCTTTAGTGTACATTGCTCCTGGCTGTGGGGGTTTATTTTTGAAATCCCACTTTCACTGAGATAGAACCTGCTTGTTCATCACTCTCCTCTTTGATCATTCTTCCCCCTCTTCACACACACCCTCAGTGTACATTTACAGCTTCAAATGTGATTTTCGCATTTTAATTCCTTGCCCAAAATAACTTGGAGATGATCATGTGTTGAAACTAAATTGTGCTGACATGCATTAGATGAACATAATAAAAAACTTTTCTTTTTATTTTTTATTTTTAAAGAATACATTTAGCATCTTTAAGAGAACTGAAGAACTGTCATGGGGAGGGCGGAGCTAAAACCCAAAGTGACTTGCTTGTTCCCTAATTCAACTGTGATCCTGTCTCAAACTCTAACATTGAAGCTCTGGCTGCTTGAATCTCCAGCTTTCTCGTAAAATGAAGATAATACTCTGTTACTTTGGTTCCACCATCTCAGAAATTGCTAAAATATGAGTTAGTTTTTTATCCCCATTATTTCACATGGCTTTGTTCCTGATTCACAGACTACACTTATATCCAGTTTGTGAATGAAGATTTAAATTGGGACACAAAGGTATAGTTTATGAAAGATGCTTTGTTAAACAATAAATTAGTATGCTTCCAAGGGAGTTTTAGAACTTCCTGACACCGTCCCAGCACTTAAGTATTAAAAATCTTCCTTCTGCTACCCCTTCAGGGCAAACCCAAATGTCACTTTAGTCATTCGATAATTTACTTATTCAAAAGAGGAGCCGATGTGTAGAGTGCATGAACATGTCATCCAATGAAGAGCCCATTAAGGATATGTAGGTGCAAATATGCTCAGCTCTGTCTCTCAACTGTGCTTTCTGTGCATATTTTGATAAGGAGGCAGTGAGGTAAGCTTGGGAGACCTAGGGAAAGCCATCCACTTGAGCTTCTCTCACACCATTTTCCTGTCTGTCCATTGGCTCCCTACCTGAAGGGCCTCCATGTGGTTCTATGCTGTAAATAGACAAGGTGGTTATCAGTGTGCCGCAGTCCTGGAATCAGTCAGTGGTGGTTTCACTGACAAACAGTGAGCTTTACAATGGGCCCAGCCTAGAAGAGAGACATGTTATCCCCATTTACAGGTGAGGAGACTGAGCTGAGAAGAGTGCCCTAACTTTACACCTGCTAGCAAGCCAGCAAGCTGTGAAACAATGGTTCTAGTTCAGGTCTTCTTAACTCCAGGTGGTCCTGTGTTTTCCCCCAGCGCTTCTTGAGCTAACCAAGTCAAGCCAAAAAAAAAAAAAATATATATATATATACATATATATATATATATATGTATATATATATGTATATGAATCAATGTTTATGTTTGTTTGTTTTTGTTTTCAGTCATATCAGATCTTTAATTACGTTTATAGTAAAGTTTTATACATCCCAAGCAAAGTATAAGTTGTTTTTGACAACCGGTGATTATAACCCAGTTTGATTACTCAGGTTAGACATAGGGCCGATTCCACATAATTTGGAATTAGTACTCTGTTATTATTACAAAACTCTGCTGGTTAGGAAAATTAAATTCACCCTTAGAAGTTTGCTGTCACTAATGGTTTTCCATTGAGTGTTCCTTAAGTTATGAAGGTAATTACAAAAGAGAGTTCTAAATATGTCATTTAACAATGTATAGTTTCCTGTGAGTACAGTACCCAAAATTACATACAATAACATAGATTTTCGTCAGAAGGAGTTGGCTTGTGTGTGGTTAATACAGATTTTCAGTCCAGATAAAATTATAATTAAAAAATCCACATTTCTAATGTTGGGTTACATTTTGAAATTAAAGTCAGAATTTTAAGAACGTTTACTTCTTTGAGATGTGAGCTGTGGAGTTATAGATGGATCCATCTATAATTCCAAATCGTGGAGAAACCATGGTCTTAGGAGAGTAACAGAAAAAAATGGTTTTCATTTTTAAAACCCTGAAGTTACAGAAAGAAAACAGTCCCCCGAGAGGTGGCAGTTTCCTCTGTGATCAAGAAGAAGACAATATCCGCCCCTTTGCCCCCCCTGGAAGTCCCCGAGTGCTCTGTCCAGTGGGGATGTGGCCCTGTGCAGACACAGACTCCACCCCGTTTGAAGATCGACCGCTGTCCAAGCTGAAGGAATCGGACAGGTGCTCAGCCCGGGAGAACCTCTACTTGGACGCCCTGTCCCTGGATGATGAGCCCGAGGAGCCTCCGGCCCATGGACCCCAGAGAGAGTTCAGGAACTGCCTTCCCGAGGTCGGCTTGGGTTTTGGGGTTCAGTTAATTACTACAGGACCAGTGGGTTGTTGGGAAACCTAGCCATGTGTCTGGTAGGCTCTAGGGCTGGCGTATAGCAGCCTCTGTGTTGAGTAAAAATGAAACTTTCACAATGCCAAGAGCTTTGCTTGGTGGTCTGACCCAAAACTCCTAGCATGTGCTGTAGTCAGTTTCACTTTGCCAACTTGCCTTGGGTTTGGAAATACAGGGCTCATGTCCTATGTAAACAGAAAGGTCTCTCGAATGGGCATGTCCAGTGAAACACTGTAGGAAACATCATTCTAGGAAGTGTAGATCTTCAGCTTTTTAAAAAACCATAGCACAGTCTTCTCTGACCGTAGAAAACTTACTAATAACAACAGAAAAATCAGTTTTATAGAAAGTACCTCACATTTGCAAGTAACAAATGCCACCAAACAATGACATACCATAAATATCTCATTCTGTGAAAAGGAAAAAACCCAAGATGTAGAAACCGTATGTAAATTAGATCATCAAATAGGTGAGCCAAACTCTGTGCTGAAATTTCCATGGCACAGCATCAGGTTTTTCTGGTTATGTCCTTTCTAAAAGCAGGTTTTAAAAATTGATTTTAAGAATAATTACCTGTGAGACAGTTCAACAGTTGTTATACCTGTCATTTAACCTGTCCCGAGTACTTAATAGACTTAGAAGAGTTCACGTCAAATAGTGTTGTTGAAATGTGGGGAAATTATACTTCAGTCATGTGCCAGCAAGGTCAGGTGCCCTCTCTTCAGCAATATGTACCCAGTCGATGCAACATTGCCAATATGCTGCCCTGTTTGATCTATTGGCAATCTCACATGATTTAGTTTCACAGCAGAGAGAAGGCAGCTAGGGATGGGGAGACTATCAGTGTCAGCTCTGCTGTGGCCTGGACCCCACAATGATTTGCATGGCAGAGACTCGGGCCATGCTCACTAAGTGGAAGCTCACCAGGCTGTTTACTGTACTGATGAATACATTTCTCTTACCATCGAGGACTTGCAAGGATCCTCGCGCCTTCTTCAAGACCATGTCAGCATGTGGGTGTTCTCTCAAGACAACCTGTGTTCATGCTGTTCTCTGCCAGCTTAGCTGTCATTCTTCTTAAGCAGAAGTCCCTGTAACTTCATCTCTGATTCGAAGTGGTAATGTTTAAAACCAAGAAAGCGCGCAAGCCTAAGGATGTCACACCAACCTCTATAAGTGAGGCTTAGACCAAGGGACATCAGTCTGCTAGCTCACGCTGTCACCCTCATCTTTCCTTCCCCCTCTTCCCTCCCCCTTCCCCCACACCACACACACACACACACACACACACACACACACACACACACATAGACAACCAGGTCATTATAAAGCCAGGTTTGAAATTCATGTAGTCAGCAAGGTCCTTTGAAGAAGCACAGGAGAGCCACTTCTTCGATGACAAAGTTTATAGCAGGTTTTTCTCATTCATGTGGGATCCTCCCTGGACTGCAGAAGCTCTAACCCCTCATCACACTGTGGATTCTGGTTTTATTATTGTACTTCAAAGGGCTGAAGGGCAGCACTCCCAACCAAAATTCAGCTCTGGGTACATTTTTAATGGTGTTTTCCCAGGGCAGGAGAGCAAAACAAATCACTTAGCACACTTAAGGCTCCATAGGCAACCAATATTAACTGATTCAGACAAACTTATTTCTTCTTTATAGGAAGAAGAAAATCACAAGGGAAATCTTCAAAGGTAAGTAGGATTGATGAAAACAATAGTAGACAACTGAAATAAAATCCTTTTGGTCTTAAAATTCCAGCTTGTCATTGTGGTCTATTTTAACACTCTTCACATGACTTCTTCAAATAAGACTTCTGAATAAGTAGTTGCTTTATTATTTTTATTTCAAAACTATGGTATTTTCCATAGTTAGCAACAAAAAGGCCAGAGATGTGCAGTGTATTAGTGTTAGGGTAAGAACTTTGCAGTTGTAGTTGTGTGTTGTGTATATAAAGGAAAGATTGTCTTAAATGGAATTTTGGTTTTTGAAAAGTCCATGGAAACCCCTCTCTTCTAACTTAAAGTCTGAAAAAAACTTCCCTTTGATAGGCTGTGAGACATTTTATATACTGTACATTTAAAAACTCTACTAGTAGGGATTTATTAAAATATTTCCCAGAAACAATCCTTGAAGTAGATGTAAAGTACTTGATGTTGTTGATATTATTTAGTAATCATATATTTTAGGTCATCTGTATGATGGGACATTTTGTAAAGAGACACATATAAACAAATTTATTTAAATTTAAACATTAAAAATGCACAACTGAGAGGTAAGTACAGAGATTTCCCATACCCGCCTCCCCCCAACCCACACACAGCCTTTTTTCTTTATAGATGAATATGTACCATTTCCGCTACATACGTAAAATTTCTCCTTTGGGCCATTTGATATTTTCAGATCTCCTCATCCCTGGTTTTTCTATGAACTTCGAGTCCATGGATTACCCTCTCCTGCCCATTTTGCCCTGTATCAGATTCATCCAAGACCTAGAATTGCATATGGTATGTTTCTGTCCTTGAAGACCTGTCTTGTCTGGTCATTCTCAGACTGTACAGGTCAGCACTTGAGAGCTCAGGCTCAAGAGCCAAATAGTCTGGGTACAAATCCACTTTTGCCCCTCACTAGCCATGTGACTATGGGTAAGTTATGTAACTGATTTGTGCCTCAGTTTCCTCATCTGTAAACAGGAGGTATTTAGATTTTTTTTTTACAGCTTACATATGTTAATACACATAAAGCAATGACTGCACAGAATAAGCAGTAAGCAAAGCTTAGCTATCATTATATCCTCCACTTTTCTTCCTTTCTTAGCAGAGCTCCTCCTTGCTCTGTAGCTTTTTATTAATTGCTTCTGTTAACTTCAAAAGTAATCCATGTTTGTAAAATTTAAACAATATCAAAATGTCCAAAGTAAGAAAGTACATGTGTCCTCCCCATCGTTCCCTTTTCCCTCTAGCTTCTAGCAGTTTCGTGTGCTCCCTCCCTACTTTCTTATATGCACCTTGATGTATCTGCACACGTTTCAAGTGCTTCCTGATTTTTGTAGTTTTGTTTCACTTTGGATGCTGCTAAGGTTGATGCGTTTCCTTTCTCTGTCCTCACTCTGTTCCACGATATCCATCCAAGCTCCAAAGGCAAAAGTCCCTACACAGATGCCATTGATTTAACTCTGTGAGTAGGTCCTCTGTGAGCAGAAGCCAGGGTTAGATGAGCTTCGTCCAAACAGTGTGGCAGGCTCAGGGCTTCGGTATCTGCAGGACACTTCCAGCCCCCAGTAAACAGTGTTGTGAAGCTCATTATTAATTCAGCAAATCCTTGACTGGATCAGAGACAAGAAGAGGAAAAATCACTTTTGCTGGAAAGCTTAAAACCTAGCAACAAATCAACCCATGCATTTATTTACAGCACTGGTTATAGCCAGCTTTCTGTTATTCAGGTGACCATTGGACAGTTTGCAGATTATTTCTGACAACAACAACAAAAATACCACTGACTTTAGCCTCTAGTGAGAAATAACAAAGTGGAATGCCCAACAGTGGCATTTGTAGCCTGCTCTTTTACCCCACTGTGACAACCACAAGAGGATGTGCACTGGGGTGAGGGCAAAGACACCTCAAGCTTTGCTGGTTCTGTGGTACACAGACCCCAATTCTATGATGGAGTGGTCCATGGACTCTGTCTGGGACCCCTTCAGTAGGGCCTGGCTGGTCTAGAACCCTAGGTATTCAAGCCTGCGTTTGGGGGTGGGCAGATATTAATATGTCCTATGAGAAAGTGGTCTAGTTGCAGACAGTGAGTCTGCATACACTTCACCTCCTCAACACCCTACCTGGAGGGATTCCAGGCCAGAGGATCCAGGGCCTGAGCCGCCAGGCATGGCTAGCTCCAAGCCTCCTTCCTGGCCACCGCTTCTTTGCCCCAGGTGGGTTGACAAGCTGCCTGCGCACTCCAGTAACCCACTGTTTTAGCATGTCAAAATCCCCAGCCTGCCCAACCCTACAGGAGGCAGTCAGTAAATTCATGTCAAATAGAAATATATCAAATTAAAGTGCTAATCTATTGAGGAATCTACATCCAAATCTACGTCTATCAGGCAGCAGCTTATCAAAACGGGCTGTTGCTTTAGTTCATCCATCATCACCCTTCATTGTGTGCATGTGTGCTGCAGACATCTTTCTCTTGTCCAGGAATATAGGAGGAGCAAGAGTAAAGAAAAAGCTTGACTATAAAGGAGGGACCAGAGAGGGAAGGGAAAAGCCGAGCCCTGTTGGTGGATTTGGGCAGGGCCAGATGGAATTGAAGGCACCGGTCAGTAGATGGAGAGGTCAGGCCACAGACAGGCTTCCCTTCTTCCTGTGGAGCACCATAGGCTAAAATGAAACCATCCAAAGTGGGTTTGGAGCTTAGCTATGACTGCCCAGTAATCCCACCCTTCCACTTGTTCCCACAGTGTTTGAGGGTTGGTTGTACTACATTCTGACCAATACAAGCTCCTGGAACAATTCTAGAGCAATGAAAAATCCAATAAACATCCACAGGGTCAGTTCAGGAGTAGAGAACATCAAGCAACTGGAAAGTGGTCTAATAGTTCAGGTGGATACTGACATATATAGACACTTCTTGTGCGGGCAGGACACATGTGCTACACTGGGTTAAGGGTTCACAGGTCAGCGGACTCCATATTTAGCGGGCAGCTAACACTGTTTTCTCTCCCACTTTTCCCAGGGCGGTGTCTGTGTCTTCCATGTCTGAGTTTCAGCGCTTGATGGACGTCTCTCCCTTCCTGCCGGAGAAAGGCCTACCTGCTGCCAGCAGCAAGGAGGACGTCACTCCACCCCTGTCTCCTGACGACCTGAAGTACATTGAAGAATACAATGGCAAGAGCTGGGATGAGAAGCCCCCAGGCTCCTGGGCAGACAGGACCGAGGTGGGGCGGGCAGGGAGCAATGCCAGCACCGATCCTTTCCCTGACTCCTCCTGGTACCTCACCACGAGCATCACCATGACCACGGACACCATGACCAGCCCAGAGCACTGCCAGAAACAGCCCCTGCGGAGCCACGTCCGTAGTGAGCTGTCAGGGGTGCGGGTGATGCACAGCCCACCTGCGATCCGCAGGCTGGACAGCATCATGGTGGCGGGTGATGAGGGCTCAGGTTGCCCAGAACCCGAGGGCCCGTTTCCTGCAAGCAGAGCCAGAGGAGGCACAGGAGACACAAAAGGGGGCCCCTCAGAACACATGCTTAGCAGGTGGCCTTGTGGCCCCTCCAGGCACCCCCAAGACTATGGGGAGGGAGGGCTGCACCCCCTCAATAGTGCTCTATGCACCCCCCTGGGTTTCACCTCCCCACTGCACAGCCTGGAGTTGTCCAAGAACATGAGTGATGACATGAAGGAGGTGGCCTTTTCCGTCAGGAATGCCATCTGCTCCAGTTCCCCTGGATCCGTGGTCAAGGACATGGCATGCCAGACCAATGGGTCCCGGACGACTGGGACACAGACTGCTCAGACTATCAGCATCGGCATGCAGACCGAAGCCTTGCGTAGCAGTGCCATCACCAGCAGCCCCCACAAGTGTCTCACACCGAAGGCAGGGGGTGGTGCCACACCCGCATCATCTCCATCCCGCGGCCTTAGGAGCAGGCAGGTGGCCCCCGCCATTGAGAAGGTGCAGGCCAAGTTTGAACGCACATGCTGCTCCCCTAAGTACGGGTCTCCCAAGCTGCAAAGGAAACCCCTCCCCAAAGCTGACCAGCCAAATAACAGGACCTCACCAGGGCTGGCCCAGAAGGGGTGCAGCGAGTCGGCCTGGGCCCGCTCCACCACCACACGGGAGAGCCCTGTGCACACCGCCATCAATGACGGCCTCTCCAGCCTCTTTAACATCATTGACCACAGCCCCGTGGTGCAGGACCCCTTCCAGAAGGGGACACGGGCTGGGAGTCGGTCTCGCTGGGCAGAACCCCAGCTGGAGCTGGGCCCAAGCCAGGACACCGGCCCCAGTTCCCGGGTGCAGTCACCCAGCCCCATTGAGGTTGCCTCAGAGACATGTAGGGAAGAAGGGGGAGAGGACACGCCTGTGAGGCAGGACTTATCTGCTCCCCCTGGCTACACGCTCACCGAGAATGTAGCCCGGATCCTCAACAAGAAGCTGTTGGAGCATGCCTTAAAAGAGGAGAGGAGGCAGGCCCCCCAGGGCCTCCCAAGTCTCAACAGTGACAGCCACATGGGAGAAAAAGCCAAAGCTGAATCAGGGTCCATTGAGGTAATGAAGGTTGCGTATTCCACACCCTTACTCTCCAGCTCCTCCATTTAAATTTTGGGAAAACAGGTTTGAACCTGGGATTGTGTTAGGTCATTTGATTTCAAGAATCCTGGTCCATAATATGTGAGCTGGGGAGATACTGGGTTTATAGGAGAATGGATTAGGTAGAAACACAAACCTCTGGTTTAAGTGATCGATGCTCATATGTTTATCTGAGCTTTTCATCCAGGGTCATAATTTGCCCTTTCTGGATGAATTTATGTCCTAGGAATGTATATGTGAAGTATGTGAGAGTCGTGTCAGGGCTTTCTGCATGCTCCAGATCTTTTTATGTGACGATACAAGAGGTATACTAGAGAGGGTTTTGAGAGTATGGATTCTAGAACCTCTCTCATGAGGAACTACAAGAACAGCTGGATTCCAGTGTTGACTTCAGTGCAAAGTAGTAGTCTTACGTTTCACAAATCACGCACCATCTCTGTGTCAATGAGTCCCCCTAGCAATAAAACCAGTGAGGCAAATAGATGCAATCAAAATCTTGCCTTCATACAATGTGGTTATTATTTCCCTCACACATCACATATTATTACATTGTGTATGACCTCACATATAATATTGTTATTATGTGATTATTACTATATTCCCCTTACCATTATTCTCAAATCAGTCAACCTTGAACTCTGTTCTGATACATATCCACACGTGGTATATTTGTACCATTCCACTTTAAAAGACAATCCCCATTTCCACTTCAAGAATGAGCAAAAAAGCCCAGTGACAATGTGGTGAAAGAAATGGTGATGCTGGCCTCAGAGTTCACATGATGCTGAGGACACAGTCCCCAGCCAGCCCTTGGCCAGTCACTGTTCGGGAGTGATCCCACATGTAGACTTAAGAAAGAGCCCTGACCCACCAGTAGCCCAGATGGACAAAGTCCACACCAGTGGGAACCAGACACCCACAAGCATTCATTCTCCAGGCAGAGCAGCCCAAGCAGATGGCAAAGGTCGGAGAAAAGGAGGAGTGCTCCCTGAGCTGCCGGCTGCTCGGGCTTCACAGGTGAGAGGAGGAGGAAGATGTATTGGGTTGTCAGAAAAGTCATGATGTATTTTTTCTATGTTTTTCGTTGCAAAAATGCGTCATGACTTCTGAAAACCCAATAATTCCACCTTCTGCACCACATTTCCCACAGGGGGAGCAGTGAGAGCCAGGTTCCCAGTCTAACCCACCAAGAGTATTTCATTCAAAATACAGAGTTTAAATCTGAAATACCTCACACCATGTGAAGTTGCCAGTGGCCTACAGAAGCCTCGATGCCATGTGGTTCAACCTAACTTGGCAGTATATGGCCCACATGTTCTGTGACTCCGTGATTGAGTGGTTTACATGCTCCAAGAAGGACAAATACCATGGTTGAGTGTTCTCAGGTGACAGATGGGCTCTTCTGTAGGCTTCTGTTATGCCCATCCCTCAGGAGCCCACAGGTAAGTGAGTTCTGTGGCAGACAGTCTATTTGTGTGAATGTCCTGCCTTTCCAGGGCTCTGGAGCAATCATCTGAAATCAGGGCTTGGTCCCAAAGCATTAAGTGGCTGTGTTTGTAGTGCCCATTTATATTAGAGACTAAATAGGAATTAACTTTTAAGAACCAAAAAATGCTTTGAGTTACTAACAGTAAATGCTCCAAGCAATCTATGGGGATATAAAGAAAATGGTTTAATGACTGAATCACAAGTCTAAGGCATGAAAATGGTTTCATCAGTACAAAGCTGTACACTGCCCCCCTTGGTCCTTTCTAAAGTGTCTATTTAGATTTTCTTACTCGGTGTGTTTGTTACCATGAGAGCTGATTGGCGACTTTGAAGAAAGCACAGCACAGTTTTAGGGGTTCAGAACCTGCATGGAGCACTCCCTGGCACTGTTTAAATGTTGTGGGGGGTTTTTCCCCTTTTTCTGATGGATCTGCTTGCTCTAGACTCCCATGGCATTGTTCCTTGTTTAATTGACTTACTGTATTAGGCCCATTGGAGAGCCCTTCTCATCACTCCGTAAGTGATGTT
This sequence comes from Hipposideros armiger, assembly GCF_001890085.2. Taxonomy (NCBI): domain Eukaryota; kingdom Metazoa; phylum Chordata; class Mammalia; order Chiroptera; family Hipposideridae; genus Hipposideros; species Hipposideros armiger. The sequence goes on along the minus strand of NW_017731486.1, from coordinate 2,019,823 downwards.
GTAGTTCTAGGTTTTCATTCCAAAGTCACCAGAACTAACTCTGATGTCCCAACCTGCTCTGAGTACCCTGTGTGGCCTCTAGCCCTGAACGTTCACTGGGACATCTAGACATAGGTGACACAGGGATCCTGACGAGGACTGTGCATTACAGAAAGTACCCCTTTCTCCCCTCACTCTTACCCCACAAGCTACTTATTCATTTTCTCTTGAAGCCATAGCACTAATGCAGCAATGCAGAGAGAAGCTGTAAGGAGTTCTGGTGTGAAGAAAATGAGAATGATCTGGAAATGTAATGCTATTCTTCCCTCCCATGTCTGGGTGGAAATTGAGAGGGGAAGTTTTTGGTATGAGCAGTGGTTGTTTTGATCATTGTAACTAAAACAAACCTGGCTGTTCTATGCTCTCTGTTTCAAATACAAGAGTCCGATGACTTCCATCTCTCATTGCGCCAAAGGGTGTTTGAAATGTTAAAAACCAAAGGGCAACTCAGGGAAGAATAGAAACCGGAAGGGGGAGGCCTGTTGCTGTTCTGCAGTGAGGGTCCCTCCTTCCTCTGGACCGAGGCAGAAGAGAGGTCTGTGAGCACGTGCCACTTCTGTGGGACCCCACACCTCTGATAGCTGTCCCTGGAGCTGGCACCCTGCTTGTAGACGTTAAGCCTTTACTGTTTTTCTTTTTTAAAAAAATACTTTCCAACCTACTTGATTTTCTTTTCTTTCTGTCTGTTCTGTACAGAACCAAACTGTCTTACTAACTGCCCCCTGGGGACTCTAGTCCTGCCTGCCTCACGCCGTAAGTGCTTTCTTTCTTGTTTCCAGACTGTCTGAAGAGGTCATTTGTGTAACTTGGGTTTGGCATCTGACACCCAGAAACAAGGCAGAATCGTCCCAGGTAGATTTGCTCTCTAGATGCAGCTGCCAGCGCTGGTCCAGGGGAAGCCTGGATAATCCCATTTGCCGACTGCTGACTTCTTGGTGCAAAGAAAGGCTTTCAGGTTATAGAGATCCTGCTGAAACTTCTGCTCTCTTGTGCAGTTTGTAGCCCATATGCTTTCAGAGGGGTAAAGGGACATTGACTGGAGAGGGGACTGTCTCTGGCACAGACTTCTAGCCTGTGGGGGTCTCTGAGCCAAGCATTTTGCCAGTCAGCCTGGACCTGCTACCTGTATTTGGTAGCATGTATGCACTACCACATGCTGTAATGAGGTGTGACCATAATGCCATAAGGCTTCTCTCTTTTTTCTAACCACACCAGAAGGAATAAAAGCAAATGCATCTTGTCCTTCCAAGCACCGTAGGTGACCTAGTAGGTGCTCAATAAATATTTGTTGATTGAATAAACAACAAAGTCATTCCTGCTCCAAAATATATTCTTACAGAATTGCCTTCAGAACCTCAATCAAGGCATATGAGAAAATACCAACCTTGTTTTTGATAAGGATATTGTCAACCACCCACCTCATCCACTGGTCTTAACTCAAAGTGCTGAGTACCAAAATACAATTGTCTCTCAAAGACTAAAGAGGTGCTCCAATGATCAAACGCCCACATAGCACACTGCAGTGGCTTGTCAGGAAAGGACAGCATCATTTGCTTATATGTGCTGGTGTGTTACTAAAGAGAAAGTTCATTCCCTTGAACTCATGGTCTCAACATTTCTTCCTAGAGGAGACAAATAGATGCTAGTGAAGAGGTGGCACAAAACTAATGGAAAGCCCATTCTCATCCAGCATCAGCCAGATGGAAATGGGCTGTATGGTGTAAGATAGACATATAGCAGCAGCCTCAGCAGCGCGCACAGGCACACAGACACACACACACCTCACAATACCAGGAGCAGTGACACCAAAAGACACAAAACAGCAGATATCCCAAACCATATGTCCCCTCATACCCTGGGCTGAGGTGAGGTGAGGACAGAGCTCACCCCTATGATAGTTCACATTTCAGCTATTTCAAATGCTGATGGTCTTTTCACAGGTGAGGTGCCCCTGGCTGTCACGGTTCTCAAAAGCATAAATGCTTTGCTGATGAAGCCTTCCCTGTTGTCATATAAAGTGTCAACCACAAAAGAGGCAGGGAACTTTAAGAAGTAGACTGCAGTGTTAGTGCTCTTTTTCTGCTGACTACAGGGAGACAACCACCTCACTCCATCACTCTTCAGAAACACTGCGTGTTCTGCCTTCCATCTTCCTTCCTGGTCACATTGTCTGCCATACTGTCTTTCAACACAGCCGGCTGTCTCTTCCCTGCCGTTGCTTCCCTGCTCCTCTGACTAAATGTTCCTCATTCTGGTCTTTGCAGTTGCTTGTCACCTCTCTTTAAGTCCTCTGACTTACTTCCTGACTGGCTCTGAGGATCTTTGCTCTGTGTCATCCTTCATTGCAGTGGTTTACCATCTCAGCTTTTTGTTGTCTGAGTGTCATTTGGGCAGTTCCACCCTGTGGAAATCATCATTCCTCATACCACAGCTTTTCACATTTCTCTGTACCAGCAAATTCCAGGTTTGAGTGTCCTTTTTTTTCTATTGTGCAGACTGAGGACAAGTAGTTCAACATTCATTCAAACCAAAAAAACGAGCAGTTGCCCTTGAGAAGTATCACAGATGATTTGCATCACGGTTGAGTGTGTCTTGCATTATCTGTTCTCGGAAGGTGTGGGATGCCTACAACACAAAAGCACAAGTGCACTCTGATTCCACTTTTTAAAACGCTGCTGCAAGGAGAAGTCATTAAAGAAAATGAGACCTAAATTAAAATTTCTGCCTGCAGCATTTTTTCCATGTTGTGGGAGTTTGTTTAACCCACTGCCGGTCATTTTGGAATAAACAGTAGCAGAGTTTGTTTTAAGGTGAATCTCGTTGCTAATATAGCTGGATGAAATCCTAAATCTCTTCATGCCCTCAACAGACGAAGGCATAGGGAGACTGACCTCTTAGGAACAGCCACTGTTGCTAAGTGCAGGAGGGCCAAAATGACAGGATCAGCTGGGTCAGAATATAGCCACGTGGACTGTGGAGGCCACATGTGGCCTGCGGCTCTCTCCACTCTGTGTATGCTCCAGCCCAGTTCTGAAGGTGCTCTGTAAACACACCCATCTCATGCCATTGCTGCTTTTTTTCCTAATTTGAAAATTTCACATTACTGTCGTCACTGATCATTCATGTTGAATTCTTTACTTACCATTTTAAGTTATTCTCCATGAGCAGAATATGAATTAACATTCATAATTTGTTGCCCCTGGTCTATGGCATTTAACTTGAGTCTGTCGAGAAGTATGTTTGGGGTATATCATCCCCTAGAGGAACTGACAGTCTGAGTAACCCTGTCTTTCTCTTTCTGGCTTTGAAGGAACTACCTTGTTCCGCACTAGCTCCATCCCTAGAACCCTGCTTCTCCAGGCCCGAGAGACCAGCAAACCGTCGCCCTCCATCCCGTTGGGCCCCATATTCCCCCACTGCCTCACCGGTTCAGTCACTCAGAGACCCGACCTCCTTGGAGGAGCTCGGCGATGAAGAGCCGCCTGGGGAGAAGCTACACCTGTGACATGATGCAAGCTTGCATGGATTATCACGGAATAATTCACTGTAATTTGCATAAGCACACCATCATCATCAACCACACTCCACTCATAAGGAGAGATCTGGTTTTCCCAAGGTCAAAGAATGTTTTTAAAAAAAACACAGCTGCTGAATGTTCAACCTGTGAACCTGAGATGTTTCTAGAATGAAACAGTAAATGTGCCTGTAATAACTTAATTTTTTTCATAGCTCAGAAAACTATTTTTGTCTCCATCTTTTTTACACACAATATATTAAACAAAAAAGGTAAATAAGATATAAATAAATTAAAAAAATAAAAGTTTTAAAGATGTACATTTTAAGAGATTCTGAACACCCTCTCAATACTGACTGCCTCTCTGTTAAATTTGCACTGTTACGTTTTAGTTTGGTTTATTTCCATGTTGCATTAGAGTGTTTTAAGTTAATTTTATTTTGTCAGTGTTTTTGGTTTTTAAGAATTTTTGAAATGCTTCAGACTGTCTGATTCATGAACTTTCTATAGTGAAAAAGCCACGAAGCCAGTAGACAAGACAGATATCCTGTATACTGAAGGGGATACATGTCAGCATTTTGGAAAAGGTAGAGAGTCCTTAGCTGGGCTTACCAAATTCTCTGTATAATCCACATATTCTACTCTACTTGCACGTCTTCAGGTTCGAAGCACTGGGGTGCATGTACATACTGCTATTGTGGTCTTATCATCACCTAAGTGTGAGTCTTCTGTCCCACTGTGATACATTGTGAAATCACTTGTACTGTATTTTTGTTGTCTTCTTGCATTGATGATATAACAGCAATGACATTTTTAAATTGTTGAAAGATTAACTGGCAATATGCAGTGTTTACTCAAAATTTTCTGTTTAAGGAAAAATACTACAAAAAGTCATGAGGATACCAAATTGAAACGGAGTCTGTATGAGACGATGATGAAGTAGAAATAAAGCCTTTACAAAATGGCAGTCTGTTCCTGCATCTCGTGTTTCACACGCCCTCCATCTTTTCCTAAGGGCTTAAGTGGAAAGTTGCCGGGGAAGGTGGGAAAGGGGAGATCTTTAAAAAAGCAGCAGCTGCTAACATATCTAATCGGGAATGCACTGCGAATGCATGACTACATTGCAGTTTCATTGTACTCCCTAAGAGTGTCCTGGGATAGATAAAAAAGCAACTTCGTATTGAAAAAGACAAAACTGGTGGTGGGGGTGTAAGGAAACTGGCTATCCACAAATAAAAATATGCCCAGCCTCTCCCTCTCCCTTCCTTGGGAAAGTGGGAGTGGCCAGTAACTTCAGAACAGACATTTCACTCCCTGATACTGAGATATATTTGATAGAATATGAGTCTGTAAAGATGTGATGCTGCCAAGAGTACATGAAGAACTACTTCAGGCTGAACTTCTAGTTTTAATGTTTCATTAATTCAATAATTTTCTTATCTAGATGGGCTAATGGAATAAGTTCTATTCCTTGCATTACCACAGTTTCATCTTTAAATATTTCCCAAGAAGTGGAAAGTAACTAGGATATAGAGACATTGGAACCCTGGTGCACCATTGGTGGTAATGTAGAATGGTGCCACTGCTGTGGAAAACATGATGGTTTCTTAAAAAGTTAAACAGAATTATCATATAATACAGCAGTTCCATTTCTGGGTTATAGGCCTAGGGGAACTAAAAGCTGGGACTTGAACATATATTTGTACACCCATGTTCATGACAACATTATTTACTGTAGAGTGGAATCAACCACAGTGTCCATCAGTGGATGGATGGATAAACAAAATGTGGTCTGTCCATACACTGGAATGTTATTCAGCTCTAGAAAAAAAGGAGATTCTGATACATGCTACAACATGGATGAACCTTGAGAACATTATGCTAAGTAAAATAAGCCAGTCACAAAAATAACAATATTGTGAAATTCCACTTATATAAGGTACCCACAGTAGTCAAATTCATAGATACAAAAAGTAAAATAATGATTACCAGGAGGTGGGGAGAAGGAAGAATGGGGTACAGAGTTTCTGTTTGAGATGATGAAAAAGTTTTAGAAATGGATAATGGTGGGCCGGCGGAGTGGCGTGATGGTTAAGAACTGGCTTGGGACGCCAGAGGGCCCCGGTTCAGATCCCACATATGAGGGCCAGTGACACTGCCCTCCACAGCTAAGATGCTGAACAACAGCTCAACCTGGAGCTGGGCTGCCGTGAGTCGCTGGCGACAGCGTAGGCTGCAGTCCCTGTGGCAGTGGGTTGCCATGGGCTACCGTGTGTAGCCAGCAGCCAGCGTGAGCGGCCAGCAGCCGCAGTGAGCGGCCGTCCAGAAGCCGGCGACTGATCTGCCTCGCCCGGGAAGAGTGCAATGATGGTGCCAACTTGGGCCAGTGAAGCAACGTCCTCCACAACTAGACTGAAGAACAAAAGGACAGCAACTTGTCTGTTCCCCTTCCCCCAATTCCCCAGCGCTGTTCCCATGCCCCCAATTCCCCAATAAAAACCTTAAAAAAATAAGGAAATGGATAATGGTGATGGTTGCATGACAATATACATGTACTTTATGCCACTGAACTCCACTTAAAAATGATTAAAATGGTGACCATTATGTATGTTGTATCACAATGTTTTAATGCAAAAAAATAAACATTCCACTTAACCACCCTAGACAAAGCTACTATCAATAAATTCACAAATATTTTTTTGTGTGCCTACCTTGGACCCACGGTAAATGCTGGAAGGTTTGCATTAACATCCTTTCAGTTGGAAGCAACCAGCCAGCAGCAAGGAGGAAAGTTGGCACTCACAACTGAAAAAGTGTTAGCGTGTAGCACGGTTACTATCCAGAGCCTCAAACAATGCCATCAGGACCCTGTTCTATCCCCTGTCTCTGCTCTGCTCTATGTGGCTTTATTCTCAGACAGGCATCTCAAGAGTTGGCAATGATGGTCCCCAGTGGCTCTTATCAGGTTAGCAACTCCTAGAGAAAGAGGGTCTCGTATCAGTAGCTCCCGCAGAATCCTCAGGACTGATGAATCTCATGAGCCTGCTTTAATTCACATGTCTCACTCTGAGCCCATCACTGACAGATAGGCCCAGCAAAGGAAAACCAGGGAGCTGTTAGAATAGAGGGAAAAGGATGCAGAGGAGGCAGTGAAGGCTGCTTACAGACTGTGCACTCTAGGAATACAAGGAGAGTTTCCGATCATCAGAGAGAACTTGCTATTTGTTTAGGGGAGATGGAATTCCCAAACACAAAAACAAAATGCAAAAATGGTGTGGTGTAAATCCTAAAGGACTTGAATTGGACCTTGATGAAAGACCAGGATTTCAATGTGAAGTCAGGGAGATGTGGGTAGGAGAACTGAAATGTAGGGGCAGAGGTGTGAGCAGTGTGAGGAGGTGGTAATAAGTACATCTGACCAGGGCAGTGAGGTGGTACCTGGGCTGGGAGTGGGACCTGCAGTGAGAAAAGCCACATCATGTGGTGTCAGTGCCTTGAAATCTGGTTTGGAGCTTCTCTGAGCACTCAATTTTCCAATAGTTGGGAATATGTATTATTCAGTCCGTTTATTGTGGAACCACTCCAACTTGTGCAAAGGCAAGACGTTAGAATGAAATCACTTTCTACACTCCTGTCCAAATGAATGCTGAGACAGCTAAGTGGGTAATGCAGGGCTCTGAAGGCAGAGCAGCTGCACAGGGGATGGCCTACAGGAAGTGTCTGTTTATGTCTCCAGGAGCCGGCATTAATGTGCCATTTGCTTTTATGTCCTAAAGAAAGAAGCAGGAGCAGATTCCTCAAACACAGCTAACAGCCCTTGCACGCAGAGCATGCCCTGCCCACTGGATCAGGGCCAGCACCAGAAGCCCAGAGGCATTTCTCATCAAACTGCAGTCAATCTGGACAGCAGCCACATTCCACACTTTCCTTTTTCTCCTTATGAGGAGGTTACATGTTATGTTAAGGTTTTCAATATTATGTGTCTTTTTTTTGGTCGAACCCGGCAGCCTTGTTGTTAAGAGTGCACGCTGTATCCACTGAGCCATCCTGGTGGCAGCTCAGCTGAAGGTGCTGAGTTCAGTCTTAGTTGCAGGTGGGCGTAGCCCACCTTATGCGTCTTTTTAAAAATATGACATAATTCTAAATTTTATTTAGTACATTTGTGCTTCACTCTCTTTTTTTAAATTAAGCTTGTCAGAGTTATGTATACTTATTTTGTTCAAAAATAACTGAGAAATATGACTATCTTTGTATTTTCTAATTAATTGATTTTTTTAAATTGCAGCAAAATACATATAACATGAAATTTACTATTTTAACCATTTTAAAGCCTACGGTTCAGAGGCATTTAGTATAGTCACAATGTCGTGCAATCATCACCACTGTCTAGTCCCAGAACATTTTCATCACCCCAAAAGGAAATATGCATTAAGCAGTCATTCCCTAATCCCTGGCAGCTTCTACCCCAGCCTGTAGCACCCACAAATCTGTTCTGTCTCTATGGATTTGCCTATTCAGGGTATTTCATATAAATGGAATCATACAATATGTGGCCTTTTTTGGCTTCTTTCACTGGGCATAATGGTTTTGCAGTGCATCCATATTGTAGCTTGTATCAGTACCTTATTCCTTTTATAGTTAAATAATATTCTACTGTATGGATGTACTACGTTTTGTTTATCTGTTCATCAGTTGATGGTAATATGTTTATTGGTTACCTTAAACAGCCTTGAGCATTCCCCAAAAGAGTGTCTGGATAATCAGGATACTCATCAATCAATTTACATAATTAAGGCACTTTGGTGTGTTCAAATTTTAAACACAGTTGTTTCAAGAGGCCATTAGTACATAAACTTGTCATGCTTTTCTTTGATTTGCATTTAGTCCTTTCAGCATCATTCTTTGAATGCAGTGTGCATTGGAAACCAGTATAGCAAGGAATCAAGCTGAATCATAAACAAGTTGGCTGTTTGAATGAACTTGATGACACTGGGTCTTTAATACACTCTGAGTTACTAGAATCAGTATGGCACTGAGAGTGGAAAAATCTGAATTTGTATCTTGGTTTGAACACTTAAAGTATGTAACCCCGGGCCATCTCTTTAAGACTGATTTGAAAAACAGCAACAAATAATACCTATCTTCTCAGGCTTATGAGGATTAAGGTTTACTGTGTGCAAGATACTATGTTAAGACTTGAGAACACCAGAGATGAACAGAAAATATAAGCTCCCTGCTTTCCCAGACCTTTAAAAAACAAAACCAAAAATTGTTAAAAAAAACACTAGTGATGAGAAACATGTTACCAAACTCAAGGGGTTCATTTTGCCTGCACACATCAAAGGCAATGGGGACACAAACAGGAGTTTGTAGCCAAGAAAGTAGAGCTTTTTTTAAGGAAATGGCACCAAGCCCAGAGGCACAGGTGAGCTCGTTCTCTTAAGACCTAGCATGTAGGTTACAGATAATATATGGCAAATCACAAGACACCATGGGTTAGGGGTTCAGCGTTGTGTTGGAAGCCGATTGGTTGGAGGTGAGGTAAGGGTAATGAATCATTCTTTCAGGTCTTGAGGACAGTTCTGAGGTCTTTTCGGGAGTTCCTCTGTCTGTTCTCATGGGAAAGTAGCCAGGGGGTTGTTCTACCTTAGGGCTCAGGAGTTGAAACATAACTTTGGTGAAGATGTTATCTTTAACCTGGCAGAGGTCCAGACCATTAGTCAGGTCCTGGCTACTGTCTTCTGCTGCCTCAGGGGTTGATGATTATCCAGGGGAAAGGCTAGGTCTCTGAGGGGTATACATAGAGAGAGGGATATGGTTTCTAGAGCGAGGATTTAAAACTAAATTTAGTCAAAGTCGTAAGGACCCTCAGTGTAGCACACAGTAAACAGTTGTAGGTGTGATGGGGAGGAAGAAAGTCTTCCCTAGGGAGATACTATTTGTACTGAAGCCTGGAAATGAAGTCGCTGTCAGCCAGGGAGAGGGAATACCTGATGCAATGTTGGGATGAGCACGTGGGCCTGAGCCTGCTGTGTTCCAGGAAGCAAAGGAAGGGCACTGTGGCTGGAGCAAGAGGGAGAGGGCTAGTGGGAGAGACCAGGGAGCTTGGGAATGGCCTCACGATCCACAAGAAAGAGTTTGGCTATTTCAGCCTAGTCGTGGTAATAGGCTCCTCTCTGAGGAACTGCTTACCCTCTGCTCTCCTGGCAGCTGGAGAGGCTGGAATTAATCAGGTCTGCTGGGGACTTCCTCAGCGTCTCTGCAGGCCAGAGATATGGGATCATTTAGCACAGAATCTGACTGTCAACTCTGTGTCAGTTAGGCTTTTGATTATGCTTTCTTTCTTTCCCTCATTTTCCTTTTTCTTCTTCAGAAAAAAAAAATGGAAATGGATGACAGATTACCCTAATGGAGAATTTTACTAGTGACTTATACAGGTATCTGTTATCACCTTTGATCTGTCTTTTAAAGAGTGTAGGTGTGTGCTAAGATAATGAGGACCTGCTATTAAAATTAACTTGCTTTTTCCTTATTAAGATATATATCCAGCCGAAAGAATGGTAGACACTCATAGGTACATTGTCTTTTGATCTGAAGAAGGATATATTTAGAGATCTCACTGCTGAAGGACCTTTATGATTTCCTTCAGCAGCATTTCACAAAATGCTTCGCCTGTGTCTCCAGCTCAAATTTGTCTGTGTTTCAGCATGTGCAGAATCACTATTTAAAGCATAAAGCATATTAGCATTCACGGCCAAACACTTCCAAGTACCTATTGAAATTAAAAAGAAACAGATTCAAGTCCACATAAAAATCTATGAGTCTAATTTCAGTATTGGGTTTTCTTAGACACAAATATCTTGATAATTGAAAAAAATTCCCATAATGTCATAACAAAAATAAACCACCCAAATCAAAGTACAATTCTACATTAAGCATTTTTATCTTGGGGCAACTTTTTCTTCAATTGAGCAAACAAGAATATTTTTTCTTATTTCAGCATTCTAATTCTTTGACAGGGTACTCCTTCCGAGAAAAACATATACCCAACAGATAGGGTAGAAACATTTAAATATCTTCTCTAGGGTATAACCATAATAATAAGTAAATGCTGTGACTTAATGTTTCTAAAATTGTGTGATACATAATATTCTAGAATAAATGTAATCCTTCTAAAAGTATTTTTGAAAACAATATTTTCTTTCAGCTAATTGATATAAAGGCTGTAATGATTCAAACAGAAAAATACTGTATATTGCAAATGCCAAGATGTAATGAATACATCAGTATCACATAGCCCATACCAACAAAAGTGTTACTGAAACAGACAACAGACTAAATGTGTTTACCTTATGTCATGAATGTCCTGCTTTCTGTATGAATTTTCAGAGCACTGAAACAAGTTTGAATTAAGGAATTGTGAGTTATGCTGGGTTTGTGGACTCTACATAGAACGTAGCTTTCTCATTTGTTCTTCTGACACTGCTTATGTCTGGTTGAACCACAAATAGACATAAATATAGCATAGATTTGAGGGATCCCTTTATGTGTGTGTTTGGTGATAGAGAGTGTATACCTAAGCATTTTCTCAAGAGAAGAGAGAACGAGAGCTCAAGGGCAAAGCACTGGAATAAAAAAAAAAGAAAAAGAAAAAAGAAAAGCGTTTGAATTTTATGCTAGGTGTGGGGTGGGGTATGGATGGGGGTGGAAGTCCTTTGAAAGATATTAAGCAAGAGAGTTACTTTTTAGAAGACTACTGTGATGTAAGGATAAGAAGGAGCAAGATTGGGAGTCTTCCTGATGTCATGTTGACCCAGATAAGCCTTGATGGTGGCTTGGACAGTTTTTGTGCTGTTATTATTAACATCACCACCCCCAGGCTTGCCACATGCTGCTCAAGAGCTGGGCTTTAGAATGTACTGCTGAGGATTCCGCAGGCCCCACTGCCAAACTATAAAAGCTGAACCAAGCCCTTATTTATTCTTCTGCTGCCTCTCAAGGGGGGCCAACAGTCTTGTCGATGGCCTGAGGCCAGAAGGACTAGTCTCCCCTCTTAGCTCCTTCCCTTCAGGGTGCGAAATCACACAGCAAGGTTCTGACTCCTGTCTTATTTGGTTTTTAAGGTCTGATCCTTCTCCAAAAAGAAGTAGGCCCTCGTAAGCTATTGTCAGTCATTCGTAATTTAGTAAAAGTGGGTTCCTGCTCTTTAAAGTTGTCTTTATAGGGGAACTCTGAGGGCTCTGGGCATGAGGATGATGGAGGAGGGCTGGAGAGGCACAGTTATAGGCACTGCACAACCTAATCTAAAAGAACGGGGTGGGAACACATGAGTGCTGACTTTGATTTTCCTAGGCCGAGTTCTGTCTATTAGAATGAAAGAACCCACTCCATTTCAAAGATAGATGCTTCTATAAGTTCCCAGTAAGCTAATAAACTTCAACAGGTCTCTGATGAGACAAATGAAGAGTTAACGGGAGTGGGCTTGTGAGCTGGCAGGATGGGACAGGCAAAGAGTTAACAGAAGCGAGCTTGTGGGCTAACAGGAATGAGCTTACATTAGCTGCTTGGCTGTAGCTCCCCTGGCCAGCACTGCACCTGCAGGCTGACAAGTACCTTACATCCATCATAGGTGGGAACAGAACTGTTCCCAATAGCAAAGCCAACCCCCTGCAAACTAACAAACACCCATTATAGATGGGAACAGAAGGGTTCCCAATCACAACAGCAACCCCCTGCAAGCTGATATCCATCATAGATGGGAACAGGACAGTTCCCAGGAGAAGACAATTGTAACGGCAGCCCCCTGCAAGCTGACAAGCACTCTACATCCTGCATGGAAAAAGATAAAACCCCAGCTCCCTTTCTCATCAGTGCAGCTGTCCCCCATCAGGCCCTGCCCTGGCAAACTTCTGCCAGTATCTCTCTCTTACCCCTCTGTCTCTGCAGCTCTCTCTCCCTCTCAGACCGCCCTGGCAAAACTGCCAGTTCCAAACAGAACTCTCTCTCTCTTTTTGACTTTCAATAAATCTTTGTTTACTCTTGTAGCATCTCGTAAATTCTTTCACATTCTGCAAACGACCAGGGATTAAATCTACACCAAGACAGTCTCCATGAATCCAAACCTCATACACCCCATGGTAATTTTGGAACAAATTCATCCTCATCATTCATCAACCCTGGGCCTTCATTGGTCCCCTATAAATACAATTTAACTGATTAAAATAAAAACAAAGCACTGAAGATACTATAATGAAATAGGTGCACCTAAAAATAGTTGGTAGGATTAAAAATTTTTAATTCAAAATTTCTGGAGAGTCATTAAGCAATAAGCAATTATCTACAAAACTGCTTATACTTCTTGAGTCATTTCACTTGGGGAATTTACCCCCAATTAACACCAATGAAATTAATGTAATTTGTAAAATATATTCATAGCAGCCCAAAACATACAGTGAAATTTGGAAAAAGGCTAAATAAGTTATGGTTCATCAACAGGTATGAATACTGTGCTTGTTCACCTAAAAAACATTCCCAATGACCAGGCACTGGGCTAGACCAATAGGAATACAAACAAAGATGACATATTTGCTCCCATAAGGCTCATGACCTCATCAAGGTCCTCCAACTATCTGGGCTCAAATCCTGCTCTAATACTTTTTAACCTAACACACTGGGAAAATTACCCACACCCTCTGAGCCTCAGTTTTCTCCTACACAAAATAAAAATAATAATAGTAATCACCTAATAGGTAAGTGATGAGGATTAAATAAGCTCATGCTTGTTACGCACTTAGAATTATGCCTAGCACCTTATAATACAATATGATAAGTGTTAATAATAGTACATGAAAGTATAGAATGAACACATAAATGGGATTAATTCTGCCTGGGGAATGGTCTACAAAGACCTCACAGTGACTTGTGCGATAAGATTCTTGAAGAATGCATAAGGTTTCTCCAGGGATGAGGGAAGAGAGAGTGAGAAAGAGAACTTCAGTAAGTACTGCCTAGATTATGCATGTAATACTCTTTTGGGATTTTTTTTTAAGGAAGATTCAAAATTATTTTCAATTACTTTTGGATACTGGACTGGTGTTTTTATTGAATGTGACACCATGCTAAGTTTTAGTGGAAAGAAAACCAAAGGGGGAAAACTAGCTCATCCATCCTCACCCCCAGGACCCTGCCATCCATCCCAATATAGTAATCCCATTAAAAGGCCTGCCCTAGCAGGAACACAGTTACTCCTTCCTGGGCACACCATCTTCTATGTCATTTTGTAGAAGAATCACTTTTCATCTTGTTCCAATAGAATCGTCACTTCCAATGTGTTCTAGTGACACCAGCAGCCACATTTGCACTCTTATTTTGGGTTCATGCCTGTTTACTTGTGAGTTCGGCTATGGACAGGTGCTAACGTTCTCAAAGTACTGCTAATAAAAATGAGATACACATGGATTGTGTGTTGTCATTAGAGCTGTTCATGACTATTCCTATTATGTACTCCTTCTGAGCACATAATAAAATCACAATTCCCCACCCCCCACTTGAAGCTGGGTATGGCTCTGACAAAGAAATATGAACAAAGAACACATGTGTCACTTCCTGCTGGAAAATTTTAAAGCCAATAAATACACCATTTCCCACATTCTTTTTCTGCTTTGGCAGTTATGGAAATGTGTCCATCCATCTAGCACCCTGAGTGACATTCATACACAGACCCACTTAAATATGTATCATGATCAACAATCAAGTCCTGGTGTGTTCAGCCACTTAAGAAGTTAAGAGGTTTAAGAGTTGTCCATTACAATATATAGATTCAATGCAATTCCTATCAAACTACCAAGGCCATTTTTCACAGAAATAGAAAATATAACCCTAAAATTTATGTGGAACCATAAAAGACCCCGAATAGCCATGGCAATCTTGAGAAATAAGAACAAAGTCAGTGGCATCACGCTACCTGACATCAAATCATACTGTAACAAAGCTACAGTAATCAAAACAATATGGCACTGGCATAGAAACAGACACATAGATCAATGGAACAGAATAGAGAGCCCAGAAATAAATCCATTCATATATGGTCCTTTAATCTATGACAATGGAAGCAAGAATTTACATTGGGGTAAAGATAGTCTAACAAATGGTACTAAGAAAATTGGACTGACACGTGCAAAAATATGAAACTGGACCACCTCCTTATGCCATATACGAGAACAAATTAAAAATGGATTAAAGAAGATGGCAGAATAGATGCTGTGCTAACTGCCTCCCAGGATCACACCAAAATTACAAATAATTTATAAGATATTCAACCTTAGAAGTTCCCTGAACACTGGATGAACAGAACTTCTAAAGGAAGGACTTAAAGAGGAGGCCATGTCGAGTCTGGTAGAAGGGGCAGAGACGAGAGAGGGCGAACCCTGTGAGGGACACCTCAGGGGTGGGGAGGCTTCTCCAGTTGAGGGAGATGCCCTCTGGCCCCACACCGCGCTCACCAGCCCAGAGTTACTTTGCCAGGAAGAGGAGTTCTACGATAGCTGGAAGTAGAAATTCATGAGGACTCTTTGCTCAACTTGGTGAGGCTGAGGGCAGCTGGAGAACCAATGGAGCCAGCAAACCGACTCACCCGCTGGTGAGCACTCACCCCGTTCCTGGTGGAGGGAGTAGCTTTGTGAGCAGGGTCCAGGAGCCTTCGGGAAGGACTAAACTGAGTGCAGTTGACACAGGAGCTGAAGGTTTTGGGACCATTGTCTCCCTGGTGTAGAGCTTGCACACAAGAAGTGCACAGGAGGGCATCATTTTTTCAGGGCTGGGCCCTCCCACAGAGGCTCAGGTCTGGGACCGCATTGGTCTGCTGGAATTGGTGCAGGAGTGCGTGTGTGCGTGCGTGCACGCGCACACATGTAGCCTTGGATCCCCACCCTCTGCACTGCTTGTGCTGCGTAGCCAGGGAAATGCCTGGCAGGCATGCTCCGACTCCAACAGACTGCTCATTGAGACCCGGGAGTGTGCGACTTGCCTTAGGTTCCCAATTTCCACACTGCATGTGCAGAATTGCCTGATGGCAATTGGCTGTCAGGCTGCTCAGCCTGAACTGTGAGCGGCTGATTAGGACAGGCTGAGACTGGAAGATTTCCTGGGAGTGTAGGGACGTGAGCTGTGCACCTGTGTGATTCGGCCGGGACTTTCCTGGGGAGTTTCTGTGGGCTGGTTACCGATGCAGGAGGGCATGCTGCTCTGACTTTGTGGGGGCCACTGACCACATCCTATGGTGCGTTGGCGGCCTGCCCTGCCCACCTAGAGCGGTGTAGCTGGGGCCACCCTGAGCACATGGTGCCTGGCCCCCACCTCCGCAGACCACAGAGGGTTTTTTTTGCAGCAGCAGACAGCCCGCAACAACCTGTGAGGATTTTTGGTGGTGAGCACGGTTCCGGAGCACACAGCACCTAATTGCCAGAAGCTCACTTCAAGCTAGAAGAAGGTCAGCTCATGACACACTGAGCCCTTTCCCCCAACAGCTGGTGCTGAGTCGCCCAGAGTCTCTCAATTGCTGAGCAAGTGGTCTGCAGATTAAAGCACGCAGAGAGCCCCTCCCCCCTTTTTTTCTTCTTCTTTTTCATTTTCCTTTTTTCCCCTCTTTTTCTCTCTTTTCTTTTTCTTTCTTTTCTTTTCTTTTTTTTTCTTTCTAGGTGATCTAATACATCGAAGCAATCAGAGTGACAGCCAGAATGAAGAAACAAGGAAACATGTCCCAAGTAAAAGATCAGAAGAAATCTCAAGATATAGAACTAAATGAAGCAGAGATACCCAACCTTTCAGAGACAGAGTTTAGAACACTGATGATAAGAATGTTTAAGGAACTTAGGGAGGACATAAAGAAGGATAGAGAAATCATAAAAAACAACCAGGTAGAACTAAAGAATACAACAACTGAAATGAAGAACACATTTGAAGGAATCACCAGTAGATTAGATGAAACAGAGGATCGGATCAGTGATTTAGAAGACAAAATAGCAGAAATCACGCAGTTGGAACAACAAAAAGAAAAATGAATAAAAACCAATGAAAATAGTTTAAGAGACATGTGGGACAACATCAAGTGCAACAACATTCGTATCATAGGAATTCCAGAAGGAGAAGAGAAGAAGCAAGGGATCGAGAGTGTATTTGAAGAAATAATGACTGAGAACTTCCCTACCCTGGTAAAGGAAATCGACATACAAGCCCAGGAAGTGCAGAGAGTTCCACACAAGCTGAATCCAAACAGGTCCACACCAAGACACATCATAGTAAAAATGGCAAAGGTTAAAGACAAAGACAGGATCCTAAAAGCAGCAAGAGAAAGACAGCAGGTTACATACAAAAGAACGCCTATAGGACTAACAGCTGACTTTT